>NC_135813.1:102442328-102760588 GCF_964213995.1 Mustelus asterias
CACACGTCTGAAGATTTAACGTGTGTTAAAGTGGCCCTCCAGAATGGAGCGCTGCAGTGATTTAAAACCTGCCAGGTGACCAGGGGGCATGGAGATTAAAGTGACTACGTCACTCCAGCACTGTCCCCTGGGCTAGACGACTCCTTCTAGCTCTGGCAGACCTGAAGATTACTGGTGGCATGGTGATTTCAGGGAGCTCTGTGATCAATATCTGCGTTCCTGCTGTCAGCTGTGAAAATTCTGGAATGGCCAGGTCACTTTAATCTCCATGCCCCTTGGTCACCTGGCAGGTTTTAAATCACTGCAGCACTCCATTCTGGAGGTCAACCCCTTGTCCCTAACCTGAGCCCATCAACCCCCCAGGGACCTTTGCGGTCCCTTCCTCTGCAGCCTAGTACATGGACACTGGACTTACCTCCTTGAACTACCCCACCCTCCATCCTTCAGGGTCCAAGGCACAATTGGCATTGCCAAGGTGCGTGGCCTGAAGGGGGGTCTGAGGGGGGGAGGGGGCAAAGTGAGGGGGTTTGGGTGGGGCTTGAGGGGGAGTTTGGATCAGCCCTATGCCTGCGTGGTGTAGGGGGATGGGTGACCCATTATTTGAGTGGCGGTGGGGGAGGACGTCCCTCTTTGGTGTGGGATTGGTGGTGCTCCCCATGTCATTGGGGGGGGAGGGGGGGGTGGTGTGTGAGGGGAAGCTGGGGAGGCACCATTTTGGTTTTTCAGGGGGAGGGGTACAAGTCCACGAATACGGAGATCGAGTAGTCCTTTTTAAAGAGCTGGCCGGTGTGAATCATGCGATGCATAAATTTGCATCTAGACTCTCTCAGCGCAAGTGAGAAAACCCCCCATTTTCATGTCAGTGCTTAGCCTGAAAACGGGAGAATCGCGACCATTATCTGGCCAGTATCACGTGTGCTAATTAGCTGCTGTGTTCCCTATATTACAATAGTCATGCTGTGGAGATGCCGGCGTTGGACTGGGGTGGGCACAGTGAGAAGTCTCACAATACTAGGTTAAAGTCCAACAGGTTTATTTGGAATCACCAGCTTTCGGAGTGTTGCCCCTTCAATAATTGAATCTCGTCTCATACTGAGAACTTCAAAAGGACAAATATTTTTTTCCCACATTCCTGTCCTCCTCGTGGCAGAATTCAGCCCAAGGTGCTTTTAAAATGCAAAAAATCCATTTTCGAATCTGACCACATAAATCTGACCAGTAATAGAAGGGGGTCAGGTATCTATTAAAGAGCCTAATGGTATTCACGTCTCTTGCTCAGGGGGAATTGACTAGCGACACGATAGAAACTAACCAATTTAAACCAGAGCCTCCTCTTCGAAGATTCAATGTCACATACGTGCCCACTTTCGCTCAGAAACAGATTTTTACGAAGAACGAGAGGATCTTATTTTCACAACTGACATATGGCTTCAGATTACCGATCTGCATTCAACTCTTTGACATGGGATGGCTTTCCCGGAAAAAAATTGTGACGGTTCTTCTTGTGGCATCATTTTTGCAGCTTTTATTTGTTCCTCAACGTTAAGCGCTGGGTCATCCTGCTTTTTTAGCTTGTTTATTTCTGATCATTTTCAGTGCCAAAATATTAATTGCATTCGAGAGAGGAGGTGGATGTATAATGGAATAAGATCAGTTCCATCCACAGGCCTGAAAGCAATCATTACCACACAAAGTAAAAATGACCCAGAAACCCGTACGCAATATCTTCCTCACAAATAGATACACTCTCGATCATTCAGCTTCCCACAGGGAACAGTTGCTTAAGCCGTCCAGATGAAAAATTTGATCCAGTTTTCTTATTATTAGAACAGTGTTTCGAGATACGCTATTGTGTAATCTTTATTCACATAAATTTATTCCTATTACTAAACTCCCACCCATAAGCTCAGCAGGGATGGGACAACATAAATTTTCTCTCGTGTTTCTGGTTCTGAACTAGCCTGGCTAATTCAGTCACCCGTAACTGTTTCTGCGTCAAGGTTTTCTTCCCATTGTCTATCACCTCCTTATTCTTTTTCTTATTCATTTGTGGGACATGGGCATCGCTGGCTGGCCAGCATTTATTGCCCTTGAGAAGGTGATGGTGAGCTGCCTTCTTGAATCACTGCAACCCACAATGCCGTTAGGAAGAGAATTCCAGGATTTTGACCCAGCGACTGTGAAGCAACAGTGGCATATTTCCAAATCAGGGGTGGTGAGTGGCTTGGAGGGGAACTTGCAGTTGGTGGTGTTCCCATGTATCTGCTGCCCTTGTTTTTCTAGATGGAAGTCGTTGAGGGTTTGGAAGATGTTGCCTAAACTTCTCCAGTGAATTCTAGGTACACGACATTACAGGGCAGTCAAGGATCATTCTACAATAACTCATGGCCATATAAAACTATGGGTGGATAATACATTATTGCCACCTCACCCTGAACAGTTCCACTATTAATTCCCAAAGATAACCCCTTGCTCTTGGATACAGTTCCAAATAGGCACCGCCATTGTGCTGATTGTCATGTCAGGCATGGTCACTATACCAAAATGTTGCTGTTCTGCCAGTTTTTTTTGACAGATAAACCACTTTTTCTGGTTTTATCCATAAAGTTGCTGGAGCAATGAAGCCCACCTCATCTGGTCTTCCCACTTGTTCTCAACCCCTCCCTTACACAGCTGTGTCAAGGGTTATGGGTTGGACGAAGAATATTTCTATAAGGCATCATTTACACAGTAAAATATCTCATTGCATTTTACAAGGAGCAAGAAAGAATTAAAAGGCTATTAAAAATTTGGTCAGAGAGGTAGCTTTTAAGAAGAATCTGAAAGTAGGAGAGGTAGAGGTGGAGAGGTGTGGGGAAGTAATTCCAGAGCTTCGGGCCTGGGGAGTGATTACCTATGTTAACAAGAGTTATGCGCATGCTTAATCCTTCTTTCAAACTCTAAAAGAGCTATTATTAAATAAGGCCAGCTGAGATTTCTTGATTCACCCTTAGTCTACCCTTTAACAACAGATGCTCAGGTGAAAGAAAAATGTCTTGCACTTACGGAACCCAGGATTTGTAACTGGCTACAGAATAATGTTTTTACAATTTGTATTAAAATGGTAGCATTAAGCTCAAAAGAGGTTAAATGTGAAGCACAAACAAAGCAGCTGGGAATTTGGATTATATTCAGATGGCGTGTCTATTCACCAAATCAATGCAAATCCATTCAAAAACATTCTCAAAGTCATTTGTATCTCTTGCATTAGGATGCCTCGTCCATTTGAGCTCAGGAGGATACAGTTTCCATGGGATCTGACACTGGAGTGCAGTGACTAATTTTATTGGTGGATCTGCTGGTCAGCCCCATGACAGTTTGAATTTGGGTGGCATGGTGGCACAGTGGTTGCCACTGCTGCCTCATAGCGACAGGGACCCAGGTTCGATTCTGGCCTTGGGTCACTATCTGTGTGGAGTTTGCACGTTGTCTGTGTGGGTTTCCTCCGGGCGTTCTGGTTCCCTCCTGCAGTCCAAAGATGTGCAGGTAAGGTGGATTGGCCATGCTAAGCTGCCCCTTAGTGTTAGCGTGAATAGTAGGATAAATACGTGGGGTTACGGGGATAGGGCCTGGGTGGGATTGTTTTTGGTGCAGGCTTGATGGGCCGAATGGCCTCTTTTTGCACTGTCGCGTTTCTATGATTCTATGATTCTATGAAAGAGAGCCAGAGAGAAGCTCTCATTGGTTACTTGTCCAGCTTGGAACACGAGGAAAAGTCGAGTTTGACGAGAGAACCAGTCTTCAAATGCTAGGAAGTGTTCTTTTCATCAATGCCAAATAGTTTCACAGATCATTTGGCCAGAAGACAACAAGGACAAAGAGTGTGCTTTGATGATTTTTCTCTGCATTATAAGGCGGGTCATGGAAATAAACTGACACAAAATGAAATTATAATATAAACACTAACTCTTTCTCCTACTAAGCCAGCTTAATTTATATTTGACCTTTTCTCACTATAAGACCATAAGACCATAAGACATAGGAGCGGAAGTAAGGCCATTCGGCCCATCGAGTCCACTCCACCATTCAATCATGGTTGATTTCAACTCCATTTACCCGCTCTCTCCCCATAGCCCTTAATTCCTCGAGAAATCAAGAATTTATCAATTTCTGTCTTGAAGACGCTCAACGTCTCGGCCTCCACAGCCCTCTGTGGCAATGAATTCCACAGACCCACCACTCTCTGGCTGAAGAAATTTCTCCTCATCTCTGTTCTAAAGTGACTCCCTTTTATTCTAAGGCTGTGCCCCCGCGTCCTAGTCTCCCCTGTTAATGGAAACAACTTCCCTACGTCCATCCTATCTAAGCCGTTCATTATCTTGTAAGTTTCTATCAGATCTCCCCTCAACCTCCTAAACTCCAATGAATATAATCCCACGATCCTCAGACGTTCATCGTATGTCAGGCCTACCATTCCTGGGATCATCCGTGTGAATCTCCGCTGGACCCGCTCCAGTGCCAGTATGTCCTTCCTGAGGTGTGGGGCCCAAAATTGCTCACAGTACTCCAAATGGGGCCTAACCAGTGCTTTATAAAGCCTCAGAAGTACATCCCTGCTTTTGTATTCCAAGCCTCTTGAGATAAATGACAACATTACATTTGCTTTCTTAATTACGGACTCAACCTGCAAGTTTACCTTTAAAGAATCCTGGACTAGGACTCCCAAGTCCCTTTGCACTTTAGCATTATGAATTTTGTCACCGTTTAGAAAATAGTCCATGCCTCTATTCTTTTTTCCAAAGTGTACGACCTCGCACTTGCCCACGTTGAATTTCATCAGCCACTTCTTGGACCACTCTCCTAAACTGTCTAAATCTTTCTGCAGCCTCCCCACCTCCTCAATACTACCTGCCCCTCCACCTATCTTTGTATCATCGGCAAACTTGGCCAGAATGCTCCCAGTCCCGTCATCTAGATCGTTAATATATAAAGAGAACAGCTGTGGCCCCAACACTGAACCCTGCGGGACACCACTTGTCACCGGTTGCCATTCTGAGAAAGAACCTTTTATCCCAACTCTCTGCCTTCTGTCTGACAGCCAATCGTCAATCCATGTTAGTACCTTGCCTCGAATACCATGGGCCCTTATTTTACTCAGCAGTCTCCCGTGAGGCACCTTGTCAAAGGCCTTTTGGAAGTCAAGATAGATAACATCCATTGGCTCTCCTTGGTCTAACCTATTTGTTATCTCTTCAAAGAACTCTAACAGGTTTAGAAATAACTCAACAATTATTTTTTTTAAATATCAACAGGTAATTTTCACCCAGTAAAATCACAACATAAAATTTGATTTTGATGGCCAGGATGTAGGAAAAGATTTTTGAGTCATATTTTGGCATCCTTTTTATTCATCTAATAAGGCAGGTAAAACCTTGGATTAACATTTCATCTAATGCAGGGATCTTCAATACTGCATCCTGGATTAAGTGATTATCATGCAGGAGACTATGATCTCTTATTAGTCTCCCACTAAAATGCAAGAGAGTTAGTAGACCTCCTAAGTTTTTGATGTGGCGATGCCCCGGGTATAATGCTTCCAACTGAAAATGTCATCACTATTGTTTATCTAATATTGACAGTTCTGCTGTCCAGCCAACCTTTGGATGTCAGCAAAATCCCTTTGGTGTAAGGTGTTGGAGGTTTAGCTGAATACAGTATGCATGTGTTTCTAAGGGATATTGCCGGTTCATTGTTGTAAAGGAACGTGTCAGCTAGATAGCACAGTGGCACTGCGCAATGTGTTATTCAAACAGCAGCTGAGTGAGAGAAAAGCGCAGTCAAATCGTCTGAGTGAGATGGGAGCATGATGGATTTTTCAGAATATCTCTTTGTTGACAGTCATGCAGTGTGTCAAAATTACCCAACCAGGGGAACTGCTCTCCGTTGTCATCTCCTGAAAGGATCATCCTTTTTGTCGCCCATCAGGTTGAGACAGTTAGACTATGATATAATTCATTAATTCTTTGGAGCAAATTGAAAGCAAGCTTGTGGTTTTCGGCAGATGAACAGCATGTAAAAGTAGTCATGCTTTTAGTTGCCTGTTGGAGTCCAGAGGCACCAGTTGCTGGAATCTTTAAACCAAGAAAATGCGAGCTCTTGAAAGACAGGGCCCATCCTATGAGAACAGTGAACAAAATTGAAGTATCTGAGGTTTTGTTGAACATCACATACAGAAACCATCCTTTTCATTCCGACCCTCTTCAGCATAAAAGCTTGCTACAACTATGTTTGTTGATAGACACATATCAGAGTAGGGATCATCCCAGCTGTCACAGTGTCCATGCAGTCAAACAATTGGTCTAATAGCCAGGAATAGGAAGATTCAGTGCACTTGCCTCTGCCTCCTTCATTTTCATTTTTGGGGTTCGTGTTTACAAGGTGTTCAAGAGTTTTTTTTTGGTACTTGTAGGACTTGTAGATGGCACAGTGGTTAGCACTGCTGCCTCACAGCGCCAGGGACCCGGATTCAATTCCCGCCTCGAGTGACTGCTTGTGTGGAGTTTGCACATTCTCCCAGTGTCTGCGTGGGTTTCCTCCAGGTGCTCTGGTTTCCTCCCACACTCCAAAGATGTGCAGGTTAGGTTGATTGGCCATGCTAAATTGCCACTTAGTGTCAGGGGGATTAATAGGCTAAATATGTGATGTTAAGGAAATAGGGCCTGGGTGGGATTGTGGTCGGTACAGACTCGATGGGCCAAATGGCCTCCTTCTGCACTGGAGGAATTATATTACTTCATTCATGCTTGATAAGATTGAGTACAGTAAAATTAAGTTAATGAGACAAGTTCATTTTGTTAATTTAAGTGAATTTTGAGCAAGCAATATCTTAATTCTGACAAAAACATAAAGCAGAAATCTGTCCCAGTTTAGGGATTTCAGTGAAAACTCACCCATGACCCAGCATGGAGAATTGAGTCGATATGGAATTAATTTAATTTGGATAATCATAGAATAGAATCCCTACAGTGCCCATCGAGCCTGCACCAACCACAATCCCACCCAGACGCTATCCCAGTAACCCCTCATAGTTATCCTGCTAATCCCCTGGCATTAAGGTTAATTTAGCATGGCCAATCCACCAAACCCGCACATCTTTGGAGTGTGGGAAGTAAAACTGGAGCACCCAGAGGAAACCCACGCAGACATGGAGAGAATGTGCAAACTCCACACAGACGATGACCCGAGGCCAGAATTGAACCCAGGTTCCTGGCACTGTGAGGCAACAGTGCTAACCACTGTGCCACCATGCCGCCCATGGTCTGAGTTTGTTCAAATCCAAATTAGCCATTAGATTTGTCCCCTAATTTGCACATTAGGCAGTGCACAAAATTAGTACAAGTATTAGCAATAAACTCAAACTGATATCCAGAATCTGCATAACGCCAGTCTTACCAAACTTCACACTGTCGACACAGCAAATTATGTCCTGGCATAACTTATGCTTCAACACCCTTCAGCTCAGCAGCCAGTGACACACTCAACTCAGCAAGGCTATCACCTTCCAGCTCAACACGATGCCACAACTCAGTGCTGACAATTT
The DNA here is from genome assembly GCF_964213995.1 of Mustelus asterias. Lineage (NCBI taxonomy): Eukaryota > Metazoa > Chordata > Chondrichthyes > Carcharhiniformes > Triakidae > Mustelus > Mustelus asterias. The sequence continues at coordinate 102,449,908 of NC_135813.1, forward strand.
CTCCCCCAAATGATGTGCTATGATTCCCTCAAACTTAGCATTGCCCATCTCTCAATTCAGCAGTTAAAAACACACCTGAACTCAGCAATGGCACCACTAATACTCCACAACTCAAAGAACAAAGTGCTTAAGGGCTTTTCATGATCATTGGGTGTTTCAAAGTGATTTACAGTCAACAAAAAGTACTTTTGAAATGTGTTCTAATGTAGGAAACATTGCAGCCAAATTGTACACAATAAAGACCTACAAATAGCAATATCAAAATGACCAGATAGTCAGAACTTTTAAAAAAGCAGCAGAAGTTGACCATTTGGGCCCTCTATTGCCCACAATCAATATGATCATGGTTGATCTTCTAGCATAGCTTCACTTGTTTCACAGTGGCAAGAGACAGCCCGCCAATCAATGGTCAAGGGCGGGATCTTCTGGTCCCACTGTTTTCAATGGGGATTTCCCATTGAATGCACCCCTCGTGGCTGGGAAACCTCTGGCGGGGGTGTGCCATTGGCAGGACTGAAAGATCTACCGGCGTAAACAGACAGAAAGTTCCAGCCGTGCTTTTTGTTTCCCTGAGAGATCAAAAGTCTATCAATGTCAAACCCTGAATATACTTAAATGATGGAACATCCTCAATCCTCTGGAGTACATGATCCCAAAGATTCACGATCTTCTTGAGTAATGCTGATTAAGGGATAAATATTGTGCAGGACATGGGGATAACTCTTCTTCTTCAATATTGCACCATGGGATTCTTTTATGTCCAGCTGAGAGCAGGCAGGTCCTCAGTTTAACACCTGACTCAAATGCTGGCACCTCAAGCACTGGGATTGGAGTGTCAGTTCAGACATTGTACTCCAGTCCTGGATTGTGACTCAGACATGAGAGTGTTATCATATGAGCCATGGCTGATGCAATGTCCATTGATGCTGTTACTTCCTCAAACTCAGCATCAAGCAGCACCCCCAATTCAACCCACCAGCAACCCCAAATCCTGTACCTCAACACAATGTCCAACTGCACATCCCCAAAGTTCAACATCACCACGCCTCCATACTTAGATTTGGCAATGAGCCCAAATTATCATATTACAAATTCATCATTCTCCAAAAACAAAAGTTCAGAACTGCTAAGACTGTAGATGAGCCCAACTGATCTTGTACCAAACCTAAATCTCAGACTTGGGCTCCTGATCTAGGGCATGGGGTGAAATAAAATCAAAAGACCAACTCAAGACTTGCTCACTCATCCCAGGTCAAAGTGTTCCATTCTTTACTCTTCAGTGAGATATCTTTCAACACCATTTTCAAACGGTTTCAATTTAAAGCCCATGCGTTGGCCAATTGGACCAAGGCACCCCTGAGATTTAAACTCCTGACCTTCCATTTATTAGTCAGGTGCTTTAACCAGCTAAGCCATGCTGCAAACTTTGAGGTGGCTTGCAATGGTAGTGGGATGTCGCAGACATGCAGGAATCCTAGTAGAACATTATTAAGTGGAATCCACTGCAGGCCAGTTGCTTTACAATTGGGCCCCACTGGCTGTGTCCTACCTTTAGGGAGAATCTCAACAGGAGAAGTTGGCAATGGGGGTTAACTTGCTATCAGTTAACAAGTATCATTGCTGAGTGAATCAGGAAAAGTGACCTTTTGACTTTATTCCTCACCAATTTCATTCAGTTTAAAAGGTTAATGGGAATAAAGCAACTTGAAATAGTGAGCTGATGAAGTGCAATTGGATGACAAATAGCTGCAAATATCATAAAGGTTGAAATGAAAGTCACTAATTAACATCTAAAAAAGAACAAAGACAAATGTTTTTCGTTTTAGTGTCAGAATCTTAACTAACTTAACCAAAATGTCCTTGTTCACCAACAAGCATTGACAGTAATGAATAATTTAAATTCATATCTGCGTATACATACGCACATGCACACATACATGCACACACACACGCATGCACACACACACACTCACACACTCACACACACGCATGCACACACATACTCACACACATGCACACACACACACTCACACACATGCACACACACACACTCACACACATGCAAGTATGTTAACCTTAACCATCTGGCCCTCTCAGCCTTGCAGCAAGCTGTCTGAGATGAAGTACACCTGCCTTTAGCTCCCTGGCACTGCGCTACTAAGATCAATTAATTCTCCATCCTTAGTAAATCTTCTGAGCCTTTTCTTTTCCAGACCTTTTCTTTGTGCAAGAATTCTGTGACAATGACAGTGTGTCAGAGCACAGAAGAACATCAAAAAAAAATAAACATCAGATTGGGAAATTACCCCAACAGATTGCATCTCTTATTTTCATTCACTTGCTAGGGGCCTTTGGAAGCTAAATCCTATTGCAATCCAACAGCATTATCTTCAGTGAGCTGCCTTGTACTCTGGTGAATAGGATCTACCCATCATCAGAACCTCCACACATTGACACTTTGGCCTGCTTCCTGCCATGATAGCGCCACAATGAAGGAAAAGTTAAACAAGACGGGAACCAAATGCACCACAGATGCACCATACAATTTACAGATGCACCATAGAAAGCATTCTTTTTGATTGTATCACAGCTTGATATGGCTCCTGCTCTGCCTAAGACCGCAAGGAACTATAAAAGGTCGTGAATGTAGCCCAATCCATCACGCAAACCAGCCTCCCATCTATTGACTCTGCCTACACTTCCCACTGCCTCAGCAAAGCTGCCAGCATAAATAAGGACCCCATGCACCCCGGACATTCTCTCTTCCACCTTCTTCCATCGAGAAAAAGATACAAAAGTCTGAGGTCACGTACCAACCGACTCAAGAACAGCTTCTTCCCTGCTGCTGTCAGACTTTTGAATGGACTTACCTTGCATTAAGTTGATCTTTCTCTACACCCTAGCTATGACTGTAACACTACATTCTGCACTCTCTTGTTTCCTTTTCTATGAACGGTATGCTTTGTATAGCGTGCATGAAACAATACTTTTCACTGTATGTTAATACATGTGACAATAATAAATCAAATCAAATCAAAATATCTTGTAAAATTACACAGTGCACACCAGAGCCTGGATTGCAATTGGCTAGCAAATGTATTAAATTAACCCATAGATGTTTTTCCGTGCAGATAGGTTCTTCAATAAATAAGTGGAAAGCACAGCAGCTGTCAAGGTGCAAACAATTGTTTAAACAGAAACATTCCTTGAACACAGAAACAAAGGAACTTGAGGTCATTTTGTTCCATGACCCTGTTCCGCCATTCAGCGCGATCATTGATCATCTGCAACCTAACTGCCTGCACGCATCTTAACCCCATATCCATAGAACCTTAGAATCCCTACAGTGCAGAAGGAGGCCATTTGGTCCATTGAGTCTGCACCGACTCTCCGAAAGAGCATTTTACCCATGCCCACCCCCTACCCTATCCCCATAGCCCCACAGATTTACCAGACATGAGGAGAATGTGCAAACTCGACACAGACAGTGACCCAAGCCGGGAATCAAACCCAGGTCCACCTAATCCACCTAATCTGCACATCTTTGGACTGTGAGAGGAAACCAGAGCAGATGGAGGAAACACACGCAGACACGGGGAGAAAATGTAAACTCCACACAGACAGTGACCCAAGGCCGGAATTGAACCCGAGTCCCTAATGCTGTGAGGTAGCAGTACCAACTATGGTGCCACCATGCCAACTTTATGCCTTTAGTTTACAAAAATGTATCAATCTCAGATTTAAAATTAACGAGTGATCCAGCATCAGTTCCTGTTTGTGGAAGAGAGTGCCACATTTTTACACTTTTTCTGTGTAGAAGTGTTTTATAATTTCACCCCTGGAATTTTTATTTTTATTTTTATTGATTATGTTCTCTACTCTTTGATTCTCCAGTCAGGGGAAAGAGTTTCTCTCTATCTACCCTGTCTATTCTTCCTAACATCTTGAAAGCTCCATAACCTCTTAAGTTCCAGAAAATGCAAAGCTAGTGTCATGAAAAGTTGCTTTCTATCAAAAAAAATTACTTTTGAATCCACTGGCTGGAAATACCCTTATTATTTTTTTTAAAGACTAAAGTTACATTCCAGTGACTTGAGCTTGCAGCCAAGATAGCTACACAATTTGCATCACTGTACTATCCAGGTCCTAGTTCCTTCTCCGTCTCTTCTTTGCTCATCCTATTCTGCTGAAACACAAAAAGGTTATGTTGTCACATGGCCATCTCTTGTCAACTGTCCAGGGATCCAAGTAAGGTCATGGCTAGTGTATTCTGTTTCTAGCATGATTATATCATTTCTACGTGCTCCTCTCTCTCAGTCAGATTCCCATTGTCCAATGGTCACATTTAATGGTTTGTTTCTATCCAATTGAATACCCAGATGAGTATCCAGGCATTTTGCTAATGGAATAAGGGATTTGATTGTACATATTCCCCAGGGGTCATTACATGGCCCATGGTGACCATCTTTCTCAAATATAATTGTAAATTAGTTTTGATATCCTTTGCAAGTTTTTTCTTAAACTGCCTTTTGTAGCTCTTGCAATTTATGCTGTATTTCCCTCATTCACCAGGATCTGCGCATAATCTTTTATTCTATTTTAATGTTATGTTGTCGCTTACCTCTTGGGTGTTAGCTGCAGCATAATTGACAGTGGTCCTGCCTCTCAGTCAGAGAGTTGTGATTTTGCATGCCGCTCCAGATCTCGAGCATAAAGGTCAAAGCTGACAATCTGGTACAAATAGTGAGGGAATGCTGCACTCTCAGAGGTACAGTCTTTTGGGTGAGATGTTTTATCAAGGCCCTGCCTGCCCCGTCAGGGTGAAGATCTCAAGTGGCACGATTATGAAAATAAACAAGGGAGTCATGGCTGGTGTCCTGGTCAGTCCTTATCCCTCAATCAACAAAACAAGTAGCAGATTATCTAATCATTATTACATTGTTGTTTGTCGGAGCTTTCTGTGTGTAAATTGTCTGCTGTTTAATCTACATTATAACAATGTCTAATCTTCAGAAGTACTGCATTGGCTGTAAAATGTATTTGGCCAAAAAGTGCTATTGAAATTCAAATCTGTCCTTTCTCCTCAGACAAATGTGGCAGATCTTTTTGGCAAGTGGAGCTCCTGTCCCCTGGTATATAAACTGGTTCTGGGTCACGTCAATTTTTTTCTAACACCTCACACCAATTTTCTGTTTTTCTTTTACCCTTAACAGACTTGGTTACTTTATTATATGTCTTTGTCTCTTTGCAATGAATTCAGCCACACCTAAATCTAGCATTTTAGTAGTTAGGGAGCAGATGACTGGCATTAAAATTTATTAAGAGTCCTTGATTTAGTGAGTACATAGATAAATGGCCACAATAACAATACTGCATTGCACACTGACTGTCCCAGATTGTCAAAATGCTGTCATGGTTTAACACTAATTATTTGATAAAATACACAAAGGCTCAAATGAAAGAGGTTCCTGGACATGAACTGTTGTGTTTCGTGCAATGATTTTAACAGTTTACGATGTAGCAGAGTAAATTAAATCTACCAGTTGAAAAGAGGTAAAGAAGCAGTCGGAGGGGACAATCAGTCAGAAAGACAAATGCACGATGCAGTAACCTTGGAAGGGGGTTATTCGTCTGCACGTGGAAAGCAACAGAACATTCTGGAGACTGTTTCCAGCTTTTTCAGGTTCGAAGTCAAATCCATAGAAAAGCACGTGGATGCAAAAAGAAAGGTGCTCTTTTCCCACCAACTGCTGCACACACATCGACAGAAGTCACTGTGTTTCTCCTGGACAGATGATGGGTTTGTGCGGGGGCTCTCATCCCCAAAGCAATCATAGAAGCTTAGAATGCCTACAGTACAGAAGGAGGCCATTTGGCCCATCGAGCTTGCACTGACAACAATCCCACCCAGGCCCTATCCCTCTAACCTCACGTATTTACTCTGCTAATCCCCCTGACACTGAGGGGTAATTTAGCATGGCCAATCCACCTAACCCGCACATCTTTGGAGTGTGGGAGAAAAGCAGAGCACCCCTGGAGGAAACCCACGCAGACACGGGGAGAACATGCAGACTCAGACAGTCACCCAAGGTTGGAATTGAACCTGGGTCCCTAGTGCTGGGAGGCAACAGTGCCACCGTGCCACCCCAAATCTGGGATAATTGACCACCGACCCCCCCACCCCTAATCTTAACACTAGATTTCTGATTACTCATTGATTTGCCCCATTTTCTGTCAGCATGGTTCCAAAAAGTGCCAACCTGAAACAGCTGAGAGGTTATTTAATGTATTGAGGTGAGGGTTTAATGGCAAATGGACAGGAAGGTGCAGAGAAGACACTTTATCATTGTGATAAGTCTATTTCAGCCATATCTTGACATTCATGCTTATTTTGCACTTACCTTTTTGTGTCAATTTTTCTTTTTGTTTTGTTTTTTCCCTAGTACAATTACTGACAGCAGCGTTCTTCATATTGAAGATTTGTTTTATCTGATTTGTTTGAAAGAAAAGGCAGAACAACTAAGGAAAATTGGACAAATCTGGATGCTTATAAAATACACTTAGACGACAATGAACAAATCTCATTTGATCAGAAAAGTAAATTCAAAATTTCTAATTGCAGAGAAAGCAGATGCAATGATGTTACTATTGCCTGACTGGTTGTCCTAGACCCAACCATCTTCAGCTGCCTCATTAATGACCTTCCTTCCATCATGAGGTCAGAAGTGGGGGTGTTTGCTGATGATTGCACAATGTTCAGCACCTTTCGCAACTCCTCAGATTATGAAGCAGCCCATACCTAATTGCAGCAGGACCTAGACAATATCCAGGCTTGGGCTAACAAGTGGCAAGTAATGCTCGTGCCATCTCGAACAAGAGAAAATCTAACCATCGCCTCTTGACATCAATGGCATTGTCACCACTGAATCCTGCACTATCAACATTCTGGCAGTTACCATTGACCAGAAACTCAACAGGGCTCGCCACATAAATACTGTAGCTACAAGACTAGGTCAGAGGCTAGGAATCCTGTGATGGGTAACTCACCTCCTGACTCTGCAAAAATTATCCACCATCTACAAGGCACAAATGATGGAATACTCCCCTCTTGCCTGGATGAATGCAGTTTCAGCAACATTCAATAACTTTGACACCATCCAGGACAAAGCAGCCCACTTGATTAGCACTCCATCCACAAACATTCACGCCCCCCACCACCAATGTGCAGTGGCAGCAATGTGCATTATTTACAAGATTATTTACATTATATGCAAGAACTTACCAAGGTCCCTTGGACAGCATCTTCCAAATCCACGACCATTACCACCTAGAAGCGCAAAGGTCACAGACACATGGGAACACCACCACCTGCAAGTTCCCCTCCCAGCTACAGAGCATCCTGACTTGGGAAATATATCGCTGTTCCTTCACTATTGCTGGATCAAAATCCTGGAACTCACTTCCTGATAGCACTGTGAATGTACGTACACCAAATAGACTGCAGCAGTTCAAGAAGGCACCTTACCACCAACTGCTCAAGGGCAGCTAGTGATGAGCAATCAATCCGAGCAAAACCCACATTCCAAGAATTAAGTTTTGAAAAAACATGCTGGTTTCTTTGAATAAACCACAGTTGAGTTATGTGCTGGGTGGGAAGTACCTGTAATCCTGGAGGTTATGTTATTGGGTCATGTCATGTTTTCTATAGCACCGAATGTCAGAACACATCCCAGGAATGTCAAGGCCCAAGGTCCTCCAATTGTCCACACTGAAGAAGATACCACTATCTCCAGGCGTCAACACATTAATCACAGGAAACAGTCCTCATTGTCCCTCAGAAAGGCACTATGCCATTTGCTGAAGGATATTTGCAGCTACATTGTTGCATGTCCACTGGCAGTAAAGGACCATGGTCCAAGACCTGACATCTCTTTAGTAGGCAAGTTTCAATTTCAACATGTGGAGATATGTCGTAAAGTTGTCCTATGTAATACCATCCCTCTTTCAGCATCCATCAGTTCAATAATTCCATCATTTGTCTGTAGATTAATTCTTGTTCATCAGGATTCTTTTTTCCTTCAGTTTTGCCCATCACTTCTTGGCTGTCCTTCCTTTCAATCTGGAAATAACTGTCAATGATGTTTAATTTCCTTTGGATAATTTTGTCCCCCAACTCTTTGATATCTCCTAAATTCACCGCAACCTTTTACGTTTACCTGCATGTCATCTTCCATTCCTGCCTGTAAAGTGCTTCCTCCACGTGTCAAATCGGAATCCGAACTACAAAACATTATGACAAGGGGATAGCAAAGAAAAACTAAGTACAAACTGAATACTGCAACCAATAGTTTCAATCAATTTGTATGTAACCAGCATCACAATCACAATGTATAACCTGAGGTCTCGTATAAATGCATTACCACCAAACGTGTCTGCTTCAGCACTTAGACACACACTACAGCACCACTCATATCCAGCCAATTAAGTAGCTAATTTACACAGTATGGAGACCATCAGAACATAACCAATCTGCCCTCTGGGTAGAACACCAAGGAACTCCACTGAGGGTGAGAGAAAGAATGGATCTTCTACCCACTTTGTCGTTTCCAAGAGCATCTTGGGGAATTCCTGGGCTTTCTCAGGTATTTCTCCCAAATACATCCTGTAGCTGGTGCAAGGAATCCATGTCCGCAGAGAACAGGTGCAGATTCCAAGATACAAGCTCAGCCAATCTTTATGGCGAATCAAATAAACTAAATTTTTAAAAAACTGAGGGACAAAGTAAAAAGGGGAGTTTATTTATCATTGTCACAAGTAAGCTAATATTAACGCTGCAATGAAGTTACTGTGAAAAATCCCCTAGTCGCCTCACTCCGGTGCCTGTTCAGGTACACTGAGGGAGAACTTAGCACGGTCAATACACCTAACCAGCATGTCTTCTGGACTGTGGGAGAAAACCCCAGAGCACCAGGAAGAAACCCATGCAGACAAGGGGAGAACGTGCAGACTCCGTACAGTCACCCAAGCCAGCAATCGAACCTGAGTCCCTGACGCTGTGAGGCAGCAGTGCTAACCACTGTGCCACCATGCTGCCCATAAAGGAAAGTTAAAACATCAACTGAAGTGTTGTCATTAGCTCTGATCAGCTCAGGGCTCAGAGAAGCCTGTTGGGAACTGGGGCTCAGTAAAATCCCTGGACTGGCTGATAGCTCTGTGCTTCTGGGGAACTGGGATTCAGAGAAGCCTGGCAACAATTGCCAGCTCAGTGAAGCTGGCAGTCAGGGCAAAACTAAAGCTGTGTTCATAGAATCCCTACAGTGCAGAAGGAGGCCGTTCGGCCCATCGAGTCTGCACTGACTCTCTCTGACAGAATATCTTACCCAGGCAGACCAACTGACTCCACTGAACAGGAATGTGCAATATTTGGTCATGTAAATTGGCATTAGCCACCTTGGACAGTGAGTTCAAGTCGCTATATTCTCTGCAATTTTAAAAATTCTGTTCTTAAAAGTTCAATTCTGTTTTCCAGCTGGTGGATTTTTTAAAAAACCATTATTTGGCATGAAGCACATCTTCATGACACAGGCTACTGGGAGTTCTGCGTCATGCTAATTAAAATAGAAGACCACATGTGGGGGTGGGGAGAGATGGTGGATGCTGTCATTTTAATTAGCATGACCCTGAACTTCTGGTGTCCTGTCATTTTAATTCTCCATCTTGATCCCATGCTGACAATTCTGTCCTTGGCCAACTGCAATGTTCCAGTGAATCTGAATGTAAGCCTGAAGACAGCACCTCATTTGCAGTCTCTCAGACTCAACACTGAGTTCAATAATTTCAGACTGTGAACTCCCAGTGTGCATGTTTTTGGTTTTTCTCTTGGTTTCGCTTTCAGACAGAGACATTCTTGCTCTAAGCACGTCTTTTGTTCCTTTGTTTTCTATCTTGTCCCATCTCCATTCCCTTTAGCCCCGGGAGACTGACTCTGACATTCAATCTCTCCCGTCTTCCACTATCACGGACCTTCCTTTCGTCCTTGTCCCTCCCATCCCTTGCCGAAAACACATTACAAAGAATAAAGAACAAAGAAAATTACAGCACAAGAACAGGCCCTTCGGCCCTCCAAGCCTGCACTGACCACGCTGCCACTCTGAACTACCCCAAAGTTACATCCCTAACTTTATCTGCTGAAAGATCACAGATCTCAAACATTGGCCAGAAATGCCGTCACTGCAAGCAAGGACAGAGAATTTGGGCCTCAGCGAAATCTCCATTCACTGCAGCGGGACCAGAGATTCCCACCGGCGTGAACGGACCGGAAAATTCTGGCCATCAACTCTGTTTCTCTCTCCACAGATGCTGCGTAACCTGCGGGATATTTCCAGCACATTCTGATTTTGTTTCAGATTACAAGCATCCAGTGGCACCTGCCTCCTCTCCCTGGCCAGTCGCAAAAGCAGGGCGTAAATCATGGTTCGGTGATCCTCGAATAATCGAGAATGTGACCCGGAGAAGGGGAAGAGGAGAGAGGAAAGGCCAGGAAGAGAAAGAAAGAAGATGGAGGTAATCCAGCGATAGGATAGACGACAGTCAGCAGTGCTTACTTAGATAATAAAGGGAATGATGGTGCAAGTATTAAGCTGAGCTGGTTGCATGTGTATCTTACAGAGCGTCTGATAATTCAGTATGTTTCCCCAAGGTACCGATGCAACCTGATCACAGTTATGGCAGGAGTTTTATTAATGTCATTCATCTGTACTTTCCCCAGAGTACATCACATCCCAGAGTTAAGGGTTGCATTCATCTAAATGCAATTAGCATACAGGAATTGTAATAATAATTGTGCGCTCTGTAGATTGTACATTGTTTAAGTTTGGCCCCACGTCTTGGGAAAAAAAATATATAATTGAGATAAATGCCCTATAATTCTTTCACCCCTCCTTAGTGCCTGATTTATTAGCAGATTAAATTGCTTACAGAAATTTGTGATTGTGATGGAGCGCCTTACATTTCGGCATTACTGCTGCCGGCTATTCTCGGTGGCTTCACCTCACTGGAGACCCTTCAATTTATAGGCTTTGTGTAATAAAACATTTCTGAGGTAAAATATTTCAATTGCCTGGTTCTCACTTGTACATCCTGATGCAGACAATACCAGGAATTTGAACATACAGAGTTGCTCCCAGTGTAGAAGACGACCAGATTTTTAATTAATTACAGCGGTGGACATTAAGTGCTGCCAGAGTGCACGGGAGATGATAACATTATATTGCACTGCTGATGTTCAGCAGTCGTCAACCACTTCTTGGGGACACAGTTGGACACTGAAAAGAAATTCCGAAAATGTGACTCAGTTCCTTTATTGCCCTCTGCATATTCATGGCTCTATTCCTCAGAAACAAGTCAAGGTTGCCATTCATAGTTCAAAGCATGTTACTCATGACTCCATTTGGAAAAATGGATGATAATCTAATTGGTACCAAACACAGCATCAAGCGAACTGCAGCTCTTCACATGAGGCACTTTTGCATAGCTTATCAAATTATACTCAGGGAACAGATTGTTAATGGATTTTAATTTGCTGCCACGTGTTAGCTTGTATACTCAGCTCACCTTAGCTCAGCAAAAAAAAACCCACAATTAATTCCCAATCTTTACTGCGTAATATGGCAACCAATAATTCAGTCTCTCATTTCAACTCCTTTCCATCCCTCCACAACCCACACCTCCAAAATCCCATCCCAGCAGGTCCCAATCACCACCCTATCCAACTTCAGAAACAATTCCTTACGGATGCTGCCAGACCTGCTGAGATTTTCCAGCATTTTCACTTTTGCTTTTATTCATAAACAATTCATCACTCAACTGATGAAGGAGCAGTGCTCCGAAAGCTTGTGATTCCAAATAAACCTGTTGGACTTTAACCTGGTGTTGTGAGACTTCTTACTGTGTCCACGTCAGTCCAATGCCGGCATCTCCGCATCAATTTTAAAAGAAGGGGCGACTTACATTTACACAAGCAATAGGGAAACAAAGTCAAGGCCAGGTAAATTAAGTCGCATAAGTGAACCAAAGTAAAATAAAGTTAACGTGAGGGAAGCAAGTTGAAGCAATGGCAAAAAAGCTCGGTCATGTGGAATCCGTATCTTGCAATATGTGGGAGGCAGTGGATGCTCCTAGTGTGCTAGATGACCACATGTGCAGGAGGTGCCACTTGTTGCAGAAACGTCAGCTCTGATCCTCAGAGCTCGAATGGTGCTGACGTCACTGTGGCTCATCCACAAGGCTGAGACCTGTGTGGATAGCACATTCAGAGAGGTGGTCACACCATGGCCTGGAGGCAGAAAGGGTGACCTCCAGGCAATCCAATAAAACTAGGCAAGTTGTGTGGGAGCCCCCTGGGGTCCCGCTAGCCAATTGTTTTTCCATTTTGGACACTGGTGAGGACATTAAGTTCAGTCACAGCCAGGTTTGTGGTACTACAGTTGGCTTTGTTCACAGGAGAAAGAAGAGGGGAAGAGCAAAAGTGACAAGGGATTCATTAGTTAAGGGAACAAATAGGCATTTCTGTGGCCGTAGACATTTCTCCAGGATGGTATGATGTTTCCCTGGTGCCAGGATCATGGAATGGCTGCAGGACATTGTTCTGGGGGAGGGTCATAAGCCAGAGGGTTTGGTCCAAGGTGGTACCAATGACTTTAGGTAGGAAAGTGGATGAGATCCTGAATGCAGACTTTAGGGAACTAGGAAGAAGATTGAAAAACAGGACCTCTGAAGCAGTAATCTCAGAATTACTCCCAGTCCCATGTGCAGACAAGTATAGAAAGAGCAGAATTTACAATTAAACATGTGGCTGGAAAGTGGGCATAGGAGGGAAGGCATCAGATTCCTGAAGAATTGGGACCAGCTCTGAGGAAAGTGGGACTTGGGACCTGCACATGCCAGATGGCCTACCCCTGAACAGAACTGGGTCGAATATCTTCGCAGGGAGATTAGAGAGATTTGCTAGTGCTGTTGGATGGAGGGTTGGGGAGCAGGGGGCAGGGGGCAGGGGGCAGGGATTGGGGGGGGGGGGGGGGGGTGTGGAGGTGATGGTGAGGTGGGGGGGGGGGGTGCATTGTTTAAACTAGTTTGGCAGAGGGATGGGAACCTGAAGGGAAGCTCAGAGCAGGGAACAGGAGATGCAGAATTAGTGAGTGACTCTGAAAGACAGAAGCAGTACAAAAGTGCAAAGCGCAGGAACTTGACAATGTTAATAAGTATATATGTTAATTTCAAGGAGCATAGTAAATAAAGCCAAATGAGCTTAGGGCACAGATAGACATATGGCAGCAGGGTAATCATGGCAATCATGGAAACTTGGGGCTTAAGGTGGGGCAAAAATGGTAGCTCAACATGCCTGGATATAGAGTTTTCAGGCAGGATGAGGATAGAAATGTTGGGGATGTGGCATTCTTGGTTAAAAAATCAATTACAGTGTGTCGAAGGATGCCTTACTGAATGAAGCATCAAATGACATAGGGGGTGAGCTCAGAAATGAAACAGGAGCAGCCACACTCCTCGGAGAGGACTATGTACCCACAAACAGTGGAAGAGAGTTAGAAGAGCAAATATGTAGACAGATGTTATGAACGGTGTGAAGGGCACAGAGGGTGCAAAATTCTTGAACTGCTTTCAAGAGAATCTTTTTTTGCCAGCACGTAACAAACCCCAACGAGAGGAGGCACAATTCTAAATTTAATCTTGGGAAATGAAGCTGGATAAGTGGAGAAAGTAGCAGTAGGGGGCAATTTTGGGGATTGTAACCATAACATAGTCAGATATAGCACCATTATGGAAAAGGACAAAGATAGAACATGAGTAAAAGTTCCATATTGGGGGAAGACAAATTTTACAAAGCTGAGAGATGAGCTGGCAAGAGTGGACTGGATCAGCTATTAGGAGGAAAAACTGTGTCAAAACAGTGGGAGGCACTCAAAGGCAAAATTCTATAGGCACAATGTAAACATGTTCCTGCAAAGAAAAAGGGTGGTATTGCCAAATCTAGTGCCCCCTGGTTATCCAGAATCATACAGGCCAAGATAAATCAGAAAAATCAGTCACAAAAGACTTAATTTTGAAGAAAGCCTACAGGAGTATAAAAAGTACAGGGGTAACGTAAAAATGGAAATTAGAAAAACAAAGAGAGGATACGAAAAAATATTGGCAGGTAAAATCAAAGAAAATCCTAAAATATTTTACCATTACATTAAGAGCAAGAGAATAACTAAAGAAAGGGTAGGGCCCATCAGAGACTTACATGGTAACTTGTGGCTCAATTCAGAAAATGTGGGCAGGGTTCTCAATGAGTACTTTGACACTGTCTTCACTAAGGAGTGGGATGATTCAGACATTCTAGTTAAAGAGGAGGAGTGTGAAATATTAAACATCATTAGCATAGTGAGAGAGGAATTACTGGAGGGCTTGGCATCCTTGAAGGTGGATAAATCACCAGGGCCAAATGGAATGTATCCCGGGCTGTTGCAGAAGCCTGAGAAGAAATAATGGATGTTCTGAGGATCATTTTTCAATCCTCACTCGATACAGGGGAGGTACCAGGGGATTGGAGATCCGCAAATGTTGTACCATTATTTAAAAAGGGTGCGAGGGATAGTCCAGAATACTATAGGCAGTCAATCTGACTTCAGTGAAGGGCAAATTACTGGAAACAATTCTGAGAGACAGGGTAAACTGCCATTTAGAAAGGTGCAGATTGATCAGGGATAGTCAGCGTGGTGTTGTTAGACGCAGGTCATGGGGGAATTTTCCTGTTCCGCATACCATGGGAACTGCAGTGGATGGGAGGCGGACCATGCAAAGGTCTGCTGATCTTGGGTGGCATTTTCCGGTTTTGGGGTGAGCATGGCCGGAAAATCCCGCCCCATGTCCTACTAACTTGATAGAATGTTTTTAAGGAAATAACAAGGATGATTGGTGAGGGTAGTGCAGTAGATGTTGTTTACATGGATTTCAGCAAGGCATTTGACCAGGTCCCACATGGCAGACTGGTCAGAGAAGTGAAATCCCATGGGATACAGGAGAAAGTGGCAAGTTGGATCCAAAATTGGTTCGGTGACAGAAAACAAAGGGTAACAGCTGATGAATGGTTTTGCGGATGGAAAGTGATTTCCAGTGATGTTCCACGGGGCTCAGTGTTGAGACCCTGGCTGTTTGTTACATGTAAAAATGATTTAGACTTAAATGTGGGAAGCATGATTAGGAAATTTGCCAGTGAAACAAAAGTTGGCCGTGTAGTTGAGAGTGAAGAGGATAGCTGTTGACTCCAGAATGATATCAATGATTTGGTTGAGTGGGCGGAGAAGTGGCAATCAAATTCAATCTGGAAAAGTGTGTGGTGATGCATTTGGGGAGGGCAAACAAGACAGAGAATACTCAATAAACGGGAAGATATTGAAGAGGGGTTAAGGAAGTGAGAGATCTCAAGTTGCATGTGCTCCGGTCCTTGAGGTGGCAGGATAGGTGGACAAGATGGTAAAGAAAGCCTATGGAATGTTTCTAATCCCACCAAACTTCATCTTCCAACAGTAGATCTGACACCACACCAACAATACAAGCCACATCAACGCAGTACATTACAACAAAATCTCAAATCACCTAAAGTCACTCCACCAACTCGCAAAGAGAAGCTTGCAGCTTATGCCAAAACCCCAATTCAACAGTTTAACTCATCACACTTACTGCAACATGTTCATTCATATCACCGAAGGCTTTTCACACTCCAGCATCACAATCAAGGTAACAATTCAACTCAACAACACATATCGCCACAAATTAACAGGAGGAAGATTGGATAACACCCCAAAACCGGCTCTGAGTTTGTGATACATGATTAACACACACCTGTAGCTTGAACAGTTGCTGGCAGTTATGCAGCAAGTGAATCTGGCCTGGCAAATGATGAAGATTGTATACTGTACAAGGAAGAGGCTGTACTGGAGGCCTTGCTGGAAGTGGTAGGAAAATTGTCTGTATTTTCTGGGGACCTGGAAACTCTCCAAATATGGTGGCACGGTGGCACAGTGGTTAGCACTGCTGCCTCACAGCACCAGGGACCCGGGTTCAATTCCAGCCTTGGGTGACTGTTTGTGTGGAGATTACACATTCTCCCCGTGTCTGCGCGGGTTTCCTCCAGGTGCTCCAATTTCCTCTCACAGTTCAAAGATGTGCAGGTTAGATGGGTTGGCCATGTTGAATTGCCCCTTAGTGTTCCAGGATGTGTGGGTTAGGGTGGGGGGTGGGGTGTGGGTGGTTGGTGGGTGGGTGGTTATACATGGGGTGACGGGGATAGGGTCTGGGTAAGTTTCTTTGTCAGGGGTCAGTGCAGACTCGATGGGCTAAATGGTTTCCTTCTGCACTGTAGGGATTCTGTGGTTCAATACTCAGAAGGCAGTAGGAATAAATAACTGTCGAGGTCAATGCTTGGAACCTGGATGGACTCTGAGGGCCTGGATCCAGTGTTGCGAGATTTTCAGTAACCTCAGAGTGGTCAAGGTCAGTGAATGTATCTTTCAATGTCACATCCTACCGGCTGCCCCAATGAGCCTTAGAGACTGCTCAATTCACCACATCCCCTTCAGCCAACTACCAATTATTCAAGACTCATACCTGACATTCATTGCTTCACTTCACTCTCCCACATTTAAAGCTGCAAGCCTCACAGAAAGACTAGGAAACTAGCAAAACCTATTGGTGTGGTTCCATTAATTAATTGTGACATTAGGACAGTAGTGACAGAGATGAGCTCAGCTCAGTTCAAAATATAGTCTGCTTCAATTGAGATAAGAAATAGCAAAGAGGCCAGTTGCTTGTGGGAGTAGTTTACAGGCTCCCTGTCAGTAGCTTTGCTGTAGGACAAAGTATACAGGAAGAAATAATGGGACTGGTAAGAAGTAATAACTACTAGTGAATTTAACCTTTGTATAGATTGGATGAATCAGATTGGCTAAAGTAGCCTGGAAAATGAGTTCATAGTTTGTATTCAGGACATTCTTTTAGGGCATTGTGTTCTAGTGCCGACCAGGGAGTAGGCTATTTTAGACCTGGTAATGCACAATAAGACAGGATTAATTAAAGGTCTCCTAGGAGCCTCTAGGCAACAGTTGTCATAAAGTGGTAGAATTTCATATTCAGTTTGAGAAAGTGTGGGTCGAAGACCAGTGCCTTACTCTTAAATAAAGGCAATTGCAAGGGCATGAGGACTGAGTTAGCGTAAGTGAACTGTGAAAATAGGTTAAGAGAAAAGAGAGCAGTGGAATAATTGCAGACATTTAAAGAGATAACCCATAACTCACACCAAAGATATATTCAATTGAAAAAGAAAGACTATAAGGATGCACCATCCATAGTTAACTAAGGAAATTGAGGATAGTGTAATGATGCACACCACGGATTTTGTCAGGAAAACAAAGGGTATTCATTAACAAGGAAAAACTTGTACAGAGTCTTGCAGCCTCACTGGCTGCGATGGAATAGCTCACTCACTGGTGCCTACATGTCTTCAGATGTTTTCTGCCTAAAAGAGAGCTCCACCCCATGGTTGATTACCCATTCTCAGTCCCAATGGGTCCCTCGAGGCAGGTGACCCTTTTCTGTTTTGTTGTCTTTAGAGAGACAATCACCACATCCCTCCCCTTTCATGCTTTTATACAACCTTCAAAACCAATATCCTCAAGCCCAAACTCAGGCTAAACATTATGTACATGAGTTGGACAATTATAAATTAAGTCTTTGAGGCATTTTTCTGTTTCCTATAGAATGGTGTAATTCTGTAGCCTGAGATGCTTCCACTGGATCAACATGAACAGGAACTGCAAATAGCGGATACCTCTTCCGGCATAGACAGTTCACTGCAACTGTCTCCTGCTCCTGTGTCTATATCAGGTCGATCAGTTACTCTGGTACTTCGGTGCTTACAGGTTCAAAAACGTTTCTTGATGGCTCATTGATGAGATCTTGAAGTTTGGACGTCCAACATAAACTCTGTACAGTTCCAAATATAGTCTTGCATGGTGCTCTTCCATCCAGGTTTGCTGTTTTTCCATTCATGTGACCATTTCACCAATCTCACTCTGGTAGGGATCTCAGTTTCTTTTTCTGTCTGAAAATGGTGATTCTGTTGTCAATTTCAATGTTTCTTATCTCTTCAGTTAATTTGTTATTGTCAAGCTTCCTTTCCTCTAGCTCTTATCCTCCTGATTCAATTCTTCACTGGACTTGTTGTAATTCTCGAGGTGTGTTTTCATGGAGTTTAGCTTGTCCTCCATTGTCTCATTAAATTCTCCTTCTGAACTACATTTTGTCAATTTTTTGTAACTCTTTTTTATTGCAGTTCCCTGATCTCTGTGCTCTCCGTTCCCTTTCCTTTCAAGAAAACTCTGCAGCAACTCCCTGTCTTCTTTTTTCTTTCCTCAAATTTTAATCAAAGTCACAACTCTTGCTGTTGAGGGCTATTTTCTCTTCATTTTTTTTCTATATATTTCTAAACTTCTGAGTGTACCGGCCAATCCAGGTTTGTTCTGTGCCTGTCTCTTAGAGTCTGGCAATATCTCAACATCTCATTACTCACATGTCTTGGCCACAGGCCCTCATCATCCATCCCATCCTCATCACCAGTGCAATGATGCATGCTGCGGTCTTCGTCAGGAACACCAAGAGTATTTATTAACACGAGAAAACTTGTACAGAGGCTTGCGGCCTCACTGGCTGCCTTGGAGCAGCCCACCAGCTGTTCTGGTCCCCACATGTCTTCTACATGCCTTCAGATGTCTTCTGCTTACAAGAGGACTCCACCCTCTGGGGTGATTACCCACTCTCAATCCCAATTGGTCCCTCAAGCCAGGTGACCATTTTCTGCTTTGTTGTCCTTAAAAAGACAATCACTACAATCACCACAGATAGAATCACATTTATCACCAGCACATCCCACTGGTCTCAAATCCCCTAGCATTGCGCATTACTCCAATATCAACTGCCTGGATAGCTTCAGTCTTCGTATGTATGCCATGTTCTGACATCGCCATGTAGCTGAATCATTGATGGTGGACCCTATTGGCAGAGTAACACATCTAGTCAGGATGTGTCTCTGATCAGAGCCATCTCTGCTCTCCTCCTCCACATTCTCAATATTACTCGCAAGTGCTTGTCGCTCCTCTGGCTGTTGCAGACTCACCCCCTGGGCCAACATCTGTGTAGCTGTCTCAGTCTCCTCCTCACAGAAGGAGGACAAAAGCTGAGTGCAGACAGACCCATTGATAACTGTTTTCAGTTCTCAAAGATTCTCAATCCTCTAGCTCTACCAGCAGGAGTTACACCCAGGAGAGGCCCATCTAATAACCTGCCTCTGATCACAGAATCACCACAGTGCAGAAAGAGGCCACTCGACCCATCAAGCCTGCACCAACAACAATCCCATCCTGGCCTTATCCCCGTAACACCACATTTTTACCCTGCTAATCCCCCCGAAACGAGGGTCAATTTAGCATGGCCAATCAACCTAACCCACACATCTTTGTACTGTGGGAGAAAACCGGAGCACCCGGAGGAAACCCACGCTGACACGGGAAGGACATGCAAACTCCAGTCACCCAAGGCCGGAATTGAACCCGGGTCCTTGGCACTGTGAGGCATCAGTGCTTACTGTTAGGAATAGGTTAACAAACCTTCCAATTAAGTCCTAACTTGATGTCAATTGTTCAATAGAAGTCACTGATATATAAAGGGGCCACAGGTGGCACTGGGTTGTTGGTGGAGAATTGCTTGTGGAGTTGGATCAAATAAATAAAGCTATTTTATGAAGAAGCAGAACTCGTATCTCCTTTACTGTACAGCAACCGAGAGGCTCAAACACTAGCCATTGTCATCGTGCCACCTCACTTGGCAACGTCTCCAGCTTTTCTCTCCCATGCTTTATTGTCACTCATACTTACATCGTTTGAAATGCGGCTTCTCTCGATTGCTTTATCGACCCTTTTAATCGCCTCTTGATTTAATGTTTTAAGTTTCATTTGTGATTTGTTTTTGTTTCGGGCGGTTCTCCTTTAAGGGATTGCCTCTTTTATTTTGTCCCTCAGTTTGTTTCTTTAGTCTAATTGTTTAAACTCAAAAGCGTTGCTCTCATAGAATGCTACAGTGCAGAAGGAGGCAATTCGGCCCATCGGGTCGGCACTGACAACAATACCATCCAGGCCCTATCCCCATAACCAACCCCCTGGTATTTAACCCGCTAATCCCTCTAACATACGCATCCCGGGACACTAAGGAGCAATTGAGCATGGCCAACCAACCTAACCTGCACATCTTTGGACTGTGGGAGGAAACCGGAGCACCCGGAGGAAACCCATGCAGACATGGGGAGAATGTGCAAACTCCACCCAGACCCAAGCCGGAAATCGAACCCGGGTCCCTGGCGCTGTGAGGCCATGATGTGCAGATGCTGGCGTTGGACTGGGGTGGGCACAGTAAGAAGTCTCACAACACCAGGTGAAAGTCCAACAGGTTTCGGAGTGTCATTCCTTCTCCAGTTGAGTGAGGAGTTGTGTTCACAAACAGGGCATATATAGATACAAACTCAATTTACAGGATAATGGTTGGAAAGCAAGTGGTTAGCACTGCTGTGAGGCAGCAGTGCTAATCACTGTGCCACCATGCCGCCTCTCAATGTCTTCCAATGGCAGCTACCGCTCCCTTGCTGCTGAGTTGAAACCCTCTGGCTCCTGTGCACTCCCCGCTACAATCTTAAAAAGCAGCTCAAAATTGCAGCCAATCGGTTTCTTCAGAGGTTTAATTGCCTGCGAGCCACAATTAGGCATATTTCAATCCTGTGGAAAAAGTAGCTGAGTTTAATTCCAACATATTTCCCTGCCATATTTCCCTACCACCACCCCGGCCCCCCACAACCCTATCACCCCTCAGCTGATAAAATTCAGCCCTTAGGATTTGGAGAAGACAGATTGAAGCGGACAGCACAATCAGAATAAAACCATCGGCATTGTGTTACCATGAATCTCAGTGTATCGGTGAGGTTTAAATGATTGTTTAATATCGGAAATTAAATTAAATATATTGACTTCTACTTACTGATGGTAACAAAATCTGCTTCAAATTTCCTCATAGCACTGTTGGTATGAAGAGTCTGACTGACTTATTTTAATTGGATGTATTCCCTGGAAATCTGGTATTTCTAGTTTGTCTCGACTGCATGCGGTGTGATATGCTAAAGGGGGCTAGGAAAGTTAGCTCTCCAAAAGACTCCTCGCTCAACAGGCCAGCTGTTGTGGAACTGAGTTCTATTGGAAATGAAGGCCCCAGATTTTATTCCCTCTTGGTGCTCAGTTGTTTGCTCAGAGCCAGGGAATCAGCGACATTATTGGCTTAGCATCACTGGCTAGAAAGGTCAAAATCAGCCAGATGATCCCTTCCTAATTGACTTCCAGTGGGCCTTGCTGTAAAAGGCTTACAATCAGGCTCACAGTTAACATCTTCTGTGTCCACATTATCTGTTCATATTGTGCTGACTGACTCACATATCGGGGTTGACCTGCAACCTAACAAGACTTTGCATCCTTGCTCTAATTCTTTGAAACGTAGAAAATAGAGGCAGGAGTAGGCCGTTTAGCTCTCCGAACCCGCTCCACCATCCACTTTGATCATGGCTGATCATCAAAACCAAATCCTGATTCCACCTTCGCCCCATATTCCTGAATCCCTTTAACCCTAAGTGATATATCGAATTTCTTCTTGAAATCACACAATGTTTTGGCCTCAACTACTTTCTGTGGTAGGGAATTCCACACATTCACCATTCTTCTGGTGAAGACATTTTTCCTCACCTCAGTCCTTAAAGGTTTACCCCTTATTCCCAAACTATAACCCCTAGTTCTGGACTCCCCCACTATCGGGAACATATCTTATTGCATTGTCTCACTGACACAGGCCCTTTCAATATACAGAAGCTCACTGAGGTTTCTCAAATCTGGGGAATCTGGAACCAGGTTACAGTCTCAGGATCCGGGGTAAACCATTTGGAATTGGGGGTGAAGAGAATTTTCTTCACTCAGTATGACCTGGATCAGAGGACCTCTCGATCCCATAGGGCTGTGGATGCTCAGTCATTGAGTATATTCAAAGTTATGATTGTTAGTTTTTTTGGACATTAAGGAAATCAAAGGATACGAGAATAGTCAGGAAGATGGCGTTGAGCTAGAAGATCAACCTTGAAGGATGGAGAAAGCCCATGTGACTTACTCCTGCCCCTATTTATTACATTCTAATATTCTTAAACTCAATGGGGTCGATCTCAACCATTGGATGGCCAACTTTTGGAGCCTCTGACCAACCACCTGACCCTGTTGGTGGGTTAGCTGGGCCTGATTGACATTGTGGCCAGTGAGTTACAGGCATTAAGCAGCTGGTCCTCTGCAGCCCATGGACATTCCTGCTCCACCCAGCCCCATATATGTGATCTCAGTTTTGGTGCCTATCCTGCTGTAATGCCAGGTAAAACTGACTGGAGCCTATACTGCGCCCATTCTATCCAACATCTTGCAAGTTCATTCATGGTATGTGGGCATTGCTGACTGTGCCAGCATTTATTGCCCATCCTTAATTGCTTTTGAACTGAGTTGTTGCTGGGCTATTTCAGTGTCATAGAATCCCTAGAGTGCAGAAGGAGACCATTTGGCCCATCGAGTCTGCACTGACCATAATCTCAGCCTATCCTGTTCCTGTAACCCCACATATTTATCCTGCTAATCCCCTGACACTAGGGTCAATTTAGCACAGCCAATCAACCTAACCTAACCTACACATTTTTGGACTGTGGGAGGAAACTGGAGCACCCGGAGGAAACCCACGCAAACACAGGGAGAATGTGCAAACACCACACCGTCAGTGACCTGAGGCCGGAATTGAACCTGAGTCCCTGGCGCTGTGTGGCAGCAGTGCTAACCACTTTGTGGCATGTGCTGCTAGAGTCAACCACATTGTTGTGGGACTGGAGTCACATGTAGGCCAGACCAGATAAAGGTGACAGATTTCCTTCCATAAAGCGGGACCAGGTAACTGAATTGGATGATCAGTCATGAATATAATGAATGGTGGAACAGGCTTGAAGGGCTGAATGGCCTCATCCTGCTCCTACTTTCTATGTTTTTTTTAACTTGATTTTTTATTCAGTCTTGGAATGAGGGTGCCCCTGGCAAGGCCAGAATTTGTTGCCCATCCCTAGAAGCCCTTGAGAAGATGGTGATTTGCCACCTTCTTGAACTGCTGCAGTCATGTCTTGCAGGTTTACCCATAGTGCAGCTGGGAAAGGAGTTCCAGGATTTTGACAGTGAAGGATGGGTTTTTAACCACAATCATTTCATGATCATCATTAGACATATAATTTTTCAATTCAAATTTCACCTTCAGCTGTGGTGGGATTTAACCCCAGGTTCCCGGAGCATTACCCTGAGGGTTTCTGGGTTACAAGGCCAGTGACAATACCATTCTGCTACTGCCTCAATACTGCAACGAAGAATCCAATGTATCTCACTTCCTATCTTGCTTTCCAGCCACCTCCCTCCCCCACCCCACCCTACTAGGGCCAACTGCCACGTTCCTCAGGTTGTCCTTTGACACACTGCACTTTTATTCTGCAATTCTCAGATTCCGATCACTTAATGGACGCCATTAGCACCATTCTCAGCCTTTATCATCACCATTTACATTCCCTTTGACTTTTTGTCTATGCCAGTTCTATCAATTCCAGTCCCCCCCCCCCAACCCTCATAGTATAAATCTTGTCCAATTTTCCTTCTCTTCAGCTCTGAAGAAGGGTCATCCAAAATTGAAATGTTGGCTCTATCCTAATCAGTATTCTGCAACTTGATTCTGTCTGTTTGCACTGTTTGAGAACAGATTTCCACTCCATCTGACGAAGGAGCAGTGCTCCGAAAGCTTATGGTATTTGCTACCAAATAAACCTGTTGGACTTTAACCTGGTGTTGTGAGACTACTTACTGTGTTCACCCCAGTCCAACGCTGGCATCTCCACATCATGACTATCCTATCTCCACAGATGCTGTCAGACCTGCTGAGATTTTCCAGCATTTTCTGTTTTTGTTTCAGATTCCAGCATCTGCAGTATTTTGCCTTTACCGATGTATGTCTTATTTGTTTATCAAAAGGGCCTGAAACCTGAAACAGGCAGATGCACAGGCTGCTTAACACGAGGGCCCCTTTGAGGAAACCGGCAGCTGGAACGCCAGTATAAATGGGCTGGTAAACCTGTTTTAGGTCACTCTACTGGGCAACTCAAGTTTTCTTTCCTCACCGTTTGCTGTCAGTATTTATGGAACTGCTGAGGACTAATTGCAAATTTCTGGCCTGTGATAAGCAACGGTGACCTGCTCATATGACTAGTGATGTCACTGAAATGTGACAAAACTAAGCAGGGGCAGCCTGGCATTGGGCCCAAACATCACTGCGGCTCCACTAATGATATCACCTGAATTGAGAGAAACCTCAAGGGCAGGCTCTTAGCAGCAGAGAGATTTATAAATAGAAGTAGCCAGACACACTGCAGACCCATTTACAGTAAATGTTACAGGATCGATTGTTTTACTTTACAAACAGGTTATGTATACAGTATTAAGCAAAGTCATTATAACTGACTCTGGATGTGAGCAGGATGGTGACAGGGCCTGAGTTTGACAATCAACCTCACATATACAATCCCCACATGGCCTCTTGGAAAAGGCCCAAATGCTTTGCGTAGATAATGTGATAAGAGGGAGTTTTCGAGGCCCAGTTCATGCAACCTAAGCCTTGGACACTGTGCACAATGGCAACAGAGGCACACCAAGTAGTTGTGTGGTTGTCCAAGGAGGTTTCAAGCCTGGGAAACCATGAGGAGAGGAGGGAAGCAAAAGAGCAGTGATGAGTCACCCAATGAGTCACTGGGGAGGCGATGGCCTAGTGATGTTATCGCGAGACTATTAATCCAGAAACTCACCTGTGTTCTGGGGACTCAGGTTTGAATCCTGCCATGGCAGGTGGTGGAATTTGAATTCAATAAAAAAAAATCTGGAATTAAGAATCTACTGATGACCATGAAACCATTGTTGATTGTTGGAAAAACACATCTGGTTCACTCATGTGAAATCTGTCATCCTTACTTGGTCTGACCTACATGTGACTCCAAAGCCACAGCAATGTGGTTGACTCTCAACTTCTCCCCAAGGGCAACTAGGGATGGGTAATAAATGCTGATGTGGAGATGCCGGCGTTGGACTGGGGTTAACACAGTAAGAGTTTTAACAACACCAGGTTAAAGTCCAACAGGTTTATTTGGTAGCAAATGCCATTAGCTTTCGGAGCGCTGCTCCTTCGTCAGATGGAGTGGATATCTGCTCTCAAACAGGGCATACAGAGACACAAAATCAAGTTACAGAATACTGATTAGATGAGAACGTGAATCTAATCCGTATTCTGTAACTTGATTTTGTGTCTCTGTATGCCCTGTTTGAGAGCAGATATCCACTCCATCTGACGAAGGAGCAGCGCTCCGAAAGCTAATGGCATTTGCTACCAAATAAACCTGTTGGACTTTAACCTGGTGTTGTTAGACTCCTTACTGTAATAAATGCTGACCAGCCAGCGACGCCCATGTCCCACAAATGCACTTTAAAAAAATTACCCGTATAGCAGCCCACTTTATCTGCGCTCTATCCACTACCATTCTTTCCCTCCTCCACTGGTGTACGGTGGTAGCAGTGTGCACCATTTATAACATGCACTGCAGCAACTCACTAAGGCTCCTTCAACAGCACCCATCATCTCCACCACCCAGAAGGACAAAGGCATGGGAACACCATCATCTACAAGCTCCCCGCCAAGAAACACTCCAGCCTGACTTGGCATTCTACTGTCGTTCCTACACTGTCGAAATCCTGGAAATCCTTTCCCAGCAGCACTATGGGTAAACCTACAAGAAATGATTGCAGCAGTTCAAGAAGATGGCACATCACCATTTTCTCAAGTGCATTTAGGGGTGGGCAGCAAATTCTGGCCTTTCCAGGGACACTCTTATTCCAAGACCAAATAAAAAATGAAGTTTCAGCGACTGGTGTACAAGGACACCCAGGTTTCATTGCACATTCCCCTCTCTCAATCTATAATTGTTCAGGTAATAATCTGCTTTCCTGTTTTTGCTACCGAAGTTGATAACCTCTCATTTGTCCACATTAAACTGCATCTGCCATGCACTTGCTCATTCACTCAACTTGACCAAATCACACTGAAGCATCTCTGCATCCTCCTCACAGCTCACCCTCCCACCCAGCTTTGTGTCATCTGCAAATTTCATTTAGTGTTCTCATCTAACTCATTAATATAGGTTCCTAACACTGATCCATGTGGTACCCCACTAGTCAGTACCTGCTGTTCGGAAAAAGACCCATTCATTCCTACTCTTTGTTTCCTGTCTTCCAACCAGTTTGCTATCCATTTCAATACATTAACCTCAATCTACATGTTAATTTTGTATGTGGGTTTTTGTTGAAAGCCTTCTGAACATCCAAATAAATCACATCCACCGGCTCCCCCTCATCAAGTCTACTAGTTACATCCTTGAAGAAATCCAATAGATTTGCCAAACATAATTTCCCTTTCGTAAATCCATGCTGATTCTATCCAATCCTACCACTGTTGCCAAGTGCTCTGCAATTAAATCTTCTGTGATGACGTCAGACTGACTGGTCTATAATTCCTTGTTTTCTCTCTGCCTCCCTTTTAAAGTAGTCCTTTTAAAGTAAAAACTGAGAGAGGCAAAGTACTTGAGTGAGGAAACATGAAAAGGACATAGCAGGATAAAGGAAGGAAAGGTAACAGCAAAAAAGCCTACAAAGGAACAAGATTAAAAAAGGGAGCGGGGAAGAAGATAGAAGCAATGTGCTCGGGTATGACACAGCAGACTCCGTTCCATGAGAAGTGACAGAGAGAAATCAGGTTACATAGGCATGGCATACATCCAGTAAGTCAATAAATTATATAAGATTAGGAATCCAGCTCCAATCCTGATTAAGCTGATCTCAGTTATGGCAATGGCAGGGATGCTGCAATTTACTTCAGTTTCTGGGAGATAATCACTGGGTGCTGTACTCTGGATTACTAATCAGTGATGTCTAACATACTGTACACGTGTGTACCTGGCAGCTGAGGACAAAATGTGGCTTGGTTGTGATTCCATTTTTAAAATTCACTGTCCGTGTACACTGACAGGAAATGACTAGGGATGGCACAATGGTTAGCGCTGCTGCTTCACAGTGCCCGGCTTTGGTCACTGGCTGTGTGGAGTCTGCACGTTCTCCTCATGTCTGCGTGGGTTTCCTCCGGGTTTCCTCCCACATTCTGAAAGACGTGCTGGTTAGGTGCATTGGCCATGCTGAATTCTCCCTCAGTGTACCCGAACAGGCACTGGAATGTGACGACTAGCGGACTTTCACAGTAATTTCATTGCAGTGTTAATGTAAGCCTACTTTCAACATTAATAAATAAACTTGAAACTTAGTTGATATGTTGGCCCTCATAACGAGAGGATTTGAGTATAAAAATAGAGATATTTTACTGCAATTGTATAGAGTGTTGGTGAGGCCACATCTGGAGTATTGTGTGCAGTTTTGGTGTCCTTATCTGAGGAAGGATGTCCTTGCTATAGAGGAAGTGCAGCAAAAGTTTGCCAGGCTGACTTCTGGGATGGCAGGTCTGTCACATGAGGAGCGACTAAGTCAGTTAGGATTGCATTCTGAGTTTGAGGATAAGGGGTTGATCTTTTAGAACTGAGGTAAGGAGAGATTTCTTCACCCAGAGGGTGGTGCATCTGTGGAATTCACTACCACAGAAAGTAGTTGAGGCCAAAACATTGTATGATTTCAAGAAGAAATTAGATATAGTTCTTGGGACTAAAGGGATCAAGGGATATGGGGGGAAGGAGGGATCAGGATATTGAATTTGATGATCAGCCATGATCATAATGAAGGGCAGAGCAGGCTTGAAGGGCTGAATGGCCTACTCCTGCTTCTAGTTTGTTACATAAACGAGACACAGAAAGGCAGACAAAGCTTACAGGACCTTCCTCCAGCAAGAATCAGGGCCTTCACACTAGGATGGGGGAAATTGGTGGAGAAAGAGTGACCAATGAAAAGAAAAAGGGCGCAATGCCAATCTGTAGTAAGGCTTGGACACTATTTACGATAGTGATATTCTTGTGCCAATGTAGGAATTTGGGTTAGCATCTTGGTTGGCCACGTCTCCTGTTCTGATGCACATGGTTTTCTCACTGCCTGCTGGGAGTGAGGAACCAAAGCCATGTGTTGATTAGTGTCAGATCAGGGAAGCGAAAGCTGGAAAATTTATTCCTGTCACAGTCCCGGCACTGATTGTCATAATCTGCATTAAAATGTATAGAGCATCCTGAGTTTAAACTGTGCCACTCAACATGCACGGTGAATCAGAGTCAATATTTAATCAACAGGTTATTAAACTCAATAAAAAGCAGTCTGAGACTAGGAGCTGAATGGCTATTTACATTGAGGCTGCTTTATAATATAAATGGCACTGATTTACACATCCCAATCGCGCAATCCCTTGCACATGGTGACAGAAAAGACCCACACATAGGCTGAGCAAGAAGACCCATTGACATTGAATGAAGCACACACTATCAGATAGAGATCCTCACATAACAATGACATCCTTACATGCACCAGGAAAAAGGTGCTTATCCAAGCTGAGAGAGGAAATCACACATATCTTTCAAGAGAACCACATACCCACCAACAGCAAGATTGATACACCCTTTGTGCTGACAGAGGGAACTGCACAGGGAGGCCTCACATATATAAACCACTGCACCGTCAAACACACAAAGAATCTGGATGCACGTGATCAACATGACACTTACACTAATAGAAAAGCCTTCATCCCTTAACAACACTAGACTCTGGAAATCTACATCAATAAAGTGGTCATAACATATATTGACTGAAGGGCACTTACAGACCCTGCAAGAGATACCCTCACACACACTAATGGAAAGAACTGCATAAGCTGACAAAAAAGACACACAAACACTGACAGAGATCGTTGCAAATTCTAAGACTTCTTCTAAGATGCCTTTAAGGAATATAAGCATGACATCACTCAAAGGGAACTGTGTCATGTGATCCAGTCTTAGTTTCACTTCTGCTTTGAGCAGAGCACACACACACACACAGCTCTGATATCTTCAGAATTCCTGCCTATGTATAATTATTCTCATGTGCCTAAGTTATAACAAATGAACCCAGTATATGTTTTCCCAATCCCTTATGAGTGTTTGGTGCCTTGTGTCTTGCATAGTAAATAAGCCCAAGGTGTTATTATATCATTATAATAATACAACATGGTGATCAGCAGTTGTAAGACAGGTGGCAGCAAGATTAAGTACAGGCATGGTGAATCACCTTAGATTATGCCGCACGGCATCAGACAACCCATGTGATGTTTTGTTCAGACCGCAATTAAGTCGCAGCATAAGAGCGTTTTGAGAATGCAACATGTAAACAAAAGCTATTGAGACACAGTGTTCAAGTAGAGGGCTCGTAAGCAGCATCTTCATGGTGAGATTGCAGCGCGTAGCTTGTCAGTTCTCTGAGCGGGACAGCACATTGAGTCCAGCAATGTGTCATTTCCCAAAATTGCAGGTGTGTGGGGCAAGAGTGGAGGAGTGGGACTGCATTGCCGTTCAAAAGAGTCGGCACAGACTCGATGGGCTGAAAGGCCTCCTTCTGTGCAGTAATATTCTAGGATGGTATGGCGCTGTAGCTCCTATTTATTCCTCCTCATCCCCCAGTGTTATCCTTACTGACAGTTTTCACTGGGAACATGCAAACCTTTCAGACATTTGGAGAGGAAAGGGGAAGAAGAGTTGTAAGATTTGATTTGCTTTGCTACAGGGGAAAATTAATTGAAAATTAATTGATACCTCTCAATTTTGGACACACACAGAAGTGTTTTTAAAGTTAGACTCTGTTGTCTAATTTGCATTTGAGGATTTTTTCATCGCAACTTTCAAACGTTCAGCATTCCAAGGTGCTTCACAGGAGTTTTATGAAACAACATATGGCACTGAGATACAGAAAGAGATATTTGACCAAATGAGAAAAAGCTCAATCAAAGAAGTAGGTTTTAAAGAACATCTTAAAGGAGGGTTACAAGGTGGCGAGGCAGAGAGGCAAAGGGAGAATATTCCAGAAGTTAGAGCCCAAACTGAAGACGCAACCACCACTGGTGGAGTAATTAAAGTAAGAAGTTTAACAACACCAGGTTAAAGTCCAACAGGTTTATTTGGTAGCAAAAGCCACGTGTGGCTTTTGCTACCAAATAAACCTGTTGGACTTTAACCTGGTGTTGTTAAACTTCTTACTGTGTTTACCCCAGTCCAACACCGGCATCTCCACATCAGGAGTAATTAAAATCAGGGATCTTCAAGAGGGCTGAATTAGATGAATGCGGCTATCTTGGGAGTTTGTGAGGTTGGATGAGAGTACAGAGATAGGGAGGGCAAGACCATGGAGGGATTTGAAAACAAGGATGTGAATCTTAAAATCAGAGGTTGCTTGGCCAGATGCCAGTGTAAATCAGTGAGAGTAAGGGTGATAGGGGAATGGGAATTGGTGCAAGTTAAGACACAGGCAGTGGAGTTTTGGATAACTTCAAATTGGTGAAAAAGGAGGTTATTATCTAAATGATGATAGATTGCAGAGTTCTGATGTGCAGAGGGATCTGGTTGTCCTGGTGCATGAATCACAAAAGATTAGTAGACAGGTACAGCAAATAATTAGAAAAGCTAATAGAATGTTATTCTTTATTGTGAGGGGAATTGATTACAAAAGTAGAGAGGTTATGCTTCAGTTGTACAGGGAATTGGTGAGACCACATCTGGAATATTGTGTGCAGTATTGGTCTCCTTATTTGAGGAAAGATCACCTGAGGAAGGGGCAGTGCTCCGAAAGCTCGTGCTATCAAATCAACCTGTTGGCCTTTAACCTGGTGTTGTGAGACTTCTGAGTGTTCCCACCCCAGTTCCAACATCAGCATCTCCACATTAAGGAAAGATGTAAGTGCATTAGAAACAGTTCAGAAAAGATTTACTAGACTTATACCAAGAACGTGCTGCCTTAAGAGGAAAGGTTGGAGAAGTTAGATTTGTATCGACTAGAGTTTACAAGAGTCAGAGGCAATTTGATTTCAACCTTTAAGATCCTGAGGGATATTGACAGGATAGATGTGAAGAGGATGCTTTCTCTTGTTGGAGAATCTGAAGTTTTTTTTATTAGTCACAAGTAAGGCTTACATTAACACTGCAATGAAGTTACTGTAAAATTTCCCTAGTCGCCACACTCCGGCGCCTGTTCGGGTCAATGTACCTAACCTGCACATCTTTCAGACTGTGGGAGGAACCGGGGCACCCGGAGGAAACCCACGCAGACACGGGGAGAACGTGCAAACTCCGCACAGACAGTGACCCAAGCTGGGAATCGAACCCGGGTCCCTGGCACTGTGAAGCAGCAATGCTAACACTTTGCCACCGTGTGGCCCTCAGAGGTGTTTAAAAATAAGAGGTCCCTCATTAAGACAGAGATGAGGAGAAAGTTCTTCTCTCAGAGGGTCATGAGTCTCTGGAACTCTCTTCCTCAAAAGGCAGTGGAAGCAGAATCTTTGAATATTTTTAAGGCTTAACCAGTTGGATTATTGATTAACAAGATGGGATGAAAGGTTACCAGGGGTAGGCAAAAATGTGGTTTTGAAGTTACAACCAGATCAGACACGATCTTGTTGAATGGCGGAGCAGGTTCGAGGGGCCAAGTAGCCTACTCCTGCTCCTAATTCATATGTGCGTATGTTCATACAGAACACAAGCAAGGAGTGCATTGGAATAGCCAAGTCCAAAAGTAATAAGGCATGGCTGAGAGCTTCAGCAACTGATGAGCTGAGATGGGGTAAAGTTGAATGATGTTATGGAAATAGACAGTCAGAAAGATAGAGCGAATGAGAGTCAGAAGCTCATTTTGGGGGTCAAATGTGACATCGAGGTTGCAAACAGATTGGTTTAATCTCAGACTCTTGCCAGGGAGATGGATGGAGTCAATCATTAGGGAATGGAGTTTGGAGCTGGCCTCATCTAACCTCATCAGAAGATTGAAAGAATATAATCAGCTGTACCCATTCTCACATAATAAAGCTCATTACATTCAGACAAATGTTCTTTATGATTGTCACCATGGAATGCTCTCCACCGTGACTTGCTTCACCTTTCCAGTAATGTTAAACTGAGTAGATTATTCCTGAGTATTTTTCTCTCTTGATTCCATTTCTGTCCAAAGGTTGTCAACACATCTGCACCAGCTTTTCCTGCTGACCTAAATGGGAGTGTCCCAAAATCCCGGTTTTAGTCCCTTCTCTTTCCTCATCCAGAAGGTGCCCTGAGTGACATAATCTTTAGGTATGATTCAGTCAATACACGTATGACGTTGACACTGAGCTCCACATACTGTACATTAATGATCTAGATGTGAATGTGGGAGGTATGATCAGTAAGTTGCAGATGACACCAAACTTGGTGGTGTGGTAAATAGCCGATGCGGATGATGTAGACAGACTGGCCAGCTGGACAGGACAGTGTAAAATGGAATTGAACCCCAAAAAGTGTGAGGTGATGCATTTTGGGAGGACCATTGAAGCAAATGAATACACAATGAACGGTGGAATGCTAGAAAGTACAGAGGACCAGAGGTACCTTGGGGTGCCTGTCCAAAGATCCCTGAAGGCAGCTGGACAGGTACATAAGTAGGTTCAGAAAGCATGTGGGATACTTGCCTTTATTAGCCAAGGCATAGAATATAAGAGCAGGGAGGATATGATGGAGCTGTAAAAAATATTAGTTAGGCCATAGCTGGAGTACTGTGCAATTTTGATCACCACACCAAAGGAATGATGTGATTGCAGCAGAAAGAGTGCAGAGGAGACTCACAAGGATGTTGCCTGGGCTGGAGCATTTCAGCTGTGAAGAAAGGCTGGTGAGGCTGGGATTGTTTTCCTTAAAGCAGAGAAGGCTGAGGAGGATGTTGATGGAGGCATACAAGATAGGGTGCAGATAGGGTAGAAAGGAAGAAACCTTTGTAGAGGGGTAACTAACAAGGGGCATAGATTTAAGATAAGTGGCAGGAGATTTAGAGGGGATTTGAGGAAAAATGTTTTCACCAGAAGGTGGTGGGAATCTGGTACTCACTAAAACACTGGTAGAAGCGGGAACCCACACAACATTTAAGAAGGATTTAGACAATCACTTAAAACACCGCATACAAAGCTACAGACCAAGCGCTGGAAATTGGATTAGAATAGATAGGCGTTTGATGGCTGGCATGGAGATGATGGGCTGAATGGCCTCTTTCAGTGCTCTAAAACTGTATGGCTGGTATTTTATGACCTTGCTTGCGCGAGGCTCGTAAAATCCCGCCCGAGGCCAATGGAGAATTCCACTCTGTGAGCCTCGCCCGCCCCGATCCCAGGGCGGATGTGCCAGTAAAATTCCAGCCTATGACACGACGACTTCTCCCTCCTGATTCCTCAATTGCCAAATGCCTGCCATACATCTCTCCAACTCAACATTACAGGATGCTAAAACCATCCTGTTTGACTTCTTCAGCTTTATTCTATTCATCTCTCCAGCTTTGTGCTCAGAATTAACCCAAGTTGTGCAGTGCTACAGTCTGTCTGACCTTATATTAGTTTAAACTCCAAATGCTAACCAATGGAAAGATATATTCATTTGTATGTATCATCTGTCTGCTTTCTCACTTCACCCCATCCCTCCCCAGCTACCAGTGAAAGACACATCAATGTCTTTTTACCCCTCCAGGCTCATCCCCTCCTCTGCCTCAATTAAAAAAGCAAAATATTGTAAATGCTGA
This sequence comes from Mustelus asterias, assembly GCF_964213995.1. Classification (NCBI taxonomy): domain Eukaryota; kingdom Metazoa; phylum Chordata; class Chondrichthyes; order Carcharhiniformes; family Triakidae; genus Mustelus; species Mustelus asterias. Next base: position 102,483,960 of record NC_135813.1, read on the forward strand.
GAATTTTTTAATGTTCATTTATTAGTGTCACAAGTAGGCTTACATTAACGCTGCAATGAAGTTACTGTGAAAATTTCCCAGTCATCACACTCCGGCACCTGTTCGGGTGCACGGAGGGAGAATTTAGCACGGCCAATGCATCTAACGAGACATCCTTCAGACTGTGGGAGGAACCCGGAGCACCTGGAGGAAACACACACAGACACGGGGAGAATGTGCAAACTCCGCGCAGTGACCCAAGCCAGGAAATAAACCCGGGTCCCTAGCGCTGTGTGACAGTAGTGCTAACCACTGTGCTACCATGCCGCACCACATAAAACCCTGGAAATGCTGGAAATACAAATCAGGACAGACCGCACCTTTGGACAGAGAAACCAAAAGTAAAGTTTTCCCTGCTGGCTTCTGAACTTTGCTATCAAGTTTAAGTAGAAATGGCTTTTGAAAATGGATCATGAGTGTGAAGGAGTGGTGGTAATGGGGCATAGAATTCCCTCTGCACGGCAGCCTGTGCCTGTAACTCCAGCCAGCTACAGAGGGCTTCTAAGAATATCTGAAGAACTGGAAAATCGCAGTCTTCTTTAATGGAATTTAACAAGGTGGATTGGCTACCGTTACATGCAGCCAGGTCACCCTGCTGCACCCCCATTCCATCTCTCGGAAATTAGTCTGGGGCTGGGGTTGAGCCAGAAAATCGGCATGCAGGCTGACTGTGATAGTTTTAATGTCCACCTGCCTCCAACAATCATGGCCTTGCGGGAGCTGGGACTGAAAGTCAAATCCAACGTTAACATTTCAGGTTGATGCTGTTTCATCAGAACTGGGGTAAGTTAAGAATAGAACAGCTTTTTTGCAAATGCCTCTGTAATGACTTCAATGATGCCCATGTGGTTGGTCTCTTGAAGTATGAGCTCCCTGATTGAGGTCACAATTGCTTGCCCAATCAGGGTGCCTCACCTGTATATAAATATGGGTGTGTCAGGTCTTCTGACATTCCAGATTCTGGCTGTGTACCTGAAGCACTCCAGGAGTGGAATAAAGTTTGTAAATAAAGGGAATCTGGTGAAGGGACACCGGCCTCTGAGGAGTTATTTCAGCCTCCACCCCTGGTAATTTCAACTCAGCCAAATCTCTGCTCCTACATTCTCTGGCACAAGTGATAAAATATTGAAATGATCCATCGCCTGAAGCAGACATTTGGCCATCCAGCAGTGGACTTCTTTTCAAAGTGATGCCCACTACATTTTCCATTTAATAGGGCAGTCAGGCCACCAACATCATCTCCACCCTGCTCACATCAGCTGGTTAATGGTCAAATTGTCCTGAATCTGTGTTTGAGCCATCAACATTCCGTCCCTCTTTTGCCTCTCAGGGTTCATCAACCATTCACTGAGGCCCTCTCCCTAATATCCAACCGGATGTCATGCCACTTCCGAACCAATGCCAAGCAGAATTCACCTGTGTTCTCTATCACAGACGCTGAGGATGCAGTGGAAATCTGCACTAGTCTCAAGCAGAGTCTTAAGGTGAAGATTTTTTTTATTTAACCAGTGGAGTGCCTGGAAGGTGAGTTCCAGGCGATAAGGTCAATGTTCTAATGTAATGTTACAGCTCAGGCTTTGCACAATGTTTCTCAGCCAGTGTGCACAAAGGCTTTAGCATAAACCATCTGTTTAGTTTGCAAACACAGCAAGTAAATCAGGATTCAGGTCAGAAACAGTGGAAATGAGTTTTTTTTTTCTGCTTAAACCGATCCTGCAAATCCCCTATCAGCCGGGGATGTTTGAATGAGGAAATCATTCTTCGTTTTTTATTACAGCAGATAATTTAAAAGAAAGCCAATGTTCAAATTATGTGAGGTAGGATTTTCTCTGAAGAGTTTGGATTCCAATTTCAACACGTGTCTGAACTGAATCCCAGTTACAGATCTGTACGGACGCACACGCACATGGTATTTATATTGCTGCCTGGATCTCTGACACTTTTCAATGATGACAATCCAGCCATTAGTTCTTGCCACTCTGTTTCGCTTGCTTCTCCACTCTTCACTTTGAGGATGTTTCTCCATTTACAGCACCAGCTGTCAGTGTTGCAAATCCCACAGCGCCCAAAGGACATTGAAGCACCAGACATCTCAGTCAGAGCCGAGAGCATGGGCGTCTTTAAGCTGCGTGTCCTCACCCAGTAATACCGGAATGAAAACAGTGAAACATGCAGGAGGATAAAAGATCATTCATCACTGAATATTTAATAATTTCTCAAACAACTTCAGAGCGATCCTTTCCAGATATAATTAGATTCTGCGACTATAATTTTGGCGATTGTGGTAAGTGCATGCCATCTGCACACTGTGTCATATCCGAATTTCTGTCAGGTATGATTGAAACCATCGCTGGGCACCTCAGGAATCTATATTATTGGGAGGGAGCACAAACATGCGCAACAGGGGTCATTCTATAAATTTGAATTAGGTTGGATTTGTTTTATCTGGAAAAGTGATGATCTAACTAAACGGTTTATGTCAAAATTTAAGAAGCTATTAGTAAGCAAGAATGTCTTGTGGAACATCTTCGTCCAAGGTGATCTCATTAAAACACATAAAGGCACTTGTAGTTTAGCCACTGAAAGGTAGCTTCTCTAACTGGGGAATCTCGAACATTGGGGGCCAAAGCCTTAGGGCAGAGGAGATCATTTAGGACTGAGAAGAGGAGAAATTTCCTCAATCAATGGAATTGTCTACCCCCTCTTGGCCAATGAATAAGGGCCCTACCCCACCACTGTGGGTATTAATCCAGCTACAGGTGAACCTGATGCCACAGAGCCTGCACAGCAAGTAAAACTGTGCGACCAGCTTGTCACCTCGGGGAGAAATGGAAGAGGGGGTTCCTTGATCAAAGGCAATGCTGAGAACTACCCTCCAGCTGACCCCCCTGCACCCCCCTCTCCACAATACCCAACACAAAATCCCACGCCCTCTAATTGGCCAGCAGTTCTCAGTAGGCGGGACTTGTGCCCCAGGTGTTGTAATATGGCTTTAAGACATATCAGCATGAAGCCACTAGAAGGGAAGTGTGTCATGTGATCCAGCCTGCTCCCCTTTGGCCTATGAGCAGAAAACAGCACAACACCTCTACTGCTGATGTCTTCAAGTTTTCGGTCCATGTAAATATGTTTCATGTGCCTCATCTCAATAAATAAATCCACAACACCTTTACCCAATGCCTTGTGAATTATTGGTGCCTATATATTATTATAAAAACACCATGGTCTTGATTCCAGGAGAAAGCCCGCCATTGGCCCCAGGACACCCCCGACACCTCAACAAGATTCTGCCCTTTGTCTCTCAGGGAATGAAGGGATATGGAGACCAGATGGGAAAGTGATGTTGAGCCAGAAGATCAGCCATAGTTGTATTGAACAGGCTTGAGAGGCTGTATGGCCTACACCTGCTCCTATTTCTTCTGTTCTTATGTTCAAAGGAACAAGGAATGATCGTATTGTGGATACAAAAGGGAAGGCCCAGGAAGCAGGTTATATTAATGAGTTCAAAAGACAATTAGATACTTCTTTGGAGAGTGATTAATAGGATGAGATGGATCTGTCAAGTAGGATTTATGTCTTATGGTATTTCCATGTTGTTAAAAATTCTCAGTTTAGGCTAATTTCCTTCACCTCATATATCTAACAACAACTATGTAAATTTATATAGCGTCTTTAAAATAATCAAACATCCCAAGACAGTTCAGAGCATTGTAAAACAAAATATGACAACGAATTACCCATAAAAAGCTGTGAGGTCAGTTGTCCAAAAGCTTGCTCAAAGATGTAGGTTTTAAGGAATATCTTAAAGGAAGAAAGTGACATAGCGGGGCAGAGGGGTACAGAGAGGGCGTTCCAGGGCATAGGGCCGAAGCAAGCAAAGGCATGGCCACTAATTGGTGAAACAATTAAGATCAAGGATGCTCAGGAGGCCAGAATTAGAGGAGTACACCTATCTGGGATAAGGGGGCTGGATGAGATTACAGAGATAGCACTTCAAAGTTGACTATGCAGTGCTGGGCCCAACCTGCTTAAAGCCAAATTATTTTCTGACCTCCATCTCATTAGTAACAGGAGCTGCCAAACGTGGGCTATGATTTAGGCAAGGGTTCGTGGCTTACCATGAGCTTCCATGAATGTATGTTTCTCATTGCGTGCAAAGAAGGAAATCTATGTATCAATCAATGATACAAGCGACTACTTTACCTGCTGTCTAACAGAGCCTGGAGACAACGAAGAACAAGCATTTCTTATCTGTTAGCAAATTGATAGGCAAACAACTATTGACAGCACGATTTTACCCACGGCTGATCCCGGTAGTGTTTCCTTTATTAAAATGCGAAAGTACAAAATTCCAAACCTGTAGCTTGGATTTTATTATCAAATTTTATGTTGGCTTCCCTTCTATCAAGTCAAATGCTGCACATTATGACATGATGTGACAAAGTAAATAAATTGCAGTGACAGCATGAGTGGGGGTGTCAGTAAATTTAACGCCAGCTTTCTGGCAGGGAAACGATTGGCGTCTGGGTGGAAAGCTGTATTTTTTTTGGCCGATATTCTCGAGTGTAATGAATTTCACAACTCTTCTCTACCCTGAACAAGTTTAATGGCAAGGCAGTCATTCGTTCACAGATTCCTGAGTGGCAATGTTTCAGAAAACAATTCTTGCCAGCACAACAATGTCAGCACCTTCCTCGAAAAGAAAAATGTTCGGGTGGAAAATTAATGGTTTTGACAAATTAGACAAACCCATGTATCGCCTGTTATATTATTGCGCCAACTGAAGGCAGGTGCCGCAGGATAAAACGGTCACATGCGGTGGAAGATTCCAGAAGCTGTGCCTGTACTCCCTCAATGGGACAGATCTTTTAAATGAAAATTTGATTTGATTTATTATTGATTGCCATATGTATTAGTATACAGTGAAAATTATTGTTTCTTGCGCCCTATATAGAAAAAAGAATACCGTTCATAGAGAAGGCAACAAGAGAGTGCAGAATGTAGTGTTACAGCCATAGCTAGGGTGTAGAGAAAGATCAACTTAATGCGAGGTAGGTTATAGAAATCATAGAAACCCTACAGTGCAGAAGGAGGCCATTCGGCCCATCAAGTCTGCACCGACCACAATCCCACCCAGGCCCTACCCCCACATATTTACCCGCTAATCCCACTAACCTACGCATCTCAGGACTCTAAGGGGCAATTTTTAACCTGGCCAATCAACATTACCCGCACATCTTTGGACTGTGGGAGGAAACCGGAGCACCCAGAGGAAACCCACGCAGACACGAGGAGAATGTGCAAACTCCACACAGACAGTGACCCGAGCTGGGAATCGAACCCGGGACCCTGGAACTGTGAAGCAGCAGTGCTAACCACTGTGCTACCGTGCCACCCCTTCAAAAGTCCATTCAAAAGTCTGATGGCAGCAGGGAAGGAGCAGTTCTTGAGTCAGCATGTGACCTCAGACTTTTGTATCCTTCTCCCAATGGAAGAAAATGGAAGAGAGAATGTCCAGGGTGCGTGAGGTCCTTAATTATGCTGGCTGCTTTGCCGAGGCAGTGGGAAGTGTAGACAGAGTCAATGGATGGGAGGCTGATTTGTGTAAGGATGAGTAGAATTAAATGCAAAGAGAAAGATGCAGACTCAGGTACAATCCTTTGATTCCAAAAAAAGCTTTACTGTAAATAACAATATTTTCAACAGGAACCAATTAACAAATGAATCAAGCAGTTGTCACAACCCAAGATTAAAAAATAGATAATGACTGAAATGTTATAATATTTTTCAAGTAATACCGCATGAATCGCTGCAGTATTGAGAATTTATAATTTTGTGATAAATAGTTGGCCAACATTCTCAAAGGGAAATTTATCCAAAACAGTGCTTTTTCTCCCCATGTTTCCATGACTAAATGCCTGAATCCCGGAACCTCGGTTCAACCTCCCTTTCAGCAAGACCTCCTCAGGTGGAGTTCCACTTCAGTCAGAAGTTACCCTCAGGATGAAGTGACATGCACTGTCAACTGGGTCACCCTCAACTGGAGTGGCATAATGGCCGACCCAGGTTCACGAGATTCCATGGCACATCAGTCAAATGATTAGGAGTGCTGATTGGATGCAGTTTTCCTGAGGCTGTACATATTGCATACACTTATCCATTGCCACTGAAGATATGAAGAGTGTAGTAACTTGGCATCACCTGTTATTAACAAAGAACATTTATTAACAGTAAAAATTATGTACAGAGCAATGCAGATTCGATGCCTCCAGGACTCAAATGCTGGGACAAGCCCAAACAAGTTGGAATGAAGCCCCCAACTGGTTCCCGATTGGTCAGCTCGGATCATGTAACCCTTCCAGATGATTGCCCTTTAAAGAGGCCAGACACCACATCCCTCCCCCTTTATACACAGAATAATAGTTAACTTATACACTTCCCCATAATTTACAACAATGAACATTTTTGATCTGTCCATCTAAAACTCAGTCTCTCAAGTGGCTTCCACTTCCTTGTAGAGCAGCGCAACTCCACTGACTGGGATGTCTTTGTTGGGGTGCTTTCAGTAGAATCCGTCACACTTGGTCTCTCTACTGGTACTGATGCTTCAATCTCCACTGCTTCAGTCGGAACAATACACTTGCATGTTACAGGCTGATTGGACATTTCCCTTCTCGGGCAGCCAGTAACACTTCCAGCTGGCACCAACAGATCAGGCTGTGACACTGGCTCTTGGGACAACTCTTGCCCATGCAAATGGCGCACACGTTTCCCCAAAATCCTGCCTTGCACTCCCATCTCTTACGACAAATGGGTATGGATTTGGCCATCACAATTCCGGGAACCCAACTTGGGCTATTCCCAAAGTTCCTCACGTAGACTGGATCATCTATTTCGCATGACGTGGTATCTTTCGTCGAATCGTGGTTCCTCGCTTGGTTGCACTGACTTGCCTCTACCCCCACCCCCCCCTCCCCCCCCCCCCCCCCCCCAACTAAGTTTAGGAATATTAGGTCTCGCCTGGTCCTTAGGCATTGACCCATCAATAGTTCTGTTGGAGATATACCTGTGGTTGAATGCAGGGTTGTCTTGAATGATAAGAGAAATTGGGCAATTTTAGTTTCCAAAGATATAGGTGGTTGTTTTTTCAAGCCAGCCCTGAAAATCTGGACAGGCCACTCAGCCAGTCCATTTGAAGAGGGATGTATATCATGCAATTCTGATATGCTACATCCCATTGGAAAACATGAAATTCGACACTCGTAAAAGCCATGCTGTTATCTGAAACATGATCTTCTGAAAGTCCATGGGAAGCAAAGCACAGGCAAAGGTCTTGAACTTTGGCATGTGCAACTTGTCATCTCATCTCAAATACCTCCATCTATTGGTCTCTGTGAACTCACAGCCATGGCCGACGCGGCCATTCCTAGGTATGCGAAGGTGCTGTGGATGGTAACTGGCACTGATCACAGTGCTTTATCATTTCTTCAACATTGGCATTGATGCCTGTCCACCGAACATAGCTTCTTGCAAGCATTTTCACTTTTGATATGCCTGGGTGGGCACCGTGCAACTCTGCAGGAAGCATTTCCCTTCTTTGTACAGGGATAACTACTCTCGCTCCCCATAGCATAATACCGTCCTCACAACTTAGTTCATTCTTCCTAATGTGGTATGGCTTCATGTCTCAAATTATCTCATTCTGCCAATGAACTAATATCATGTTTCTGATTTTTGACAATTGTGGGTCTTTGCTGATTCAAAATTATATCTGCTCTCCGAGGCTGACAAGATGTCTAGGAAATTCATCTAGACTCGAAACGTTAGCTCTACTCACTCTCCACAAATGCTGTCAGACCTGCTGAGATTTTCCAGCAGTTTTCTGTTTTTGTTTCAGATTCCAACATCCGCAGTATTTTGCTTTTACCAAAGGGCATGTGTGTTTTCTCTATAATCCTTTACGAGTGTTAATAGTCACGTAGACTCTGGAAGCATTATCCAACTCCAACTGTTGATATGCACAACTCACATCCAAAGAACAAAGAAAAGAACAAAGATTTGGTATGTGATTGTTCTCCAGCCAGTATTGCATATAAATCCTCTATTTTACGAACAGGGCATTTGTCCAGTGTAGCTGTCTGGTTCATTGTTAATTTATAGTCTCTGCAGATTCGGACTGCTTTATTTGGTTTTACCACAGGCACTATGGGGACTGCCCATTCTACAAACTGAATCAATTGGATGACACAAAATTCATCCAGCCTTTATAGCTCTGCCTCGGTTTTTTCCATCAAAGCGTAAGGCAAAGATCTAGCTCTGAAATATTTTGGGGTGGTGTCTGGGTCTGTGTGAATTTTTGCCTTTCTGCCTATAATTTTCCCAAGTTCATCCCGAAAAACCTGATTCTTTTGGGTTACTGCATGCAGGCCTCCTATAATGTTTAAAATTCCCAACCAGTTGAGTTTACTTCTTGCAGCCAATCACAACCCATCAGGCTTGGTTCTTGGCCACAATTAATGGAAGGTGGGCAGATTGTAGCCCATAATTCACAGGTATATCAGTCGTCCCCACTATCTGAATGACCTCTGTACAGGTAGCCAATCTAGTCGAGGTACTCTTCAACCTCAGACCTTGAGCCACTTCTCGAAGGTACCTGTAGGTTTGTTCTCCTACTACAATAGTAGACGCTCCCATATCTACTTCCATTCTTCATGGTCTGACATTGACCAATAACACCACTGTAATAGGGGATACTTTGCCCGTTTTCACATTATTCATCTGAAGAACATACCAATCACTCAGAAAAATCTTCAACCTCATGTCCTGGTGTCGATCTGTCCACTTTATTGTTACTAGGCAAGCTCTACTTATTCTCACATCTGTGCCTCAAATGGCCCATTCAGTGGCACACAAAGCATTCTGCATCTCTGAATCTAAAATCTCTGGGGAGTGGTTTGCCCCACAGCTGTAACATTCTATACAGATCCTTGGAGGTTGATTCACTCTCTTGAAACTCCTAACTCTGCCAGCTTCAGTTTTTGTTCCCATGTTAAACTGATGTCTTTACTTCTGGTGTCCCTACTGTCTGCAATTTCCAGCCCTAACAGGTGGACCGTTCCATTTTGCATGCTCTGAAGTTCCTGGGCGCCCTTCTCAGCACTCTCCATTGCTAACACTACTTCCAGTGTCTATTTTAAATCGATCTCAGTTTTTGCCAGCAACTTTCTCTGTATTGCCTCATTATTTACTCCACAAACCAATTGATCCCTTAGCATCCTATTATAAACTCACGGAGGGCTAGGGGTGGTAATGCTCTTTTACCAACTGTATGATTTATGGAAAGGAGCTTGCATCAAGAACATTCAGGGACCTAAGACTATGGATCAAATCATAGGTTTGGGTCCCAACGTGCTTAATAATATCGCCTTCCTCTTTCCTTCCTCCACAATTCCATTGGCTTTGAAAAAATATTCCAAATGCTCAATGTACTGTACCCAATCCTCAGCAGAAGAGTCAAAGGGACCAACTCTTCCAAGTACAGGCATCCTTGCCAATCTTTTTAACTCCGCAAGCTTGACTTCGACTGAGCCAGGTTCTATGCTGACCATGTTGCAAGCACATTTGCTGCTTTTTACCTCATCACCAAATGTAATGACTTAGCTCCACCAGTTATTAACAAACAAAGAATATTTATTAATAACAACTACTGTGTACAGAGCAGCGTAGATTTGATGCTTACAGTCATACCTAACTGCTGGGACAAGCCCAAACAACTTGGAGTGAAGTCCCAACTCGGTTCCCAATTGGTAAGCCCGGGTCATGTAATCCTTTCAGAAGATCACATTCTAGGGCGACATGGTAGCATAGTGGTTAGCACTGCTGCTTCACAGCTCCAGGAACCTGGGTTCGATTCCTGGCTTGAATCACTGTCTGTGTGGAGATTGCACATTCTCCTCGTGTCTGCGTGGGTTTCCTCTGGGTGCTCCGGTTTCCTCCCACAGTCCAAAGATGTGTGGGTTAGGTTGATTGGCCGTGCTAAAATTGCCCCTTAGTGTCCTGAGATGCGTAGGTTAGAGGGATTAGCGGGTAAATATGTAGGGATATGGGGGTAGGGCCTGGGTGGGATTGTGGTCGGTGCAGACTCGATGGGCCAAATGGCCTCTTTCTGCACTGTAGGGTTTCTATGATTCTATGAAGATCATCCCTTAAAGGGGCCAGATACCACAGAGTGCTTTGGCTGGAAGTGAGGCTAAGGTGGAAGGATGTCTCAGGGACCAAGTGAGCGATGCACAGGATCTTTGTTCCTGGTGGAGGATGTCCTGAGGAGGAGCAATGCCCTCTACATGCGCTCCGCTCCTGCAACAGTCATTATTCCTTTACCTGGCCTCATGCCCGCCTCCCAGTTCTCTTGCAGACCTCTAGCGAGGTGCTGGTGATCATGCACTCTTTCTCCTGGTGACTGCGATATGATGTCCAGTACAGTAGAGTGACACAGCACTTACTTCTTGTGGTTAAAGTCCTCAGATAATTTCCGGATTAGAGTGGTAGTGAAGTCTGACAATGTGTTTTAGGAAGTCCCCCTGATGTGTTCCAAACCTCCAGCAGTGAAAGAACAGCTAAAGGTGGTTTACCATCAAATGGAGCTCAAAATCTTCAGCGCTAGTTCAAATGCTGGAAACCAAGGTGACATGTCACCTCTTTAATGAACACTAGATGGTTAATGTAAGTGGCAACCAGCTGCTTAACAAGCCTCCAGTCAGCTGCTACCAGTACAAGCCTCAACTGCTTTACCAAGGTGGCATCTTGTGATAAAGGCAGGCTAACCTTGGGTTCCTTCCCTAACTTGTCCACCTTGGGTGTCCGTTGGCATGGAAATTATCTGGGGAAGTCTCCCCACCCTCCAGTTTCCCACTCCACTGTATTGTCCCATTTACACTGTAGGATAAATCCAGCAGAACAGCGGCGCAGCAGACAGGAAATTTGCTGAGGTGGAGTGGCATTTGCAAATTTCCCAATCTGGCAGCAGCTCTTTCGGGGAATACAGGGGCAGCGTCTGCGCTACCCGGCCATGCTAAATTGCCATGCGGGCCCATACAAGTGGGAGAGGATGCAGTCGGTAACAACACCTACCCGATTCACCTGGAGGAAACTCTGGGGGAACAAACAAATTTCCTTTCCTCTCTCCAGAGGCACGCACGCTATCTGGGTGTGTATCGCACAATAGTCTGCAATTGGTAGGATTGCTATCCTGTCTCTCACAAGATTCCTGCTGGTCCTCCCCCCCACTCCCCCCCCCCACCCCACCCTCCCCACTGCCTCCTTTGCCTTGCTTCTGCCACACTCAACACATGGGGCGTGTGCAGCTGGAAAATCCTGTCCAAAGACTGGAAAATCCCACCCGAGGTCAACAGGACCTTTGCATGGTCCTGTCCCACCCGCTATGGGAATCATAGCGGGCGGGACAGGAAAATTCTGCCCATTGAGTGAGTAACCCAGATCAACATTAGTGACAAGTGAAACATTTTTTTTTTAGAACTATATAATTTAACCCTTAAACAGCTGACTGTCCTCTTTAGCAGTTAAGGATGTGCATTTTCATTCAGTCAGCAGGCTGACACGAGCTCCTGTAACTGTTGAACGCTGAGCGACATGAAGGAGGATATTAAACTCATACTTCTGAAGGGATTTCAGATTCCTTGTTCGAATCATTGAAATAATGAGCTCCAAAAAAAGAAGCAGAGCTCAGAAATACGTTGGTTTCATTTTGTGGATAGGGAATTAAATCAAAACATGAGGTCTGATCTCAATGATGGTTTTCTTGGTTCTGTGAGAAGCCAGGACACAATCTTGTTGCATTAGGACTCTGAGAATCAGGGTTGATTGAGAATACACATAAAAGATCACTCTACAGGACATGCATAGTTACCCTTGTTTATCTGCTCTCCTCCGTGCATGTGTCATAAAGTCAGTTCTATCAGCCATAATCATTAAATTCAGAAGATAAACATAATCCTTTCACTGTATTGCAACTAAACTGATTAGCTTTTGCTTTAATTTTGTGATCTTGCTGTGGGAAGGGAATAGGCCGGAAAAATAAATAGCAAATGTGATTTGATTTAAACACACTTGCGAGAATATGTTCCGAATAAATAATATGTTCCGAATAATTAGGGCGGCACGGTGGCACAGTGGTTAGCACTGCTGCCTCACAGCACCAGGGACCCGGGTTTAATTCCGGCCTCAGGTTACTGTCTGTGCAGGGTTTGCACATTCTCCCTGTGTCTGTGTGGGTTTCCTCCAGTTCTCTGCTTTTCTCCCACACTCCAAAGATGTGCGGGTTAGGTGGATTGGCCATGCTAAATTGCCCCTTAGTGTCAGAGGGATTGGCAGAGTAAATGTGTGGGGTTGTGGAAATCGGGTCTGGGTGGGATTGTGGTCGGTACAGACTCGATGGGCCAAATGGCTTGCTTCTGTACTGTAGGGATTCTATTCGAAACAGATAAAAAGGAGCAGTCACGTCATATGCAACAATGTCATAAGTTTTATGGCTTGTAAATCCCTTGGAGTGGCAATCGCTGGCAGGTTACTGCTCCTTAGTGACTTATATTTGGCTGGAATTCCAAAGTACCTGTCTCGCCCGATCTTCCTGACTCAGGCTGGATGAGACTGGAGAAGAGAAGCAGGTCAGTGATTCCAGCAGTGAAATGTGAAAGAGAACACACCCCTTTTATCTGACACTATCTGCTGTAAAGCAGACGAATTTAAAGGGACCCATTGAAGGGGAGAAGGTAAATGAATGGGAAGTGGGGGTGGATGTTGAGACATCGGCAGAGCGGGTGTTAGGTTGGGCGGTGTGTTAGTTCAGGTTGGGGAGTGATGGTGGGTGGGGTTGGGGGGCTGTCGGGTCAGTGAGGGGGGGGGGGCGCGGTTTCATTCGAGTTGGGGGAGTCCAGCCGGGGGTGATGTTGGGTTGAGTCAGGGAGGAGATGACGGGTCAGGATGACATGGGGGTTGGTTTGAGTCAGGGGGTCAGGTCGGGGGGAAAGGTCGGGTCGGGTCGGGTCAGGGTGGGGGTGTTGGGTAGAGGGTGTGTTGGGTCAGCGAGGGTTTTGTTTGGGTCAGGGGGTCAGACTGGGGGTGTTGGGTCGACAGGGTTTGGATCAGGACAGGCTGATCAGGTCAGGGATTGGGTTGGGGCGGGGTGGGACATCCCATGTGGGTAGGTATGGGTGCTTGGTTAGGGTGGGGTGTAGGGACGGATCTCAGGCGTCCGGGGTGCGGTAGGTGTACAATCTGGGACTCAGTCTGGGTGTTTAAAATAGTTACTCTGGAGTTAGAAGAGAGTAACTATGAGGGTAAAACTAGCAGAATCACCCAAAGTTAGCAATTTAAATTGTTTTGTCAGATGGTTCCCAGCCCAGCACAATTGTCCAGAGGAAGCTAGTGTTTCTGGACATGTGTTGCATAAACCCTTACATGGGAACTTCCGTGAGAGATTCCCCAGCACATCTTGGTGGCATGCCCCAAATATGATGCTGGGAAACCAGTATGTTCTGGCCCATTTCAAGCGGTCTCTTGGTATATTTTGGACCCAAATTCAATTTTGGTCTTTGACTAATTGGACCAGCCACTTCCTGCGTTTTCCTTCCCCCTGCTAACAATGGGTCCCGGCTGTCTCACTTCCACATGGGGCCTTCAGATATCCTACCCTCCTGCAGCTGAGCTGCCACCAGCACTTGCCAGCTGCATCGATTTTATCATGCCCGGCTTCTGTCGATGACGGTGGGCAGACGGCACGAATAACCCCGTCCATCACCAGCCAAATTGTAAACCGCTCCTCACGCATTGTGCAATCCCATCATTTCAGTAACCATTGCTCAGACAGTAACAGGGCCGAAGGTGACACAGCTTGTAACAGTGATCTCATTCAGGATTCACACTTATTTGGAGTAGGAAGCAGTGAACAGAAGCTTCAGACGTAAACACCATCATTGGCCCCCATAGTTTAGTGTAGGTTTAACATAACAGAAGCTTGTATTTTTGAATATTAATGCGAATGCATCCTTCTCAGATTGCGAGTGGGTGTATTTGAAAAATCCTGATTTCTAGAGCCAGGATTCAAAGCAGCTTCTGCTGGATTATTGCCAATCCTTACCCTGACCCAGCTGCTCAGCAATTGAATGCAACTTGCAAACTGGGGCTCTGACTAATGATTTATTTCATCACCAGGTGACATATGCTGTTGAAGATTGATCCACTTAAGCTTACATTCGGCAACTTTCTGTTGGTTGCATTAGTGAGAACTCTAGTTGCAGGGGTGGACTTTATAGTTAGGGTAAAATTAGTACTTAGTGTAAAACTGAGTCCTCTAACTAGCACTGGGCAAGGAAGAACATACAGCAAACCACGTCAGGTTCTGATGGGTGGGGAAGGAAGGGGGTGGTTAGTCCCCCGTACTCAGGGACTCTGTACCAAATCGAAGGACCCATCACAGAGATGGGGGTACAGCAGGAAGCCAATCCCTACCCATGTTGTAAACCCTCCCCCCCCCCCCCCAGACCCCCCTTATTGATGCTCCATTTCTAGGGCCCCCATCCGTTTGGCCCCCTTCTGTGCTATATCATTTCTATGGTTCTATAGTTCTAATTGGCCCGAGTTCAGTAATGGCTCCCAATGGCCCTATTGCGCATTCCACACGAGATGGTCTTGCAATTTAGAGTCTCCGGTGGAACCAGGAGACAGGGTGGCAGGGTTTCCGCTGCTAATTTGGCACTTTATTCTGGTGGGGTTCCCAGATTTCACTGCAGTGATCGTATCTCCCATCACCCACTTTAAATTTCACTCCACACATTATTATAGCGTTTTATTCTTTCTAATAGCAGAGTGGATTAAATTGTGAGGAAAGTTTGCACAGGATATGAAAGATTAAGGCATCATCTAATTGGAATCTTGTGATGGTGCGAGGGCATGATGGGGAAGAGGAGGAGAAACCATTTCTTCTGGAGAGAAATGAAAGAACAATGGGAAATAATCTTAAAAATTAGAGCTAGGATGATGATAGGAAGCACTTCGCCACACGAAGGATGGTGGAATTCTGGAACTCTCTCCCACACAAAATTATTCAGTCTAGGTCAATTGAGTAAAATTTCAAAACTGAAATTGATAGATTTATGTTGGGCAATCATTCCTAATGGAATCAAAGTGGTTAGATGTTGAGATAGTTAAGCTACGGTTTAATTGAATGACAGAGCAGGCTCAAGAGGCTGAATAGTCTCCTGTCCCTCTTGTGCGGGCGCTCGTTAATCTTAAAGGGGCTGCGCCATGCAGAAACTTGATTGCACATGACAAAGAGAACGTCACTAAGGGGTAGTTCTCAAATTCACCTTTCTGAAACACAAGGGCACACAATATCAATCCAATGTCCTCCTTATTCTCCTCACACTTTCCACGCACAGATACAAAGGCCTCCATTTATGCAGACAATTATCTATGATTCCTTGTCTCTGTACCTATGGGGTTTCAACAGTGCTACCTGTATCATAGACAATTCTCAGGTACATACCTTTTCTCAAGTAGGCTACCCAAAAATGGCTATGCACTCATGGAGCAGCTGACTCCGTTTGAGATGAGGGGAGGATGTGTCGTCTGTCAAGACAATAATGATATCCCCCTTCATGCCATTGAACCTTTGGTACAGCTGCAGTTTCTTCACTCTGTCCCTCCCAGCGCTGTCTCATTTCAGACTGAAGCTCTGTGTGTCAAGTGTCCTGAACTGACATCCCTTTGTTTCTTATTGAATAACTGAGATCTAATTAATTTGCCGCTGATCATATGCCATTCTGAAACCTGTAGGCTGCTTCAGATGAATAGTAATCAACATTAGTAACACCTAATGGTCGCAAAATCCAATTCAGTGTGAGGTCAACACAAAAGAAAGTTCAGGAAAGGGCTTCAATGAAGTCAAAATGAATTACACACAATGAGTTAATTATGCAGGCAATTCTTAGTTTCATTGACATTACATCCCATTCGTTATTACAGTATCACTGATGTACATTTGATTTGATACCGTAATAAAGAATAATGACAGTGGAGATGATGATGACTTACAAGAGCTGCAAGGGTGATGAATTGGGAAGCAGGAAATAATACAGAATAAAAATTGCATTTGTAAAATATATTTCATTAGATGTGGAAAGGTCCAGATGCATGTGAGAGGAGAAAGAAATACGGAATAACCCAGAATATAAATTGATGAGACTCGCAAATCACCAAACTATTAGATAGGCTTAGAATTATTGCAAAGTTGCAATGGAAATGAGCTAACAATTCTTGGAACATGTTAAATGTCGTAGCGTGCAAAAAAGACCCCTGTCTTTCCTACTGTTGTGTTTTCTCAATTCACCTTTGAGACTCATAGCTTGGGTGGTGTCACCTGTGGAGAGAGTTGAAGTTCGAAAGAAACAAAAGGCACTGGCACCAGACATCCCGTGGCTTAATCCGCTGGAAATTTGGGACTAAAGTTCGGTCCCATGTGGACCAATCAAGGATTGATCATGTCCCTCAGAAACCAATCGAGGGGATGCGATGGCCTAGTGGCATTATCGCTAGACTATTAATCCGAAAACTCAGCTAATGTTCTGGGGACCAGGGTTCAAATCCGACCATGGCAGGTGGTGGAATTTGAATTCAATGAAAAACATCTGGAATTAAGAATCTACTGATGACCAGGAAACCATTGTCGATTGTCAGAAAAACCCATCTGGTTCACTAATGTCCTTTAAGGAAGGAAATGTGCCGTCCTTACCTGGTTTGGCCTACATGCGACTCAAGAGCCACAGCAATATGGGTGACTCTCAACTGCCCTCTGAACAAGGGCGACTAGGGATGGGCAATAAATGCTGGCCAGCCAGCGATGCCCATGACTCATGAATGAATTTTTTTAAAAAGAGGACTGTTGCTATGCAGCCAAAGGATAAAATGGAGGCCAAGGACCCTCAGTGGCAAGGCGCCATCGACACAAGATCATCAAGGAATTGTCACAAGAAAGCCGGTCAATCCTAGTCAGATCAGATTCAATTGACCTACAGTGACCCAATCAACCTACATTCACTGCCTCGAGGGTAAATGTATGTTTTCTAAAATTGCTTTCTAACTCTTTGATGTTGTAAGCTTTTTCTTGCTAATAAAAGCTATTGGATTTGCAATAGTTCACAATCTCAATCTCTCAATTTCATAGATGTTAAAAAGTCTTCTGTGGCCAAGAGCCACTAAACACAGTGAGTCACAAAGCACCAAACATTGTGTAAAGCCCAGTATTCCAAGCACCTTATAGCCCAAAGTGCCAAGTGCGGTGAGGCACAAAGCACCAAATACTGCGGAGCCCAGAGCTCCAAGTACGTTGTGGCAAAGAACTCCTAACACTGCATTCAAAGCATCTAATGGAGAAACCTGGAGCGGCAAAGTGAGATCTTAAATTAACAGAGTGAAGCACAAAGCACAAAATAGAGCAAAAAAGCAAGTCTTCGAGCTTCAAATACAGACATGGTTACAAAAAACAGTCTTAAAAAAACGATAAACTGATGTCAAAACTGATTCCGATATTTTCAGACCAATCAAAAGCCGAACGAAATAATAATGATTGTGTAGATTCAGCAATGTTTGTGCAAAGAAAAGTGTAACGAAGATTAATTACCACAAACCAAGGAGGTACAAGATCCAAAATAGTAAAAAACTAAGTCAGGGAATAACTATAATGTGACTACTCGTGACTAATAAATACACTTTAACTTTAGAATAAAGCAGCCTGGCCTTGGGAGCATGAATGGGAGATGAAGCAGGAATCCTATGGTCAAGCCAGTTTACATGTCCTGTATGCATGGATAGAAACCCCTTATCTTCCAATACAACTGGTGAAAGTGCAGGCTTGAGGAGCATCTCTTTTCTTTCTTCTTCTGCTAGTTTTAACAATGTTTGTCACTGCTGTTTCTCTTCCCATACCTAGTAATGCACAAGGCAGTCTTTCATCTGTTCCAATAGTGAGGTTTTTCCTGAAACAGGTTGCTGTTTCAATAGACATATATGGTGCGAGGGCATGATGGCTTATAGCTTATGGGGCGTTCACTCCACATCAAACATTGCTGAGCAGGAGTCACTCTCAATCTCTCTACCAGCCATTAGTATGTTAGGAAGATTTTGCAGCTTAATACTCAACCTGATTAGTTGTGTTAGGCACACACCTGCCATGGCCATCAACTCCTGGGGTAGGAATCGAGCCCAGGTCTTCTGGCCCAGAGGCAGGGACACTACCCACTGTACCAAAAGACCTCCCTTTAACAATGTATTCAGTCATGTTTACAGTACATTATAGTTCTCTGCATAACACAGCATAATTAAGGATCCCACGCATCCTGGATATATGCTCTTCCACCTTCTTCCGTCGAGAAAAAGATACAAAAGTCTGAGGTCACGTACCAACCGACTCAAGAACAGCTTCTTCCCTGCTGCCATCAGATTTTTGAATGGACCTACCTCCCTTGGTGAATGCACTAAGTTGATCTTTCTCTATACCCTTGCTATGACTGTAACACTACATTCTGCACTCTCTCCTTTCCTTCTCTATGAACGGTATGCTTTGTCTGTATAGCGAGCAAGAAACAATACTTTTCACTGTATACCAATACATGTGACAATAATAAATCAACTCAAATCAATATCATTCCAGTTCTCTTCCAATTACGAGTGGTGTACTGAAGCAGACTTTTGTCTGTTTGCATAGCTAGCTATTCCTGGAACAGGTTGCTGGTACAACTCGAACGCGGAGCTTCTGGCTCAGAGGCAGGGACATTACCCACTGTGCCACAAGACTTCCACAGATTATAGTACATCTCCACTGATTTGTGGCCAGGAAGTGAGGAGATTTCCATTGGGTCAAAAGGTATTATTAAATTCCCCAATCTGACTTAATTGATACTGTTGTGTGAGAGGGGTGAATTCATTCCCCTATTCTCCCACTCCAGTCTGACCATAACAGGGTTCTTCATAAATTTATAGTGGATGTGCTTCGCCAATGATACAGGAGTCCCACTATATGTTCAAATTGTAAAGAAATAGTCAGACGGGTTTTTCTGTTAATATGTCTATTGAAACTATTTCCTAAATTTAAAATGTCAGGTGAATCACAACCACACATACACCAGTATAGGTGACAGAATAAGAAGTTAGGGTAAGGATTTTTTACAGCTCGTGAAGAAGATAAAACAAGGAAGTATACGGTTTGCACTTCTTTTGCTTGTCTCGATGCACTGGTTCCACACTTCGACTGATTTGTTCAGTTGTTTTCCCGGGTGTAGTTGTAAGCAGCAGATCTCCACATTTTATTCTCAAAAGGTGTCAGCTTGCAGTCGACTTTTCTTCTCAGGATGGTTACTTTGCAAATACTGGCACAATGTTTCCGAGAGAGAGGGACAGAGAGGGGCAGACAGCTTTGGCAGCTGTTTATGAATACAACATTTTTTTGATCTTACTCTTCCTTGGCAGGTGTACCCTTAAAGTACCCTGCTAGCTGTATATTCTAGAGAAATCACATTAGTCCCTGCCTATTGTTGTTATTGTTTTAGAAAACCTTTTTGTTTTAAAGCAGCATTTTGTTATTTCATCTCTGAAACATTTGAAAACTTTTAAGATAATATAAACCCCAACAGCAGATGGGGTCTTTCATGCCTCACGGAGGTTGAGTGTCTTTTTTTTCCATCCAGCTTGGTAGAATGTATGGTGCATGTTGCAGCTGTTTGGCAGTCTCCGTAATCTTTAGAGGGCTTCAAAAAAAACCAATTAGAATTAAGCAATCCTCATAACAATACACATTTTATACTTCCACAAGAAGGAGTGAATAATATTTTAAATCAAGTTTCCAGTGGCTCAGTTACCCCAATGCAATATTCACTGGTGCCGGGTGAAGAAGGGGGCTCGAATGGAAAGGAAATCCCACAGGATAGACTTTAGATGGAATTCATCAGAAACAAAGCCCTCCAATGGATAAGAATTCTATTCTTTCATATTACCTCTTATTTTCCACTTGCTTCAGCTTGTTAGCAAGTTAATGAAATCTAATTGAAATTGCTCAGCCTCAGTTAATGGATTTGCTGTGTAACCATGAAAACTAAAGCTTTTACAAGACTTCTGAAGTCCTAGTGCATTCATATTTTCATTGTGATTCAATTATTCAATTTACTTGCCAGTTCCAATTATAAATTTACATGGATATAAATTACGCAAATGTAATCAATTTGATTATAGATCATAAAATGATATCAAAATTAGAGAAGGGCAAAATGTTATAACATAGGAGTGGGTCAAACTTAAAACCTTACCAAAGAGACATTTTAAAGAACACTGTAGGCATTTTAGACAAATGATAGGCATTATAGGATATTCATTTATAAAGGGAGATCTTTGTATTCTGAGGCATTGTCGGCAAAACGCTCACACACTCCAATTTAGATTTTAAATCAAATCATTTAGCTTGATACTGTCTTGAACGGGACTTGCCAAAGTTGCAGCAGAACAGCAGATTAGCATTCCACAGTCCCTGAGAGTAACTCCTTGTAACTCTCAGTAAAGCCCTGACAATATGAAGGTGTGATCTTTGTCAAAGTAATTCATAGCTAGTGGTTATACGTTCTGACACATATTTGTTCAGTTGAATGACATCTTCGAAAATGATACATGCAATCGGTCTTCAACGTTGACCTTCACAAAAAAAGGATTTCCTTGCTGAGACTTGAGGTATTTAAGATCACACCAGCATCATGATGATTCTCAGAAATATCAGGAGGTTAAGAGAAATCCCGGAATGGGAACCTGAAAGTTTAACTGGACTAAAAGAACTGATTTTCCCAACCCGTGTACTGGGATGCAGGGCTCTCCAAGCTATAGTGTCATGGGTGAATCAAATAGTTATGGTAATGAGTGATATTGGCCATGGTGCTCTCGTGATATCAGTGGTCCTGTGCTGGAGACTCGATATAGCAGACAGAACAGGGAGCGCTCGGCAGAAGGGGTTTTGGGGGGGTGGGGGGCAGGGGGAGTGTGGAGAGTAGGGTCTGATGATCATATGACCATGGGGGTGGAGAGAGAAGGGGCTGATGACCATCGTGGGGGAGGGGGGGTGGGGTGAGGGAAAAGAGAAGGGGCCGATGATTGCAGGAGGTAGATGTCGGAGTGAATGTTCACTCCCATCAGGGGTGGGGAGTGGAGCCCCTGAGGCCTCAGTGGTGGCGTGGGAGGAGGTTTATTGGCGTTCTGATTAGGGCGCTCTTTAAAGATGGAAATCTCTGAGCAGCTGGGTTTTGCAGCGTGTGTAAGCCCCACCCACCTCTATAATGGCATAAATCACACCCCCTTGATTCTATTTTGGCTGAGTGTGGTAGAATCTGGAGAGAAGACCAACCGGTTTCTCTGGAGAGATTTTTTGGTATATTTCACCCACAGGTTCCAGGTTCAAGTACTACTCCAGGACGTCAGGGCCGCAGAAGGTGCATTCATGCCCAAACAGATTGATTATCAACCTGTAAACCCTTCCAAAATGCCTTTGATAGGTCATGAGAGCAGAGACATCTCCTGATGGCCTTTGCTTGATGTGGAGTGGAATCCCTCAAGCTACAGCCTCTGGCTACAGGCCAGCAACATGTTACAGGAAAAACTAGCCACAAGAACAGATGGGATTATGTCCTTCATCTGATTCATGCATCTTTAGATACAGGAAGAGAATCAAGATGTACATTGAATTGAACTAATATCAGTCATCTATTGACATTTCTGATATCGTATTTCTTGTTGTGTGGGATTCAGTGTTTTTCTATCCCAGAAAGGAGTCAAAGGTATATTTTTGTTTTATTTGGTGCATGATAACTTCTCCGCTAGGTGCAGGTGACAAATCCAACAGGGCATTTCAAGAATTGAGTTGACAGTAGCAATTGACGCTGCAGACTAGAGTTTAATTGTAAAGGGAGTCTTGCATTGGATTTTTTGGCTTATTTTTAGTTTATTAAGGCCAATTAAGACCATTACAGGGTCAACTGGTGCAATGCTCTCCTGATTTCTAATTAAAACTCCAGCCGTTTGTTGCCCTTCCTTCGATTTGGAAACAAAATCATGGGAATGCAGCCAATGCTGCCGAGTTTATACAATAAGCTGCAGTGTATTCCGGCTGCCACATCTGTGACCACAGAAGCGCCCTCTGGCCCACTAATTATTGAATCCCCTTTCATTATTCCTGTTCTGATCTATTGCTTCCTGTCTGTACAGCTGAGCCACCCAGGATGCCATGGACTTGTACTCCCTGGAGGAAATATCGCTGCCACCTGTATTCACAACTGAACATTGGTTAGAGAGCTCTCGGGGGACTTCTGCACGAACTGGTATAAATGAAAGATTTCGTCCTGATTCCTCAGCTGCTGGTGTTCCTCACTCTGTAACACATCACCTCTTAAGTTTCCCCGTTGTTTGAACTAATATGAGTTATCTATTCAAATCCCTGATGGTGTGGGTTCTGTTTATTTGAGATTGGCTACTGCTGTCTGCCACTGCACCTTTTATGTCATTGGTTCATCCCGGGTTCCCATTCTTTTTAATCATTGTTTTGTTGCCGCTTCTTTTAAATCTATTTAATAGTAAACCCGGAAACCATACCTGCAGATTGAGGAATTCTGAAAGTTATTGTGATGATTAAAATATCTGTCAACGTCAAGATGCTTTATTGCATTGCACATTGCGGAGCACAACTTTCATATAAAGCACCCTCCACCTTTCCCCATTTAACACTTCCCAAGTCAGTGCAGATACAGGGCAGAGCAAAGTTACCACTCTCTTGTCCAATTACGCAGTTCCTCATCAGATATAAAATTGATTAAATGCAGAGTAAAACTCTTTGCTTACTGTCCTATCGAGATCCCAGGTCACAAACAGCAGGGTCGGGTTATTCTAAGAGCTTTGGACACAATGGCCGGTATTTTATGACCTCGCTCGGTCAAACGGAGAATTCCGTTCTGCGAGCCGCGCCCGGCCCAATTCCAGGACGGGAGTGGTGGTAAAATTCCAGCCAATGGATGGGATTTTCCGGCTGCACTCGCACCAAGGCTGGAAAATCCCTCCCAAGGTCAACGGGCCTTTGCAAGGTCCGTGTCCTGCCTGCTATGATTCCTGTGGCGATTGGGACGAGAAAATTCCACCTAATACTTTTGGCACATTCTCAAGGAAATAAACTCATGAATGGGTCAAATTTCACAGTGTTAATGGTTCGAACAATTACAAATCTCAATATTAATTGAGTGACATTCATGTACAGGTAGGAAAGGCTATTAGACAACAAGTAACAACAGTCTCAAGTCAAATACATAATCATATCCAAAACTTATTACCACTTCCAAACAGTTACAAACTAGCAAGCAGCATAAAACCACTCAGTGAATCAAATTGCTCAGAAGCTTTATTCACTCATTTAATCGTTTTGTTGCCTTCTGAGCCACTCTAAGTACAAAACATCATTAATACAATATAAATGACATGAATCTCTTTTTTTTAAAGATTAATTATGCATGCTCACAATTTTGCCCGGTAATGTTTAAAATTCCTTGCATTAACATTATTCCACACTATCAAAATGTAATGTCAGCCAATCTAATGAGTTAAGGAGTGATAAATCTTGCATGGATAAAGGTAGAAAAATTAATTCACCGAAATTGGGAAATATACAGTAAATCAGATCAGGGTACATCATTAATTGTAAATTTCTGAGGAGTGAGATGGTCATGCAACCAATCAAGCCTCGCTTTTCCAACTTACACAGCCTGAAGTGATGTTCCAGTCAGTAACTTGTCACAGCCTGACTGCTAGTCTGACATTATACAGTGAGATATTAAAGAAGATTTTGCGTACTTCAAGGGTCAACATATCAGCAACCTACAACTGGTCTGCCTTACAACAAATCTCCATATTGCACCACTGGATAGAAGGATTTTGATGTTTGACACCATAACATAGGCATGACTATTTTTAATAACCTTATAAACAGCCTTGAACCGTGATTTAACATCCTGTGCCTGATCAAAACTGTGCGCAAAGGGACAGGAAAATTGACACAGAATACTTACTTTCCCTTTTGTGCTGCATTCCTACCCGCTGTCATTTTATTCCTTGCAATGCTCTCTGCATTGTCAGGCAAATATCTCAAAATGTACAGAAGTTGGGGTTCCTATACTGCACATCGGACCCCAGTGTGATATCTATTAGATGTGTATCAGGTCCATCGGAGAAACCTGGGCCGGAATTCACCGGCCATTCACACCCCGCTGCCGTTGCCAGCAAGAGCAAAGGATTTGGCGCTCAGTCTAATCTCCGTTCACTGCAGCGGCACCGGAGAATCCAAGCTATGGGCGAGGTTGGAGAATCCGGTGTTCAGCTGGTGTTATGCAAAATCAGATCATTTAAAAAATAATTGTGGGATGGGATTCTCAGGCCATTCACACCAGCAGGATTCTCCCGTCCAGCTGCAGTGAATGGAGATTTATCTGAGCGCCAATTTCTCCCTCCTCTCTGGCAATGGTGGCGGGGCAAGAATGGCCAGAGAATTCCAGCTCTGGTTTCCTTGGGTTCAGGAGGAGCAGAAATGTTCAGCTGGCTCCCCCAGAAAGAAAACTTGGGTTTTCCCTGGGAGACCACCTAACTCGGCCGTGATTGCCTCAAGGGTCCTCCCAGTGACCCACTTACCCAATGGCTAGGATATTCTGGTACCGACTGTCTGATAACCTTCTCACACCTGCTGGCCAGGAGATAATTCTGACCACGTTTGGACAGGAGCCTCACATCAAACATAAAAATGAGACCTAAGAATTAAAATGGCTCCAGGCCTCATATTGGTGTGATTCTCATTATCCCCCAACACCTCTCCTGATGCTAAAGCTTAAGAGTTTAACCTGTATGTTATTGGTTCTGTTCCTTCAAAGCTTTTTAAGTGAACATTATTTTTTGTATCTAAGTGAATGGTGTACAGGTATTTGAATTTGCCTAACTAAATGTGAATATTGTACTTACTAGAAGGATACAGAGAGAAGAAGTTTCATTGCGGGTAATAATGCTGAGCTGTATGCATTTGCCCATGTATCAGTGAGGCTGTGTATTCAGCATCACAGAGCTGTAGTTCATAGTCCCATCCTTTTTTGGTCAGTTTAGTTATTGCCCACAACAAAACTGGAGAGATCTGTTAGATATCAAACTGGATAAGTGGAAGAAATGGAAAACTTTAAGGGAAGGGAGTAGAATCAGGGAAACCCTTTGATGCACCATCAATCAAGCAAAGACTAGTTGTATGCAAGACAAATAGGCTTTTATTAACAAGAACTTGGAGCTATCCCTGTCGAAGATCTGGTCTGTATACAGATAGGGCTAACTTCAAGCAAGGTTTTCAAGTTCAGAGGATGGATAGCAATTAACATTAGAGTGGAATTTCTTAAAACAGCTGAACAAGGTCTGTTTACAACAATCACAAGATATTTTCTTCCGTAACGTACTTCAGTCCCAACACAGATAAGAATAAAACTCATTGGAGAAACTTGAGTAGGCCAACTAACCCCTTGAATCATTGCTGATCTGTAACCTAATTCCACATATTTCCGCTATATTACAATGCAGAAGGAGGCCATTCAGCCCGTCGAGTCTACATCAACAAGAATCCCACCCAGGGTTTATCCCTATTGCCCCATGTATTTTCCCTGCTAATCCCCTGACACTAAGGGGCAATTTAGCATGGCCAATTCACCTAACCTGCACATCTTTGGACTGTGGGAGGAAACCGGAGCACCCAGAGGAAACCCACACAGACACGGGGAGAATGTGCAAACCCCACATAGACAGTGACCCGAGCCAGAATTGAACCCGGATCCCTGGCGCTGTGAGGCAGCAGTGCTAACCACTATGTCACCGTGTCAGCTAACAAAAATCTATCAATCTCTGGTTCAAAATGAACAATCGATTTTTGCATCAATTGCCAGTTGCAAAAGAGTTCCAAACTTCTATAACTATTAGTGTGAAGAATTGTTTCACAATTTCGCCACTGAAAAATCTAGCTCTAACTTTCTGATTGTCTTCTGGTCCTAAACTCCCCAACCAGCGAAAATAGTTGCTCTCTTTATACCTGACCTGCTCACTTTAACATATGAATAACTTCAATCAATTCAGGCCTCAACTTTCTAACTTCCAAAATGCCACCATAATTTGTGTAATCTCTCTATGTAAACTCATCCTTAGGATCCCCAGATATATTTCTGGTAAATTTATGCTGCCCTCCTTCCAAGGACAATATATTCTTCCTAAGGTGTCGTATCTGAAACTGCTCACAGCACTCCAGCTGGGATCTATAGGGCTTTGTACAGCTGTAGCATAACTTCCCTCCCTGTACATTCTAACTCTCTAGATACAAAGACCAGCATTCCATTTAGTCTTTTCGACTGAAAGGACCGCCCAGGACACAGTGGTTAGTGCTATTGCCTCACAGCGTCAGGTTCAATTCCGGCTTTGGGTCACTGTGTGGAGTTTGCACATTCTCCCCATGTCTGTGTGAATTTCCTCCGGGTGCTCTGGTTTCCTCCCACAGTCCAAAGATGTGCGGGTTAGGTTGATTGGTCATGCTTAATGGCCCCTTAGTGTCAGGGGGATTAGCGGGATAAATATATGGGGTTACGGATTAGTGCCTGGGTGGGATTGTTGACGGTACAGGATCGATGGGCCAAATGGCCTCCTTCTGCAGTGAGGGATTCTATGATCTTCTATGATCATTTTCTGTACTTGTTTATGCCACTTTAATGATCTATTTACACAGGCTCCAACTCTCTTTCAACCAAAACTATTTTAAGCATTTTCTTGTTTAGCAAGCATTCTGTTGAACTTTTTTTGTCCAAAGTAGACAGCCTAATATTTGCTGAAGTTGAAATCCTACAGTTTTGCCAATCCAATTAATGACCTATTAGTCTTTATTTGTAATGGAAAGTTTCCATCTACATTCCTCGCAATGCACCCATGAAGGAATGGCGGATAAGGCGAGTCTTTCACCCAGACCCAGTTCTCACAGATGCTTGACTTAGGGCCTGATTGTACCATTGCGTCGTGCCCGTTATTGGGTGCGAAAACGTGGTAAAGTCGGGTGTGAGGCCACTAACGCGATCCTAGCCCACGTCCGCGCAGATGGCCACTTTACCAAAACCCAGGAATGGCCGCGATTCGATTCGCGCCCGAAATGGGCGCAACAGCGATTTAAATGTATTTGCATGCATTTAAATTGAATTAATGAACTGCCCGCCCAACTTTATCAGCATTTCCCCATTTTTATCGCGTTCGCCAATCCGGAATTGCGCCGAAATGAACCTGCTGAATAAAAGTCTGAATCGGGCGCTCCAGCTGCTGAAGAGGCGAGTTCAGCGCTTCCAATGGCTCTCTGACTCAGATCAGTGGTGGGGGGGAGGAGGAAGGCGGGTCAGATCATTCTCTATTTGGCAGGATGGGGGAAGAACATTGTCTGGTTGGGGGGGGAGTGAGGCCAGATCATTCTCTGGGGGGGGGGGGGGGAGTGAGGCCAGATCGTTCTCTGTGGGGGTGGGGGAGTGAGGCCAGATCATTCTCTGGGGGGGGGGGGGGGGGAGGGGGGGCTGGGAGTGAGGCCAGATTGTTCTCTGGTTGAGGGGGGAGGGCCGATCTTGTCTGGTTGGGGTGGGGGGGGGGGAGGGAGGCGGGCCAGATCATTCTCTGGGGGGCGGCGGGACGGGGGGGGGGGGGGGGTTAGTGAGACCAGATCATTCTCTGGGGGGGCAGGTGGAGTGGAGTGAGGCCAGATCTTTCTCTGGGGAGGGAGGGGGGGAGTGAGGCCAGATCGTTCTCTGGGGAGGGAGGGGGGGAGTGAGGCCAGATTGTTCACTCGGGGGGGGGGAGGGGTGCGGCCGGGGGGAGTGAGGCCAGATCATTCTCTGGTGGGGGGGGGCAGATGGATCTCTGGCGGGGTGGGGGGGGGCCGCTGCCACTCTGCGGGCGATCGGTGGGGGGGGAGGGGGCAGGGGGTCACGATCGGTCTGGTTAGCAGCGAGGGGTGGGTGGATAAGGGGGACAGTGATGTCTGTGGGGGCCATCGCTCCTGCTTTTGGCTCCCAGGCCGCTTTCTCCACTTTCTGTGGCCCATGAGCGATCTGACACGGGTGCGCTTTTTCAAATTTTTTTATAACTGTGCATGCGCAGGTCAGAGCTCCTATCGTTCCGCGTGCGCTAAGTCCCAGCCACAGCGCAATTCGGACCCGCAATTTTGTTTTCAGGCTAAGTGCTAATGGGGGCGCCTGAAAGCAGATTTCCAAGTCGGATCTGAATTGCGCCCAGATTCAGCACTTAGAATGAAAATGATAAAATCAGGTCCTTTGTGTTTAAGACAAGCAGATTCCTCTCAAGAACATTATAGCCTTTGCTCCACTGGAGGCAGTACAGCAAATGTTCACTCGATTGGTCCCTGGGGTGAGGCGATTATCCTATGATGAGAGGCTGAGCAAATTGGGCTTATTATGTGAATTATAAGTGAATATAATTCGCCAACTAGAATTAGTGAATAATAATAGCTGCAAAAAATAATCAATTTCACTCGATAACGTCTGGGAAAAAAATAATTTAGTCAGCATCAGCAGCGGCAGAGAATGGGGATGAAGCGGCAATCTTGGCACCTCTGGCTGTTTGGTCAAAACCTCTGGAAGCTTAACCTTCGGCTGCCAGGGTGGGAAATGAAGCAAGTTATCCCCTGGAAATATGCTCACACTTTGATGCCAATGAAATTAAACGGCTAGGAAAATGAAAAGAAGAAATATATGCAGGCTTGGATGGCCGAAGGTCTTGTTTCTTTGCTGTACTGTTCTTTGTTCTGTTCTTTATAATCTCTGAAGTTTAGAAGAATGAGTGGTGGTCTTATTGAAACCTACACAATTCTGAAGGGGCTTGATATAGGAGGTGCCAAAGTATTGTTTTCACTGGGCAGGGAATTTGAAACATTGGGGGAACGTAACATCAGTCTCGTGAGAAGTCATTTAGGATTGAGCTGAGGAGAAATTACTTCACTCAAAGTGTTAAGAACAAAGAACAATACAGCACAGGAACAGGCCCTTCGGCCCTCCAAAGCCCACGCCGCTCCCTGGTCCAAACTAGACCATTCTTTTGTATCCCTCCATTCCCACTCCATTCATGTGGCTATCTAGATAAGTCTTAAACGTTCCCAGTCCGCCTCCACCACCTTGCCTGGCAGCGCATTCCAGGCCCCCACCACCCTCTGTGTAAAATACGTCCTTCTGATATCCGTGTTAAACCTCCCCCCCCTCACCTTGAACCTATGACCCCTCGTGAACGTCACCACCGACCTGGGAAAAAGCTTCCCACCGTTCACCCTATCTATGCCTTTCATAATTTTGTACACCTCTATTAGGTCACCCCTCATCCTCCGTCTTTCCAGTGAGGACAACCCCAGTTTACCCAATCTCTCCTCATAACTAAGCCCCTCCATACCAGGCAACATCCTGGTAAACCTTCTCTGCACTCTCTCTAAAGCCCCCACGTCCTTCTGGTAGTGTGGCGACCAGAACTGGACGCAGTATTCCAAATGCGGCCGAACCAACGTTCTATACAACTGCAACATCAGACCCCTTTTATACTCTATGCCCCGTCCTATAAAGGCCAGCATGCCATATGCCTTATTCACTACCTCCTCCACCTGTGACATCACCTTCAAGGATCTGTGGACTTGCACACCCAGGTCCCTCTGCGTATCTACACCCTTTATGGTTCTGCCATTTATCGTATAGCTCCCCCCTACGTTAGTTCTACCAAAATGCATCACTTCGCATTTATCTGGATTGAACTCCATCTGCCATTTCTTTGCCCAAATTTCCAGCCTATCTATATCCTTCTGTAGCCTCTGACAAAGTTCCTCACTATCTGCAAGTCCAGCCATTTTCGTGACATCCGCAAACTTACTGATCACCCCAGTTACACCTTCTTCCAGATCATTTATATAAATCACAAACAGCAGAGGTCCCAATACAGAGCCCTGCGGAACACCACTAGTCACAGGCATCCAGCCGGAAAAAGACCCTTCCGCTACCACCCTCTGTCTTCTGTGACCAAGCCAGTTCTCCACCCATCTAGCCACCTCCCCCTTTATTCCATGAGATCCAACCTTTTGCACCAACCTACCATGAGGGACTTTGTCAAACACTTTACTAAAGTCCATATGGACGACATCCACGGCCCTTCCCTCGTCAACCATTCTAGTCACTTCTTCAAAAAACTCCACCAGGTTAGTGAGGCATGACCTCCCTCTCACAAAACCATGCTGACTATCGTTAATGAGTTTATTCCTTTCTAAATGTGCATACACCCTATCTCTAAGAATCTTCTCCAACAACTTCCCTACCACGGACGTCAAGCTCACCGGCCTATAATTTCCCGGGTTATCCTTCCTACCCTTCTTAAATAACGGGACCACATTAGCTATCCTCCAATCCTCTGGGACCCCACCTGTGTCCAGTGACGAGACAAAGAGTTGCGTCAGAGGCCCAGCGATTTCATCTCTCGTCTCCCTGAGCAGCCTTGGATAGATTCCATCAGGCCCTGGGGATTTGACAGTCTTTATATTCCCTAAAAAACCTAACACTTCCTCCCTTGTAATGGAGATTTTCTCTAACGGGTCAACACTCCCCTCCGAGACACTGCCAGTCAACAAGTCCCTCTCCTTTGTGAATACCGACGCAAAGTATTCATTTAGGATCTCCCCTACTTCTTTGGGCTCTAAACATAATTCCCCACTTTTGTCCCTGAGAGGTCCGATTTTTTCCCTGACAACCCTTTTGTTCCAAACGTATGAATAAAATGCCTTGGGATTCTCCTTAATCCTGTCTGCCAAGGACATTTCGTGACCTCTTTTTGCCCTTCTAATTCCTCGTTTGAGTTCTTTCCTACTTTCTTGTATTCCTCCAGAGCTCCCTCCATTTTTAGCTGCCTGGACCTAATGTACGCTTCATGTTGTGCGTGTTTGGCATCCCCTACCCAGAGGGTTGTGGTTGCACCATTATTGAATAAATTTAAGGCTGGGATAGACAGATTTTGGTCTATCGGGGAATTAAGGGATATGGGGAGCAGATGGGAAAATGCTAACCTGCACATCTTTGGAATGTGGGAGGAAGCCAGAGCAGCCGGAGGAAACCCATGCAGGCACAGGGAGAACTTGCCAACTCCACACAGACAGTCACCCAAGGTTGGAATTAAACCCAGGTCCCTAGCATTGTGAGGCAGCAGTGCTAACCACTGTGTCACCGTGCTACCCTAAATCATTAATAAAAACTAAACATTCTAAACAGCGTGATAAATTAAATCTACATTTAATAAAATAGTGAGGAATACCTTCTGATGTCCCAAAAAGCTTTTCCTTATTCCATGCCTTATGTTTTGCTTTGATACAAAGTGGCACAAACAATTAAACTTTGCCTTTCCCAGGAGAGAACCTCAGAAGAATCCATTTCACCTGTTCATATTCACTCATCCAAAGATCGACAGAAGCTTGCCCAGTGAATTACTAAACTCCTATCCCCTAACTCACCAAACTGATTACAAACACTTTGAAACTGATCCCATTGAACCAGCCTTGATTATGTTCAATGCAGTGAATTCAATTTGACAAGTAGTACGACCATAGCCGAGCATATGAAATGGAAATGCAT
Source organism: Mustelus asterias (assembly GCF_964213995.1). Lineage (NCBI taxonomy): Eukaryota > Metazoa > Chordata > Chondrichthyes > Carcharhiniformes > Triakidae > Mustelus > Mustelus asterias. Next base: position 102,515,786 of record NC_135813.1, read on the forward strand.
TTATAATTCTAGACTCTCCAATACAATGCATGGCGCGCACTTCTAAATTGGAAAGAATGATATTTCAGCCTCGGGCTTCTCTGCTCATACAGCCTGTCCAGTCAATGTTTCACATGGCCAATATTTGCAAATTTGGCAACAACCATTTTCTAGGGAAACAGGAGGACGGACCATCAAAAAATAGTCATGGGTAACTGATGATGTTCTCCCTGCCATTTGCTATTACTCCCTGCCAGCAGTTATATTGTTACAGGAATGCTTTTAATTGAGAATTAGAGAAATCTGAAATGCAAACAAAGAATGCTGGAACGCAGCGAAAAGAATAACGTTAGGTTCATATTGCGGGCATAGATTATTTGTCAACGTAAGTGGAGGTGGGTAAGTGAGCCATTTAGAAGTCTTGTAAAAGCAAAGAGGGAAGAATGATAGGTAAAAATGACAAGCTAATTGTGATAAATGTCATCAAGCGAGGCAGCTAATGGGATTAATCGTCTGCAAAAGGACTTTTTTTTTAGAAAACTGGAACAAAGTGGAAAAGTGCTTGAAGATTTACAAAAGTCAACATGGTCAGACTGTGAAAGTATTTGGAAATATCAGGGAGAAATGCGAAAAAGGAGACACTGCCAAATAAATTGAAGGAGACGGCAAGGTCTGAATTTGTTGAAGAAATGTTCAGAAGTGTACTCAGATACAGCTCCGTAGTGGGAATCGTGAGATACATTTCCCAGATAATGAGATTAGCTATGGATAGTAATGGTCTTTTCTGGTCCTGTACCTTCTTATATTACACCACAAAAATGGAGAGTCCCACTGCAAGAAGTTATACAGCCTTTGAATTTGCATTCATCTTGATTAGAACAGTTTGGTTGGCCAAAGACAAAAGCCTTGATTTTTAACTCCTGGTCAGTTTAAGGGTGGATGAATTTAGGTTTCAGTTTAAAATTGACTCATGTATTTTAGCAATTGGACCTCCATATAATCTCACCGGTGGGTTCCTCATTGAATTGCTTCCTATCCAGTACTTCTTCATCCTGCTTGTAGCTTATTCCTTCTCTGTCTCTGTCTATGCACAGCCAGCTCAAGCCCCACACCTCTGCACTCTCTTTTTCAACAGCCTTTCACCACCTTTCTTTCATCCTTTCTGCACAAAATGGCACACAGAAATCTTGGAAGAAGTAAGACTGAAGGGATCACTTCTAGTTATCTTCATAATCTTCATCGAGCTAGGTTAGCATTTATGAACTGCATCTTGTCATGTCTTAAGTATTGCTCAGTTAGCAAATGTTAAGCTAATTCACTCATTATGATTAAAATGTATTGTTAAATAAAGTTTGTTTTGATAAATGCTTCTTAGTGTGTCAATAGAATCATAGCTGGAGTGAAACACTTTATCCTCACACTAATGCCAAAATAGAATAAACTGTTAGGTTTCATAAACATACTTAGGGCTTTCTGCTCTGGTACCTTAACACTCTCAGGATCTTATATGTTTTAATCAAGTCATAGAATCATAAAATCCAGTCACAGAGGAAGGTGCTGAGCCCCAGGTCACGGAATTTGGAGATGGGTTTCATGGGAATAATGGTGTTGAAGGCTGAGTTATAGTCAATAAATAGGAGTCTGACATAGGTGTCTTTGTTATCTAGGTGTTCCAGGGTTGAGTGCAGGCCCAGGGAGATGGCGTCCGCTGTGGACCTATTGTGGCAGTAGGCAAACTGTAGTGGATCCAGGCAATCTGGGAGGCTGAAATTGATTCATGCCATGATTAACCTTTTGAAGCACTTCATTAATGATGGATGTCAGAGCCACCAGACAATAGTCATTAAGGCACGCTGCCTGGCTTTTCTTTGGTACCAGGATGATGGTCATCTTCTTGAAGCAGATAAGGACTTCAGATTGTTGTAAAGAGAGTTGAAAATGTCTGAGAATGTCTGCAAACTTACTTTCCTATCTATCTTTGTGTCATCTGCAAATTTGACAACCATCCCTTCAATGCCTTTCTCCAAGTTAAAGGATCCAGGGTGAGGTATCTAAATGGATACAAAATTGACTTCTTGACAGAAGCCAGAGGGTGGTTGCAGAGGGTTGTTTTTCAAACTGGAAGCCTGTGACCAACAGTGTGCCTCAGGGATCAGTGCTGGGTCCACTGTTATTTGTCATTTATATTAATGATTTGGATGAGAATATAAGAGGCATGGTTAGTAAGTTTGCAGATGACATTAAGATTGGTGGCATAGTGGACAGTGAAGAAAGTTATCTGCAATTGCAACGGGATCTTGATCAATTGGGCCAGTGGGCTGACAAATGGCAGATGGAGTTTAATTTAGACAAATGCGAGGTGATGCATTTTGGCAGATTGAACCAGGGCAGGACTTACTCAGTTAATGGTAGGGTGTTGGGGAGAGTTACAGAACAAAGAGATCTAGGGATACATGTTCATAGCTCCTTGAAAGTGGAGTCACAGGTGGACAGAGTAGTGAAGAAGGCATTTGGCATGCTTGGTTTCAACGGTCAGAATATTGAATACAGGAGTTGGAATGTCTTGTTGAAGTTGTACAAGACATTGGTAAGGCCACACTTGGAATACTGTGTGCAATTCTGGTCACCCTATTATAGAAAGGATATTATTAAACTAGAAAGAGTGCAGAAAAGATTTACTAGGATGCTACCCGGACTTGATGGATTGAGTTATAAGGAGAGGCTGGATAGACTGGGACCTTTTTCTCTGGAGCGTAAGAGGCTGAGGGGTGATCTTATAGAGGTCTATAAAATAATGAGGGGCACAGATTAGCTAGATAATCAATATCTTTTCCCAAAGGTAGGAGAGTCTAAAACTAGGGGGCATAGGTTTAAGGTGAGAGGGGAGAGATACAAAAGTGTCCAGAGGGATAATTTTTTCACACAGAGGGTGATGAGTATCTGGAACAAGCTGCCAGAGGTAGTAGTAGAGGTGGGTACAATATTGTCTTTTAAAAAGCATTTAGATAGTTACATGGTAGGATGGGTATAGAGGGATATGTGCCAAATGCGGGCAATTGGGATTAGCTTAGCGGTTTTAAAAAAGAAAGGGCAGCATGGACAAGTTGGGCCGAAGGGCCTGTTTCCATGCTGTAAATCTCTATGACTCTATGACTCTAAGTTATTTATATAAACTGTAAACAGTTGAGGTCGCTGGGGAACCTCCCTGAATCACATGGTGAAGCAGCTAGCACTAAACTACAGGTGCAGCTACTGGTGGCAAGGCCAGCTTGCCAGAAGGCAAAGTCCTTTTGCAACTCTGCTAAAGAGAACAGGGATGAGGATTTCAATGCCCCAGCAATAGGAAGGAAACTATTTGCCCCATAAAACCATTTATATGCGGTATTGAAAAGCCAGCCAACGAGTTTCACTGCAATGGGTGAAAGTATGGAGAAATCAAAATGCAGTCTGTAAAAGATTTCATCCACAGCTCAATGCAGTTCTATCATCCTCCAGCCGCCTATGGTTATTTTTAATTCCATTCACGGTTGAATGCACCTCAAGTACCACAACTTGACAGAGTCTAAGCCTGATTGACAGCCTGTGGCTTAACTTTCTCTTTTGTAAACCACAATTATTTTTGAAGAAATCGCAGGTTGCCAATCAGGCTTAGACACTGTCAACATTGGGTCAGAGTTAATGGGGTACTTGAAATCCATTCAAGCTTGAAGGAAGATGAAAATAAACACAGGTAGCTGGAGGATGATAGATGTCCATTGAGCTGTCAATGGAAGTCTTCTTCAAGGCATTGCACATTGTGTTTGTTAGAGATCAATGGGTTCCATTGTAATGGATAGGGTTTCAAAGATTCCAACTTGCTAGGAAGCCCCAGAGATTTCAAATCAAAACTGTGTACATACACTGGGGTTGAGTGCACAGCTATGCAGGCTGGACCTGCCCCTACCCCTCCCAGGTGAAATTGACATCTCATCAGTGTCAGAGGACTTCAAAGGGGTCTGCTCACACCTGCAGCTTCTGACAGGGAGAAAGGAAAATCTCTTCTGCAGAATGGAGTGCTGCAATGATTTAAAAGCCTGCCAGGTAACTGGGGGGAGGGAGGGGGGGGGGGGCAAGGAGATTAAAGTGACCTGGCCACTTCAGAATTTTCACACCTGATAGGCAGGAATGCAGATGTTGATTACAGAGCCATGCAGTGATGTTCAGGTTTGCCAGAGCTAACAGGGGCAGTCGAGCCATGACACCCCCATCCCGGTGAAGAGTGGCGAGGTCAATTCCTTGCCCCAGCCTGATTCCATCCAACACCCAGGACCCCTGAGGGACCCTTCCTCTTCACCCTGAAAGCAGCAGAGGGAAAAATGGCTACCGGACCTACCTCCTTGAGCCCCCCTCGAGGCCCAAGGCGCCAGGCCAGGGTGTCAGTGTCAGGGTGCCAGGGGTCAGTGCACCATGGGCACTGCCTGAAGAGGGTTGAGTAGGGGGTCTGTAGGGGAAGGGAGGCTGAATGGGAGGTCTGAGGGGAAAGGAGTCTGAGTGGGGAGCGTGGGGAGCAGGGGTGCTGATTGTGGGGTCTGAGGGGTGAGGGGGGGATGGCCAGTAGGTTGCTTGGAATGAACTCATTAGCATTTTGTAGGTGGGCGAAACCCACCTGAAGGATGCTGCCAATGCCAGCGGAAAACACTCTCGTTTTCCCGCTGGCATGGGCACTTCATCCCAATTCCGGAGAATCGCAGCCACAATGTTTTGGCTCAACTGCTTTCTGTGGTATAGAATTCCACAGGCTTACATAGAAACATAGAAGGTAGGAGCAGGAGGAGGCCATTTGGCCCTTCGAACCTGCTCCGCCATTTATTACGATCATGGCTGATCATCCAACTCAATAACCTAATCCTGCTTTTTCCCCGTAACCTTTGATCTCATTCACCCCAAGTGCTATATCCAGCCACCTCTTGAATACATTACCACCCTCTGGATGAAGAGATTTCTCCTCCTTTCAGTCCTAAAGGTTTATCCCAATTCCTTAGACTGTAACCCCTGATTCTGGACATTCCTACCATTGGGGACATCCTTCTTATATCCGCCCTGTTGAGTCCTGTTAGAATTTTATACGTTTCTATGAGATCACTCCCTCATGTTTTTGACGAACTGGACTTAATGATTTTCTTTAAAATATCACGGGTGTAACTCTCCGACCATGCTCACCGCAAAACCGGAGAATCCCGCCCAAGGTCAATGGACCTTTGCATGGTCCGCCCCCCTGCCTGCTACAGTTCCCGTGGTGGGTGAGACAGAAGAATTCCGGCCCACATATGCGTACAATACCTGTTTAACAAATTATGCAGTTAAATTAATAATTAGTTAAATTACTGTAAAATATTTGAAGGCACTCGTATACGCTATCCTATTTTGATTTGAGACAGTGAGCGTAATTTTTCTGTCCCGCCCGCCATGGGAATCGTAGCATGCGGGGCAAACCGTGCAAAGGTCCGTTGACCTTGGTCGGGAATTTCTGGCCTTGGGGACGAGCGCAGCCGGAAAATCCCACCCGGTATATTTAACATACATTTTCAAAATATGTCATGCAAATGGAAATAGATACAGTCAATTTTAAGCATTTATGTTCAGATCATATTGATGGATCATATCAAGTCGATGGAGAAGATCCTGAGAGGCAGGATTTATGAACATCTGGAGAGGAATAGTATGATCAGAAATAGCCAGCACGGCTTTGTCCAAGGCAGATCATGCCTTACGAGCCTAATTGAATTTTTTGAAGATGTAACTAGACACATAGACGAGGGAAGAGCGGTAGATGTAGTTTATATGGATTTCAGCAAGGCGTTTGATAAGGTGCCCCATGCAAGGTTTATTGAGAAAGTGAAGGGGCATGGGATACAAGGGGACATTGCTTTGTGGATTCAGAACTGGCTTGCCCACAGAAGGCAAAGAGTGGTTGTAGATGGGTCTTTTTCAGCATGGAGGTCGGTCACCAGTGGAGTGCCCCAGGGATCTATTCTGGGACCCTTGCTCTTTGTGATTTTTATAAATGACCTGGATGAAGAAGTGGAAGAATGGGTTGGCAAGTTTGCTGATGACACAAAGGTTGGTGGGGTTGTGGATAGTGTAGAGGGATGTCAGCAGTTGCAACGAGACATAGATAAGATGCAAGACTGGGTGGAGAAGTGGCAGATGGACTTCAACCCAGATAAATGTGTGGTGGTTCACTTTGGCAGGTCGAATAGGATGATAGAATATAATATTAAGGGTAAGATGCTTGGCAGTGTGGAAGATCAGAAGGATCTTGGGGTCCGGGTTCATAGGACACTCAAAGCAACGTCGCAGGTGGAGGCTGTGGTTAAGAAGGTGATTGGAATACTGGCCTTCATCAACAGAGGAATTGAGTTTAGAAATCGGGAGATAATGCTGCAGCTGTATAGGACCCTGGTCAGACCCCACCTGGAGTACTGTGCCCAGTTCTAGTCGCCTCATTACAGAAAGGATGTGAAAGCCATAGAAAGGATGCAGAGGAGATTTACAAGGATGTTGCCTGGATTAGGTGGCATGCCTTATGAGGATAGGTTGAGAGAGCTAGGTCTTTTCTCCTTGGAGAAGCGAAGGATGAGGGGTGATCTGATAGAGGCGTATAAGATGTTGAGGGGTTTTGATAGAGTGGATTCTCAGAGGCTTTTATCCAGGGCTGTAATCGTTGCCACAAGAGGTCACAGGTTTAGGGTGCTGGGGAGTAGGTACAGAGGAGATGTTAGGGGTAAGTTTTTCACTCAGAGGGTGGTGGGTGCGTGGAATCGGCTGCCGGTAGTGGTGGTGGAGGCAGATTCGATAGGGTCTTTTAAGAGACTTTTGGATAAGTTCATGGAAGTTAGTAAGATAGAGGGTTATAGGTAAGCCTAGTAGGTAGGGACATGTTCGGTGCAACTTGTGGGCCGAAGGGCCTGTTTGTGCTGTAGCTTTTCTATGTTCTATGTTCATATTATTGTAATATGCAGATATTTCATCACTTTAGCTCAGCATGCTAGTTGATCAAGTGAAACCAACTGTTTTTTCGGAATTTACATGTATTCTTTTTGTTCTTCCTTTTCAGATACTTATCTTGAAGGGCTGAATGGCCTCCTCCTGCTCCTATTTTCTATGTTTAGCCAGTTCCCTTTGATTAATGCTGTAAACTATCAACTAACTGAAATTTGTGATTTCATGATTAAGCATTGCATGTTCCAATAATCCTGTGTAAAAGTTTATTTTGACTCTTGATACTTGATTACGTCTGCAATAATAGGTAAATGCGAGGTGATGCATTTTGGCAGATTGAACCAGGGCAGGACTTACTCAGTTAACGGTAGGGCATTGGGGAGAGTTACAGAACAAAGAGATCTCAGGGCACAGGTTCATAGCTCCTTGAAAGTGGAGTCACAGGTGGACAGGGTGGTGAAGAAGGCATTCAGCATGCTTGGTTTCATTGGTCAGAACGTTGAATACAGGAGTTGGGATGTCTTGTTGAAGTTGTACAATACATTGGTAAGGCCACACTTGGAATACTGTGCACTGTTCTGCTCACCCAATTATAGAAAGGATATTATTAAATTAGAAAGAGTGCAGAAGAGATTTACTAGGATGCTACTGGGACTTGATGGTTTGAGTTATAAAATGAGGCTGGATAGACTGGGACTTTTTCCTCTGGAGTGTAAAAGGCTGAGGGGTGATCTTATAGAAGTCCATAAAATAATGAGGGGCATAGATTAGCTAGAGAGTCAATATCTTTTCCCAAAGATAGGGGAGTCTAAAATGAGAGGGCATAGGTTTAAGGTGAGAGAGGAGAGATACAAAAGGGTCCAGAGGGGCAATTCTTTCACACAGAGGGTGGCGTGTGTGTGGAACAAGCTGCCAGAGGTAGTAGTAGAGCCGGGTACAATTTTGTCTTTTAAGAATTGTTTAGACAGTTACATGGGTAAGATGAGTATAGAGGGATATGGGCCAAATGCGGGCAATTGGGATTAGTTTAGGAGTTTAAAAAGAAGGGCGGCATGGACAAGTTGGGCTGAAGGGCCTGTTTCTATGCTGTAAACCTCTATGACTCTATGACTCTAATCCTTAGTATGCCACAATTGGTTACAAATTTCCAACTAATCTTTTTTACTTACCCTCCCAAGTGCATTCATGATTTTGAAACCTCGACTCTTATGTTCCTCCAACATTTATTGTTCTGGAAAAGAGGCATTAATTTTTCAAAGTTTTGTTCTTAATTGTAACCTTTCATTCATGGCCTCAACTTAATGAATCTTCACTGCACCGTTCCATGAATAGCTCTCCTGCAAGAACATGCCCAGGACTGTATGGAATACTCCCGACTGTGACTTAATCAACATATTTTATAAATTCATTGTTATTTCCTTCTCAATTCAATGCCCCATGCATAAATCCAGAAACCTCAATTGCCTTTTGACATTATTTTCTGCTTGCACTTCTATATTTAAAGTTCTATGCCTCCGCACTCCTAGATCTCAGGTTATGTCAAAATGTTGCGATTATTGCTGCTTAAAATATTTTTCTTTGCTGTCCTTTCTGCAAAATGTACAACATTACAATTCTTTACTGAACAATTATTTCCAACCAGCTGCCTGCACCATAAAGCTATTTACACCTTCCTGAAGATCTCCCTATTTTTCTTCACGTTACCATGTTCTTTAATTTGATATTCTCAGTCAGCATCAACATCATTGTCATTGTGCTTTTGGCTAAATCATTTATATAAAACTTGTGGTTAGGCCGCACTTAGACTATTGCGTTCAATTCTGGTCACCACATTACCAGAAGGATGTGGAGCTTTGGAGAGGGTGCAGAAGAGGTTTACCAGGATGCTGCCTGGATTAGAATGTATGAGCTATAAGGAGAGGCTGGACAAGCTAGGGTTGTTTTCTCTGGAGCAGCAGAGGCTGAGGGGAGACCTGGTAGAAGTCTATAAAATTATGAGATGCATAGATAGGGCTGACAGTCAGAATCTATTTCCCAGAGTTGAAATGTCTAATACTAGGGGGTATGCACTTAAGGAGAGAGGGGGAAAGTTCAAAGGAGATGTGAGGGGTAAATCTTTTTACACAGAGAGTGGTAGGTATCTGGAATGCATTGCCAGGGGTGGTGGTGGAGGCAGATACGATAGGGGCATTTAGGAGCCTTTAGATAAGCACATGAATATGTGAGGAATAGAGGGATATGGACCAAGAGCAGGCAGAAGGGATTAGTTTAATTTTGTGTTATGTTTGGCAGAACATCGTGGGCTGAAGGGCCTGTTCCTGTGCTGTACTGTTCTATGTTCTATGTTCCAAATGTAAAGCAAGAAGTTCCAGCACTAAATAACTGGTAGAATCCATAAGGCAATTTAAACACGAGGTTAGATGGATATGTAAAATGCTGTGTGCTGGTGCATGAATGTGCTGTGTCACTTGTTCATGTCCATGAATCCATTCAGCTTTTCCAGGCTAATTGCCAAGCAGAGATCAAGCAAAAGAGAAGAAAATAAAAAGTACTTGCGTTAGATATCACATTTCACATCTTCCGGATATCCTGAAGCGCTTCAGAGCCAGTTAATTACTTTGAACCGTAGTCACTTATCATACAGGGAAACTCACTTTCTGCTAATTTTGCATATAGCGCATGAGTTAATTGGCTAGTTAATCATTTTTAATGATATTGGTTGAGCTCAGACTGCTGGTAAGAACCCTGGCAAAGTTGCAAATAGTGCCATGGGATCTTTGACTTCCACTGGAAGAGGTGAACAGAACTTAGTTCAAACATCTGGGTTGACCACCTCTGAAAATAAAACACATCCTAAGTGCTGCATTGGAATATCACAGAAATCATAGAAACCCTACAGTGCAGAAGGAGGCCATCGAGTCAGTACCGACCACAATCCCACCCAGGCCCCATCCCCATCACCCCACACATTTACCCCGCTAATCCTCTAATCTATGCATCCCACGACACAAAGGGCCAATCAACCTAACCCGCACATCTTTGGAGTGTGGGAAGAAACCCGGAGTACCCGGAGGAAACGGTGGGACTTCAATCAAGCCAAGCTCAAGAGCGTACTACCACGTTACCACCAACATGTCTCCTGTTCCACCAGAGGCCCAAACATTCTAGACCAGTGCTACACAAATATCAAACATCCCTACCGCTCTATCGCCTTCCCACACTTTGGCAAATCAGACCACAAGGCTGTGCTCCTGCTCTCTATGGTGAACCATAGATGGTTACCACTATGGGTACTGAACCATAGATGGTTAGCACTATGGGTACTTGTACATATGTTACTGTTGTCACTGTTGGGGTTAGGGTTGGGGTGTTCTACCTGTTGGTATTGTTCTGTGGTACACTCCGGTTGGCTCCGCCTACCTGTAGGAGTATAAAGGTCACTGCACTGCCTGGTGACCCTTTAGTCTGGGATTGTATTGTTATATAGTATGCTCCATTCTTGTTACTAATAAAAGCCTTTATTTCCCGGGTACGATCCAGCCTCCCGAGTGATTTAATCGCGCATCACTCTCATAAGAACATAAGAACATAAGAAATAGGAGCAGGAGTAGGCCATCTAGCCCCTCGAGCCTGCCCCGCCATTCAATAAGATCATGGCTGATCTGAAGTGGATCAGTTCCACTTACCCACCTGATCCCTGTAACCCCTAATTCCCTTACCAATCAGGAATCCATCTATCCGTGATTTAAACATATTCAACGAGGTAGCCTCCACCACTTCAGTGGGCAGAGAATTCCAGAGATTCACCACCCTCTGAGAGAAGAAGTTCCTCCTCAACTCTGTCCTAAACTGACCCCCCTTTATTTTGAGGGTGTGCCCTCTAGTTCTAGCTTCCTTTCTAAGTGGAAAGAATCTCTCCACCTCTACCCTATCCAGCTCCTTCATTATCTCTATAAGATCCCCCCTCAGCCTTCTAAATTCCAACAAGTACAAACCCAATCTGCTCAGTCTCTCCTCATAATCAACACCCCTCATCTCTGGTATCAAACTGGTGAACCTTCTCTGAACTCTCTCCAAGGCCAATATATCCTTCCGCAAATAAGGGGACCAATACTGCACACAGTATTCCAGCTGCGGCCTCACCAATGCCCTGTACAGATGCAGCAAAACACCTCTGCTTTTATATTCTATCCCCCTTGCGATATAGGCCAACATCCCATTTGCCTTCTTGATCACCTGTTGCACCTGCAGAATGGGTTTTTGCGTCTCATGCACAAGGACCCCCAGGACCCTTTGCACAGTAGCATGTTGTAATTTTTTTCCATTTAGATAATAATCCAATTTGCTATTATTTCCTCCAAAATGAATAACCTCACATTTATCAATGTTATATTCCATCTGCCAGATCCTCGCCCACTCACTCAGCCTGTCCAAATCTCTCTGCAGACCTTCTACGCCCTCCATACGATTCACTTTTCCACTTATCTTTGTGTCGTCTGCAAACTTTGTTACCCTACACTCAGTCCCCTCCTCCAGATCGTCTATATAAATGGTAAATAGTTGAGGCCCCAGTACCGATCCCTGCGGCACGCCACTAGTTACCATTCGCCAACCAGAAAAGCACCCATTTATTCCGACTCTCTGCTTCCTGTCGGATAGCCAATCCCCAATCCACGCTAACACTCTACCCCCAACTACGTGTGACCCAATCTTCTTCAGCAACCTTTTGTGAGGCACCTTATCAAACACCTTTTGGAAATCCAAAAACACCGCATCCACCGGTTCCCCTCCGTCAACCGCACTAGTCACATCTTCATAAAAATCCAACAAGTTCGTCAAGCACGACTTTCCCCTCATGAATCCATGCTGCATCTGCTTAATCGAACCATTCTTATCCAGATGGCCTGCTATTTCTTCTTTAATGATGGATTCCAGCATTTTCCCAACTACAGATGTTAAGCTAACCGGCCTGTAGTTACCCACCTTTTGTCTATTTCCTTTTTTAAACAGCGGCGTAACATTAGCCGTTTTCCAATCCGCCGGCACTACCCCAGAATTCAACGAATTTTTACAAGTAAAAACTGAAGCGGGAGAATCCATCAAAGAAAGTCATGCAATGTTGGTTTGAGGAATCGGATGATCTCCTACGGGACTGCTTGGAGTCAGTGGACTGGTCAGTATTTAAAAACTCTGCGACCAGCCTGAACGGGTACGCCACTACAGTAACTGACTTCATTAGTAAGTGTGTAGAAGACTGTGTGCCAAAGAAGCAAATCCGTGTGTTCCCCAACCAGAAACCACGGGTGAACAGGGATATGCACTGCTTGTCCAAGTCTGCGGCGTTCAAGTCAGGCGACACTGACCAAGTCAGGCGATACGACCTAAGGAGACCCATCAAAGATGCCAAAAGACAGTACCGGACCAAGCTAGAGTCCCAGGCTAGCCACACCGACCCCCGCCAACTATGGCAAGCATAACAGGCTACAAGATGAAGGCATGTAAAATCATCAGCTCCAACGCACCCCTCCCTGATGAACTCAATGCATTCTATGCCCGTTTTGAGCAAGAGGTCAGCGAGAGCATGCCCTCCACCCTGGAAGCTCTGGATGAACCTGTATCTGGGGTCACCATTGCAGATGTCAGAGCAGCTTTCTCGAAGGTCAACCCATGAAAAGCGACTGGCCCGAATGGGGTACCCGGTCGAGCACTCAGATCCTGGGTGGATGAGCTGGCGGGGGCATTTGCAGACACTTTCAGCCTCTCTTTCCAACAACCTGAGGTCCCTATCTGCTTCAAGAAGATGACCATCATCGCGGTACCTAAGAAGAACCAAGCAGCGTGCCTTAATGACTATCGGCTGGTGGCTCTGACACCCATCATTATGAAGTGCTTTGAAAGGCTAGTCATGGCACGAATCAATTCCAGCCTCCCGGACTAACTGGATCCACTACAGTTTGCCTACTGCCGCAACAGGTCCACAGCAGACGCCATCTCCCTGGCCCTGCACTCAACTCTGGAGCACCTAGATAACAAGGATACCTATGTCAGACTCCTATTTTTGACTACAGCTCAGCCTTCAACACCAATATTCCCTTACTATATCCTTTATACACCTATGTTTGTGTGGCCAAATTTCTCTCCAATTCGATTTTCAAGTTTGTTGACGACACCACGGTAGTGGGTCGGATCTCAAACAATGACGAGACAGAGTACAGGAATAAGATAGAGAATCTGGCGAACTGGTGCAGCAACAATAATCTCTCCCTCAATATCAACAAAATGAAGGAGATTGTCATCGCCTTCAGGAAATGTACGGGAGAACATGTTCCTGTCTACATCAATGGGGATGAAGTAAAAAGGGTCGAGAGCTTCATGTTTTTAGGTGTCCAGATCACCAACAACCTGTCCTGGTGCCCTCACACTGACACTCTAGTTAAGAAAGCCCACCAATGCCTCTACTTTCTCAGAAGACTAAGGAAATTTGGCATGTCAGCTATGACTCTCACCAACCTTTACAGATGCACCATAGAAAGCATTCTTTCTGATTGTACCACAGCTTGGTATTGCTCCTGCTCTGCCCAAACCGCAAGGAACTATAAAAGGTCGTGAATGTAGCCCAATCCATCACGCAAACCAGCCTCCCATCCATTGGCTCTGTCTACACTTTCCGCTGCCTCGGCAAAGCAGCCAGCATAATTAAGGACCCCACACACCCCGGACATTCTCCGTCTTCCGTCAGGAAAAAGATACAAAAGTCTGAGGTCACGTTCCAACCGACTCAAGAACAGCTTCTTCCCTGCTGCTGTCAGACTTTTGAATGGACTTACCTTGCATTAAGTTGATCTATCTCTACCCCCTAGCTATGACTGTAACACTACATTCTGCACTCTCTCGTTTCCTTCTCTATGAATAGTATGCTTTGTCTGTATAGCGCGCAAGAAACAATACTTTTCACTGTATGTTAATACATGTGACAATAATAAATCAAATCAAATCAAAAACCCACGCAAACATGGGGATTACGTGCAAACTCTGCACAGACAGTGACCCAAGCCGGGAATCGAATCCAGGTCCCTGGAGCTGCGAGGCAGCAGTGCTAACCACTGTGCCACCATGCCATCCCATCATCTTTAATTCTCATATTCTGGAGGGAATTTTGAGTTTCAACTCAGAAATAAGAGTGTGACCACTGTTCCAAACTTTGGTAACTCCAAATTGCTATGGTATAAATGGTTGACAACAAGTTACTGCTGTGCCTTTTGATAAAGGATAAAGCAGGACCTGGCACCGAAAAATACAATAACAATGCAAGAAAAGTAAATAACAGAAACATCAACTGTGATGGTTTCAAGTCGAGTGCGACTGAAGCGAAAGATGAAATAATCTGTCTTAGCACCTTTCTTGAAAACCTCAGCACCGTCTTCAATCAATTCTTACAATTCCACTGTGGAGAGGAAAAGAAACAACTTATTGTTCACATACTTCATTCAGCAGCAGTAACAACAGAATCAATCCTTTGACTTATTCATACCCCGGAAACTCAGGGGACTCATGATAGTTCTATAAAATTAAACAAGGAAATTGCTAAAGAAAAAACACAAATGTTTCTTCTTCAGCAGCAAATTTAGGGCATCAATCTTGGGTTTCAAAAGTAAGAATCTTGCCCATCCGGGGCTTTCTCCATAGCGGTTGGTTAGCACCAACTAGCCGTCACTGAATTAATTTTACAAAGGCAAAATACTGTGCATATTGGAATCTGGAACAGAATCAAAAAATGCTGGAAAATCTCTGCAGGTCTGATGGCATCTGCGGAGAGAAAATAGAGCCAGCATTTCCAGATTGCCAGACTCTACGTTTTCTAGGGATTTGGTCAGTTTCTCATGGAGTTTTAACTGACAAGCCAAGGTGAACTACCAAGGCAGGACTTCAATAAGTTGATAAAATTAGAAGAAATGATAAGCTTGTAACCTTGACTCTGAGGTACGCTTTCAATCATTTATCCATTCTATTATCAAGATTGCAAACGTCCATCTCTGTAACTTCACCTTGACTGCAGCCCTGCCTCAGCTCACTTGTTGCTGAAGCCTTCATCCATGCTGTTGCTACAGCTAGACTTGACTACTCTTACACATTCTTGGCACGCCTTCCAAGTTCCACCCTGCATAAACTTAACGTCATCCAAAACTCGGCTGCCTGTGTCCTAACTTGCCCTGTTCACTCAATATCCTTTGCTCAGTAACCTACATTGGATCCTGGTTAAGAAAAGCTGCAAATTTAAAATGCAAAGTGAGAGCACATGAGACAAGATCCACTGATAAGAGGAAAAACTGAGGGGGAGAAAAAGTAGAATCATAAGAACAGAGAAAGGCAAGGAACAAGGAATAGATGGGATTCATTATTGACAACAGTAACCCAACTTCACAAAAGGTTTCCTATTGAAAGAATAACTCTTTTCTTGTGTCCTCCTCCTCCTCTTAAACTGTTGTATTTATATATTAATAGAACCAAAAACAGCAAAACAATCAATTTAATGTTGTTACATAAGAACAATGGACTTCACGTTGAAAATGGCTATTTTTAAAATTAATCTACCTGGGTGTCAAGTCAATATTTTCACACACTGCGACCGAGGGAAACATAAATTAATTTGCTGTTCAAAAATTGGACTGTAACCACAATATAAATGCCAAACCGTGGCGATTAGACCATAAGTGAGAGCCTTGCCTCAGAAAGAATAGTGTACTTTACTTTAACTCTCATCCAGAATAATACATCAGTTTTATACAGATGTTGTTTAGCCAACATTTTTCATATGGTATAGTCTATCAGAGACTGATAAATTAAACCTGATGTGTTCCCATTTGAGTTTGACGCATGGTCTCACTGACATTATGCTGTTATCATCCTTATGTTCCAAATAATACTTAACTTCCATGCTGTTCATTCCCATTTTTACCTGACTCACATTTGATGTGTCTTTTCCATATCTAAGACGAACACAAAGTCCTACATATGCAATATATCTCATAAATAGACGATGATTTATATCTTGCTGTCAGCTACTGAGTGAGTCAAGGGCAGGAGCTGGGACAGGCCTTGCAACTTTCTTCAACCAAATAACTCTTTGCTGGATCTTTGAGAATTCAAACTGTCCAAAGGTCACAGGGAAAAGACGCTGCAGAAAATACAGATGTCTAAAAATGTCAAATCAAATATGCCTCATTATTCTGGCACTTCCCTATTTATTTTTATATCTCAGGCAGCTCAGTAACTGTAAAGGTCAAGGACTTCCCTCCTAATTAGACTGTTATTGATTTTAGTCCCATGGCTGCCTGTCACTCCAATCTGGTCGCACTGGCTGAGTAAATCATTTCACTTAGGTTCATATCTAAGACTTCAGTCATTCAGGTTGATTCAGGAATTAAACAGTGCCATTCAATTGATCCTCCTGAGATGGATCCTCCTGCTGGACAGCTGCAAAATGATACTGATAAATAGCCATTGAGGACTCCAGACGTCAGACTCCCATCTGCTACTTGAAGAACAATGTATAGTGGTCTTGCCCAGACTCACTGCTCCTTCTGACTGGGGTAAACTGTATATGGCTATGCATAATATCCTCATCCATCCTGCTTGGAAGGCTGTTGTGTTGGCTGTAGTAGAGATGGATTACCACTCCTCATTGGGGAAGAATATTGTGTAGATAATGCTGAGAATGACTGAATGGGGAAGGATGGTGGTAAAGAGTGAACATTTGGAGCAAATTGGTGGTCAATTTACTTTGATGTTCAAGCCTGATTAAGTAGTAAATACAGATGGCTATCTATCAGATATCAGATTTGCTACCAAATAAACCTGTTGAACTTTAACCCGGTGTTGTTAAAACTCTTACTGTATCTATCAGATCAACAGTATCAAAGTTAACAGTGCAAATGAGACTGTTGAAATTACCTGTAATAGATCTGATAGTAGAAACAGCATGAGAGCTTGTAGCTGCAATTCAGATACCACTATTGGTATCAGAAATATTAATGTGTGATTGGTTAACGACAGGTTTCTCAGTAGAGGATATGCAATGTTAAGACAAGACAAAGCAAATAGTCAGTAATTAAAAGGCTGTGATTCACGCCAAGGGAAAAGTGAACATCGTGATATCTGTAAGCACAGAAAGGGGACTACACAATGCTGAGGCTAAGAGAATTTCCCAATGGAAGTTTGAACTTCCAGGCAATTGCCATGCAATCTTTACTTGGAGACTCCTGGCAGGGAGTTCTCCCAATGCATCTCTGAGTTACCTCCTGGGTACCACGCTTTGGAGAAGTTATGGGTCATTGTCTACATATTCATCCCTACATTAGCACCGCTCCATAAATACCGACTCTTTGTCACCTTTGGACTCAATTTCTCCATTGTCTTCCTTGCTGGCCTCCCATCTTCCACAGGTTTCCGCATATCCAGAAGTTGAGCATTGCTGTAAAGAGAAATCTATTGCTGAAAATGTTCACTTTGCACTCATCAGGACAAACACAAGAATGCCAAATTTCAAACTATCACAAAAACCTATACCACAGGAGAAAAGGATGCTAACTGGGTATTGAGTCACCTCTGATTGGCTGAGACAGAACCATGGAGAAAGCACTGGGGAACCATAGGCTCCCCAAGCTTTCAGGTAATTCCAAAAAGATGCAAAGCGGGAACATATTCAGTTTGTTTGCAAATAATGAATCCCTGCCTCTAAATGTATGTTGCTTCCGCCAAGAATAAATGAAGAACATTACGAGTTTGATTGATTACCTTAAATTGATTGTTAGTGTAGCTATAGTGCACTCAGGATTGTTCAGCAAGTGCTGCCCAATTGCAGAATCACACCTAACTGTGGACATTTGCCTGTGGTTTTGCAAGCTTGAGATGGTCGAGTACAACTTGTACACTACCTATTACAAACAGCTGACGAAACACTGGGCGTGATCTTACCTGCTGTTCATGCTACGCTCCCACTGCAGTAAGGTCGGAGAATTTGGCAGCAAGCCAAATCTCCATTCACTGTGGCAGGATGGGAAAATCCCACCAGCATGAACGGTAGTAAGATTCCAATGATGTTGTTTGGTTTGATCAGCCAGTTGTTGGGACATATGGCCTATATACCTGGCTTAGCTCCAGCACTGAAATTCATACACAACATTGCTCAATTGTGTGGTGGACACAATGCCCTTTTGGACTGATGGCAGAACCCTATCAGTGGAAAGTAGCACTCAAATTGCCACCACATAGCAGCAGCATGCTTAATCGATTGTTCAAATTTTTGAGATACTTTACCTTTCAAGGGTAACTTGAGGTAGACCAGGCACCTTTCAGGTCCAAAAGTGGTGACTTTGGTCTCTTTGTGAGTTTGTACAAAACACAGCGAACAATGATCTGATCAGGATAACTACTGTCCTATAGGATTACTCTGTTGCGCTCTATTTCTATGTTAAGCTTGCAAGTTGAGCAAATGGTTTGGGGCTTATTTACAAGATTGCTGATAAAGCCAACCTTACAGTGCCCGGAGCTATACGGATGCCAGAACATATATTGCTCAAAGTGACACACATTCATGCGCAGAGTCCCATTCTCTGCAAACACAAAGAACATGTTCGAGCCGATAGTTCCCTGTTGCATTCTCCATGGCAACACTTAGGCCCATCAGAGTTGACTTACCAATTGATCATCACCCTTTTCTCCTGTAGTATAAATTGTTGTGCTCATTTGAAATTTGGCATTCTTGTGTTTGTCCTAATGAATGCAAGATGAAAAGCTTTGGCAACACGTCTCTCTTTTCAGCAATACTCAAGTTCCATACTACCAAATGACTGTTTATCCAAAAGTCAACTGCCCCCAATTGGTTCTGACAATGCCCTACTTTTCCAGCTCATGGATCTATGCTGGCTCCCTATTCACCGAAAATATTAAAATAAAATCCTCATACACATTTTCAGATCCCTCGATGGCCTTGTCTCACCCTGTCTCTTCAGCTCCTCTCATATTCTAAGCTGGTCTATGCTTTTTGGCACTTTAGTTCTGGTTTCTTTGGTATCCCCAACCATTTTGTGCCACTATTGATGGCAAAGCCTTCATTGGCCTTGGCCCAAATTTCTGGAACTCCTCCCGAAATTCATACTTTTTAAACCAAGCTTTCAGTCATTTCTCCTAACTCCTCTACCATGGCTGAGTACCTATTCCCTTGTCTCTGATCCTTGGGAACAAGGAATAAACTCTACCCTAATATATTATTGATCCCCTATGTAAAAAGATTACATCTCTACCCTCCCATTATATAACAGGTTTGCCAAAACCTTTTTATCACCTACATTGATAGGTTACATCTCCATCTACACCCCGATACTGAGAACTTTGGTGAATGCTCATAGAGTAGAATCATAGGGCAGGATTTTATGGCCTCATTCATCCCGATAACATAAAATCCCACCCGAGGTCAACAAACATTCCCATTGTCCGCCACTCGCCCCTCCGATTCCTGTGGCGGGCAGGGCAGTAAAATTCCGACCATAGAATCCCCACACTGCAAAAGGAGGCTGTTCAGCCCATCGAGTCTGCACCAACAACTATCCCACCCAGGCCCTATCCCCGTAACCCCACGTATTTACCCTCTTAATCCCTCTGACGCTAAGGGGCAATTTATCATGACCAATCAACCTAACCTGCTCATCTTTGGACTGTGAGAGGAAACCGGAGCACCCAGAGGAAACGCACGGGGAGAACGTGCAAACTCCACACAGAGAATCATCCAAGCCGGGGATCGAACCCGGTCCTTGGTGCTGTGAGGAGGCAGTGCGAAATACTGTGCCACCGTGCCACCCATACCTTTTTTTTTAAATGCTCAACACCTGGGGCGGCACGGTAGCACAGTGGTTAGCACTGCTGCTTCACAGCTCCAGGGACCTGGGTTCGATTCCCGGCTTGGGTCACTGTCTGTGTGGAGTTTGCACATTCTCCTCGTGTCTGCGTGGGTTTCCTCCGGGTGCTCCGGTTTCCTCCCACAGTCCAAAGATGTGCGGGTTAGGTTGATTGGCTATGCTAAAAATTGCCCTTTGTGTCCTGAGATGTGTAGGTTAGAGGAATTAGTGGGAAATATGTAGGGATGTGGGGGTAGGGCCTGGGTGGGATTGTGGTCGGTGCAGACTCGATGGGCCGAATGGCCTCTTTCTGTACTGTAGGGTTTCTATGATTTCTATGATTTCTACCTACCCATCATTGAGGTAAATAGTTAATTGCATCTTTGGAGATGTTGTCGTTAGGGCCAACATATCATTGCAGAAACAATACCTACAGTGCATTCAGAGGCAGAATAAATGACAAGGAGAATAAACAGCAGCTGCATTTTACCACCTGGTTGAAAGTGAGCAAATTCAGTAAAAATGCAAATTGCTGGGGTTGAGAGCTGATTTTCATAAAAAACATGTCATGATTTATCACATTATCTAAACACTCCAACAATACCATCTATCGTTCCCTGGAGCTCCACAGCTCTCGTTCTGCAGGAATAACAGAGTGATTCAGAGGGTAACCTGGGAAAAAAATTATTTAACAATGTGCCAACGATTTTAATGGGCAGCACGAAGCGAGATACATACAACATGTTCCGACCTGCAACCCGATTCCTCCCTGAGCCGGAGCGGCCCAAATTAATCAAGTTACTGAAGCCCGTGACTGAAATCACACAGAACAGTCCAGCAGAAAATAAGACAATAATCATAACATTAGCATCCCCGTCTCATTAAAAAGCAATGACGGATCACACCAAAGCGCCTCGGCTGCCGAGAACTGCCCTGGAGAGTACACTGTGACTGAACCCAGTGATCCCTTTTTCTATAAAGCACCGCTCGGAACTACCAGCTGAACTTTTTTTTGTATTCATTCTATTGATTCTTGCTCTTCAATATTTAATAGAGTGACTCCCTCACACAACCTAGGACCTTCATCAGTTGCCTTTATTTTATTTTTAACCATCCCCTGTGACAAGCCTTGTAAAATGAAAACATTAGGTATCAAGCTGACATAAAGAAGTAGGTGGTGGGTTCAATAGAACTCCATGTGGCGGCTGCCTCGACTTCTTTATAACAGAGATTAATACAAAAGGCTCTGTGAGCCAGCCAGTGTACTATCAGGAGAATGAAATGTCTCTTCTTCTCCCAGATGGACAGAGCTACTGGATTAAAGTCATCCATCCACAAATAAAACATCCTGACACTTTTATCCATACTCCCTGGAGGGAAGCCCCTTTTCTCCCATTTTATTCCATTACATGACTGCGAGCAATAGGTACAAAGGCCCAGAACAGTTCTGACAGGCTTTGAGGTCAGACTAATATTTCTGTTTGGCTGGAGCTCGACACTCGGTAAACAGCTTTAATTCATACCAATTGACAGGGTCACAATGGAAACTGGACACGCAGCCGCTGAAATGATGTTTCGCCCCCACTGCTCAACCTTCCATGTATCAAGAGTTATTGAAAATGTCACTCCAGGAACATTCATAAAGGCCTCATGCTGTGGTGCCAGTCATTGTGTACAAGCACTTATGTCATGAGTTATGTTATTTGACTGAAGTCTGAATCTCTTGAGATAAGCAGCGTGGAAGATTAAACTTGTATATATCAAAGCAAACAGAGCCGTCCCATTAGTTTTGCCGTTGTATTTCATTGACACCAGCAGCCAAACAAGGCAATATTGAATTAATTTACAATTAGATAAAATGGCTTTTCAACCTTGTAGAAAGCTGCTCACACAACATTTGACTAGATCTGAGAAGATCCCAAGCTGCCTGATGTGAATGCCAATCTGCAATTTCCCAGAGTCCCTGCAGTGCAGAAGCAGGCCATTCGGCCCATCGTGTCTGCACCAACTCTCTCCAATAGAGCATCTTACCCAGACTCTATCCCTGTATTTACCCCGCCAATCCCCCTATCTTACACGTCTTTGGACACTGAGGGGCAATTTAGCATGGCCAATCCACCAAACAATATATCTTTGCACTGTGGGAGGAAACTGGAGCACCTGGACGAAACCCACGCAGACACCGGGAGAATGTGCAAACTCCACACAGACAGTGATCCGAGACGGGAATTGAACCCGGGTCCCTGGCACTGTGAGGCAGCGGCGCTAACCACTGTGCCATTGTTCCTTCAGGGTAATTAAAATTTGTTTTAGTGTCAGTAAAATGCCAGCTTGCAAAGAGGTTTATAGGCTACTATTGCCACTGCTCCCAACACTTTTATGTGCTGTGTATCTATCTGCTACACATGTGATTATATTTTTTGCCTGCAGTTGGGCAAGTAGCAGCTGTTCCAAAGCACCAAACATTTTAAAAAACAGATCATTGGAAAAGATCTTTGCATTTTCCTTTTGATTGTGGAAACTCAAAAGTCAACCTGGAAGATTAGCACCAGTCTCCTGGTTTGGTAATGTCGCAGCCCTCTCACAGCACAAAACTCACTCTTTTTTTTGCAGTTGGAAGTATTAATTTAATCAGCATTGATTTCTCTGATTTCACGCCTCTTCGTACAGCTATAGGAATTTTCTGAGGAATACATGAATTACCAGCTGCATTTACCTAGTACTGATGTGGAGATGCCGGCGTTGGACTGGGGTAAACACAGTAAGAAGTTTAACAACACCAGGTTAAAGTCCAACAGGTTTATTTGGTAGCAAAAGCCACACAAGCTTTCGAGACTCACCTGAAGAAGGGGCTTAGAGCCTCGAAAGCTTGTGTGGCTTTTGCTACCAAATAAACCTGTTGGACTTTAACCTGGTGTTGTTAAACTTCTTACTGTGTTTACCTAGTACAGCATGATGGCTGAAATTAAATTAAAGAAGTGAGGTCCTGTCCACCACCTACATGACACAAGTCAGGAGTGTGATGGAAAACTTTCCACAACACCCAAAAAGCTCGATGCCAATGTTTAACCTCTCAGTTGCAGTCCAGTAATAAAAGATGATGCAAGTCCAGCTTCTTCACAAACTCACTTTATTTTCTTTTACAACTCCACATACACACACCCAACACCCAATGCCACCTGTAACCCCTTTATATATCCGGGTGAGTACAGTTAAACAATTAACATACAAATTAGGTCTAAAGTTGCAGTTAACCTATTCCCAACAGTCGGCACTATCCAGGACAAAGAAGCAGACTTGATAGGCACCAAATATTCACTTCATTCACTATTGGTGTACAGTGGACAATAGTGTGTACTATATATAAGATGCACTGAAGCAACTCACCATGGCTCCTTCGGTACCACCTTCCAAACCCACAATCTCTATCACATCAAAGGACAAGGACAGCATAGGAGCACCACAACCTGCAAGTTCTCCTCCAAGACACTCAACATCCTGCCTTAGAACTATATCACCATTCCTTCACTGTCGCAAGTCAAAATCCTAGAACTCCCTCCCTAACTTTTGATTTGATTTGATTTGATTCATTAATGTCACATGTATTGAGATATTGTGAAAAATATTGTTTCTTGCGAGCTATCCAGACAAAGCATATCATTGATAGAGTACATGGGGAGAAGGAAAGGAAAAGGTGCAGAATGTAATGTTACAGTCATAGCTAGGGTGTAGGGAAAGATCATCTTAATATAAGGTTGGTCCATTCAAAAGTCTGATGGCAGCAGGGGAGAAGCTGTTCTTGAGTCGGTTGGAACATGATCTCAAGCTTTTTTTACTGACTGAAGAAGGGGTAAGAGAGTATGTCTCAGGGTGCATGGGGGTCTTTGATTATGCTGGCTGGTTTCCCGAAGCAGCAGGAAGTGCTTTCAGAGTCAATGAATGGGAAGCTGGACTGAGCTACGTTCACAGCGCTTTGTAGTTTCTTATGGTCTTGATCAAAGCAGGAGCCATACCAAACTGTGATACATTCGGAAAGGATACTTTCTATGGTGCATCTGTAAACATTGGTGAGAGTCATAGCAGACATGTTGAATTTCCTTAGACTTCTGAGAAAGTAAAGGCATTGGTGGGCTTTCTTAATGATAGCATCAGCGTGGAGGGACCAGGACCAGGTTGTTGTTGACCTGGACACCTAGAACCTTGAAGCTCTCGACCATTTCTACTTCATCCACATTGATGTAGACAGGGGCATGTCCTTCACTAGGCTTCCTGAAGTTTATAACAATGCATGAAATGCAGTTTCTCAAGAAGGCAGCCCACCACGGCCTTTTCAAGAGCATTTAGGGATGGAAAATAATGGTGGTGTTGCCAGTGATGTTCAAATCCCATGGGCAAATTTAAAAAAGATATATTTATTGCAATTACTGAAGAAAGAACATTTGTACCCAGATGGTGGAAAACATTATAACAGGTGATACTAGAATATAATTATCTACAGGTGACAACAATGCATCCACATGCAGGTGAAAAAAGAAAATATTTATGTGTAACAACACGTACACGCACACATTAATACTCAGGTGATACAAGAACATTTCCTTACTTATTTGATATCCCACATCACATATGCTGCATGCATCACCAGCCTAGTTCCTGACCCTGTCGTTTCTATAATCATAACTGCTGTGTTACTCTCGGATTAAGTAGTTAAATCTAATTCTCACTTACCTGCCTGGTCTTGCAGATTCATGTTTACACTGACTCCAGTTCTAAACAAACTCCCTCTTCACATTCTGCAGCCATTTCATTGAACTGGCTTTTCCGCTAAAACAAAACAATCAAATGCGATGATATATTTTAAAGATATTTGACTTCAAGTTAAAACAAGATATGTAAAACTGTATGGATCACTGCTATAAGAAGTCAATACGATAATTTTATAAAATCCTAAGAAATGTATATGATAGAAATAGCTCCCTGACCCCTCCAAGAAAGCTTCCATATCAGCTTCTTGGGATGACAAACACAAAAAAAAAGCAAAGGCCTTTATCTCTGCCAAGGACGTGTCTCTAATGTTACATTACCTCTGCATGCCATTGTGATAAAAAGCGACTTGGTACAGCAAGGGTGAATGTGGTCCAGGAGAATAGCACTGCCCATGGTATGATGTATAGAGTCCTTAACAAGGAAATTTGATGATCTGTTAGAACAATCCTCTATAACTACCTCTGAAAGGGCCGGCACGGTAGCATAGTGGTTAGCACTGCTGCTTCACAGCTCCAGGGACCTGGGTTCGATTCCCGGCTTGGGTCACTGTCTGTGTGGAATTTGCACATTCTCCTCGTGTCTGCGTGGGTTTCCTCCGGGTGCTCTGGTTTCCTCCCACAGTCCAAAGATGTGCGGGTTAGGTTGATTGGCCATGCTAAAATTGCCCCTTAGTGTCCTGGGATGCGTAGATTAGCGGGATTAGTGGGTAAAATATGTAGGGATATGGGGGTAGGGCCTGGGTGAGATTGTGGTCGGTGCAGACTCGATGGGCCGAATGGCCTCCTTCTGTACTGTAGGGTTTCTATGATTTCTATGAAAGTAGTAAGTGTAAGGTTTTGTTATTTGGTAATACAGTGAAATTTTGGACATCCAGCCTTCACCGGGATGTTGATATCTTAAAGTCAGTTCAGAAAAAAAGTAGTATGGTGGCTCTCATCATAGAATCATAGTGTAGACAGTGTAGAAAGAGGCCATTCGGCCCATCGAGTCTGCACCGACCACAAACCCATCCAGGCCCTATCCCCATAATCCCATGCATTTACCCGAGCTAGTCCCCCTGACACTAAGGGGCAATTTAACATGGCCAATCCACTCAATTCAGAGTTTTAAGTTGTGAGAACAACTGAGTTTGTTTTCACTGTGATAAAGATCATTTGGGGAGCCTTTTCATAATGTTGGGAATAAATGTGCAGTTTATGAAAGTGTGTTATTTACCTTGGGGTTGAATTAAACAACATAAATGCAAAATCAATAAGGATTGATTAAAAGCAGGGATTAAAAAGATTTTCTCCATAGATTAGTAATTGTCTAGGTCAGACTTCTAAGTATTAAGTGCGAGTTGATTAAACCTTTTAAAGAGGAGCTGGATAGTTATGTAGGTCCGCATGAGATTGAAGCTGTAAAGAACAAACATACAGAATCAAGTCAGTAACAGAAAATTTTGAAGCTCTTCTTTGGAACTCTCCAGTGTTAAGACATCGTGGTAACTTGAAGTTTATTTATTAGTGTCACAAGTAAGGCTTACATTCACACTGAAATGAAGTTACTGTGAAAATCCCCTAGTCGCCACACTCGAGCGCTTGTTCAGTTACACTGAGGAGAATTTCGCACGGCCAACTCACCTAACCTGCACATCTTTGGACTGCGGGAGGTAATCACGATGTGGAGATGCCGGCGTTGGACTGGGGTAAACACAGTAAGAAGTTTAACAGCACCAGGTTAAAGTCCAACAGGTTTATTTGGTAGCAAAAGCCCCACAAGCTTTTGGAGCCCCAAGCCCCTTCTTCAGGTGAGTGGGAACAGAATTCCCACTCACCTGAACAGAATTCCCACTCACCTGAGGAAGGGGCTTGGGGCTCCGAAAGCTTGTGTGGCTTTTGCTACCAAATAAACTTGTTGGACTTTAACCTGGTGTTGTTAAACTTCTTACTGAGGTAACCACAGCAGCCGGACGAAACCCACACAGACACGGGGAGAATGTGCAACCTCCACACATACAGTGACCCAAGCCAGGAATCAAACCCAGGTCCCTGTTGCTGTGAGGCAGCAGCGCTAACCACTGTGCCACCATGCCGTCCCACAGTGCAGAAAGAGTTCTGACTTATCCCAAGTCAATGACTAAGGTGTGGCATTTGAAAAATGACAATCACCCCGATATGCATTTTTAGATCTTGCAGATCTCTGTTTGTTCAGGAAATAGAAGTTTTAGTGGTTGATATAAATCATGGCATTGCTGCATTATCCTGTCTGGAGACAATACACATCTCTTTAAGCTGTGCTAATGCTCTCTCCACTCACATTGACTGTACCTTTAAGACTTGATCAGCTGTAAAGACTCGCATTCCAATCATTATTCATTATTCTGTAAATTGAGTTTGTGTCTTTATATGCCCTGTTTGTGAACAGAACTCCCACTCACCTGACGAAGGAGCAGCGCTCCGAAAGCTAGTGGCGTTTGCTACCAAATAAACTTGTTGGACTTTAACCTGGTGTTGTTAGACTCCTTATTGCTGCATCACACAGATACAGCTACGTTCACCATACCACAGATCTCACAGGGGCAGCATTGCTAAGAATTCTTTACTCTGCGGTCAATCATTTGTCCACATTGCTTGAAGGATAAATGAAACTGCCTGCACTCTGAACAGTGCATCAATCAGCTCCAATCATTGCCCCGATGCCTGAAATGACCACATTGCCAAGAAATTGATAGTTGCTGTTAACTTCACAGCCGCGGGCAGAGCAATTGGCAACACTCTCCAAATCAGATGTCAAAGTCTGGCCTAACCTGGTCATTACATCACTACTGAATCCAACCTTTTGATAGGCACCACTCCTCTGGCATGTCTGAGTGATTAAACTGACCAGGAAAGCCTTTTACCTTGGTGAGGGCTGACATGAGCTTTTCTGCCTTTATGTTGTTAAATTATCCCATTATTTTTTTGCTTCCTCTGCCAATGCTGGTGAAAAGGTGATTGAGGTCATGGCATCCATAGGAATTAGCAAAATGACAATTTTTAGCCAAGGGGGGGGTGAAGTGATACCAGAACGGGATAACTGGATCCACACCTTAATAACAGGATTAAAAACAGAAATTGCTGGGAATATTCAGCAGAATCCATTGGTAACTTTGTTCATAAGTGGTTAGTAACCAATTAAATACCTATCTTAAAACTATCTAACATTGCTCCTGGTTTGTTTCAGCCTTCATCTAATCTGACGCTTTAACAAAAAACTTGTTCTCTTCTTTCCAGATGTTAAGGAATGCAAAGCTCCAAATTCATAGATACCAGCACCTCATCATATCTTTCCTCCCTTTGGTCCCTCTGGCCACTCATAGAATCATAGAATTATAGGATCCCTACAGTGCAGAAGGAGGCCATTTGACAATCCTACCCAGGTCCGATCCCCATAACCCCACATATTTACCCACCTAGTTCCCCTGACACTAAGGGGCAATTTAGCATGGCCAATCAACCTAATCTGTCCATCTTTGGATCTCACTCCCTTCTTCTAATCTCACCTCTTACAGTATATTTATTATACCCTCTGACCTGCCCCATCCTCTGATACTGAACAACCTGTACTTTGCAAAGGATTAGGCTTTATCCACTTACATCCCCATCTCAATGAATTAAGTTTACATTTGTTAGTGTCACAAGTAGACTTACATTAACACTGCAATGAGGTTACTATGAAAATCCCCTAGTCGCCACACTCCGGCGCCTGTTCGAGTACAGTGAGGGAGAATTTAGCATGGCCAATGACCTAACCAGCACGTCTTTCAGACTGTGGGAGGAAACCAGAGCACCCGGAGGAAACTGACGCAGACACGGGAGAACGTACAGACACCACACAGACAGTGACCCAAGCCAAAAATTGAAACTGGGTCTCTGGCGCTGTGAGGCAGCGATGCTAAGCATTGTGCCACCGTGTTGCCCATTTCAACATTGAGCACTTCTTCCCTCACCTTCCCCTCATGTGCTTACTTCACTTGCCTGGAGTCCTTTCCAAGAGCAACAGACTTTTCACCCACCTCCAGTATTCTGCCTCCATTTCGCCGCCTCTCTCTTAACTCACATTACTCTTGGCCTGGGATTTTCAGCTCCCGTTCTTTTTGGGTGATGTGAATGAAAAATCTCACGAGAGGCCCAAAGTGCCTTTCACGCCAATGTAAAATCAACATCGTCCCTGCCAGTAAAGTAATGGGATATATATAATTTCCATACATTAACATCTCATCATCACACCTCTATACCTGAATCAAACCTTTGCTCTCGCCACCCCCTTAAACAAGTGCAGCCACATTGACCTGAGGGCAGACCAGTGTGAATCATGACTGGTCTCCCAAGGAGAGCACCTGGTGAATAGACCTTCCCGGGCAGCTCAAGTGAGTGCATCAGTCAGGGGAAGAGGGTTATGCCAGGGCACTACTCTGGCACTGCCCACTCACACTACCTGAGTACCATCGAGACACTACTCAACCACTGCCCCGACACAGCCTGGGCAATGCCAGGGGAAGTGCCAGGGGAATGCCTGGGCAGTTCCGGGAATGGAGGTGGGGGAGTAGTGATTGTGTGTGTGTGTGTGTTTGCGGGGGGGGGGGGGGGGGGCGTGGTGGTACATTGTGGGGTGGTTCCTAGTTTACGTTTGTGTACTGGGGGGCCCTTAAAAATGGAGCCCAATTTTCAAAAAACTAAGTTGCCAGCAGGGCAGGCTCAGTCCAAGGCCATCATGCCAGCGTGACCTTGTAGGATATGCCCCTTACCTTTTGTTTTACCTTGTCTGGGGCAATACAGTGGAGAAAGCTGCCATTGGTGCCCACAGCTTCAACGCACTTTTCCCACCCGCTTTCGGCCTTTGCCGATATTCAAGAAAATTCTGCCCTCAATCTTTCCATTGAGAACTGTCAGGGTGACGTGGACCACATTAATTTCTCTGCACCCCTCAATCACTCTATGCAGATTCCTTCCAAACTCGCTGCACTCTTCTCTCAGGTAATCAGACTCACTGACAAGGGTGTTGCTATTATTGTCTGGAGTACTGACCTCTAACTTGCAGAGGATAGGTGCCAAATCTCAGTCACTTCTTCCTACCTCCCATAGAACCATGACCCCACTGCCAAACACCAAATCACTGTTTCTCAGACTGTCACTGACCTCATCTCCTTTGAAGATCTTCCACCCACAAGTTTCCCACCTCATCGTTTTCCAAACTCCATGCTTCGACCTTCTTTCCAAACTCCACAAATAGGACTGGCCTGGCAGACCCATCTTCACAGCCTCTTTCTGCCCCACTGAACACTGCTTCCTAATTTTACTCTATTTTTCTCCACTTGTCCATTCTCTTTGCCACCTATATGGATGACTCATCTGACACCCTACATCATTTCTATTATTTCAACTTTGCTGGCCTGGCCTGCCTCCTCTTCACAATGGAAGTCTGATCTCTCTACACTGCTATCTTCCACTGGGAGAGAGTGCTCTCTGCTTCTTCCTTGAATGGAGGCCTGAACTGTCCCCATCAACCACCATCCTCCTCCACTTGGTTGAACTTGTCGATCCATTTCCCACACTCTGCTTTCACCCCTTCCTCTCCCTTCCAGAACCGCAATAGGTTTTCCCTTGTCCTCACTTCCTGCCCCACCAACGATCATCCTCTGCCATTTCTGCCACTTCAGCCTGATGTGTTACCCTTTGTCTCCTTTGACAAACTCCTTTGTCTCCGCTCCCCTGTGTTGAAGGTACCGTTCCCTCTGCAACTCTGGTCAATTCCTCAAACACTTGGATCCTGGTTCTCTTCCCAGGAGGCATAACGTCTGCCCTTTTACTGCCTTGCTCCTTGGTCCAAGGCCCCAAACACTCCTTCCAGGAGGCCATGACCTAGTGATATTGTCACTCGACTATTAATCCAGAAACTCAGCTAATGTTCTGGGGACCCAGGTTTGAATCCCGCCACGGCAGCTGATGGAATTTGAATTTTTTTTTAAAATCTGGAATTAAGAATCTACCGATGACCATGAAACCATTGTCAATTGTTTGAAAAACCCATCTAGTTCACTAATGTCCTAAGGAAATCTGTCGTCCTTACCTGGTCTGGCCTACATGTGACTCCAAAGCCACAGCAATGTGGTTGACTCTCAACTGGCCTCCAAGGGCAACTGAGGATGGGCAATAATTGCTGGCCGGCCAGCGATGCCCATGTCCCGTGAATGAATAAAAAAAGGTGAAGCAGTAATTTACACGTACTTCGTTCAATTTAGTCCACTGTATTTGCTGCTCACGTGTTCGTCTTTACACAGGGGAGACAAAATACAGAACCCCTCTGCTCAGTCCACAAGCACCCTGAGCTTCTTGGTGCTTGGCATTTGAACTCACCATCTTGCCCTCAGTTCACATTTCTGTCCTTGGCCCTCTGCAGTGGCCCAGTGAAGCTCAAAGCAAGCTCGAGGAACATCTCCTCCAATCAGGCACTTTATAACCTTCTCAACTCAACACTGAACTCAACAACTTGAGACCCTGACCCCATTTTGAAGATGTTTTTTGGCCCATGTGTTG
The DNA here is from genome assembly GCF_964213995.1 of Mustelus asterias. Lineage (NCBI taxonomy): Eukaryota > Metazoa > Chordata > Chondrichthyes > Carcharhiniformes > Triakidae > Mustelus > Mustelus asterias. The sequence goes on from NC_135813.1 coordinate 102,546,963, forward strand.
CTTAGAAGCTTGTTTTTCATGTTTTTGCTTTTGGGCAGAGTCATTTAATCTCTCCCATCCTCCACCCGATCAAAGAATTTCCCCTTTGCTCTTCCTCCCACTTTCAACAGCGTAAAATCCATCACATTTCCACCCTCCTGAAGGAGTTCAGAGGAAAATCATATTTGACTCGTAGCGTTTGCCGAAATTTTCCGACCCTTCCCTCTGGTGGGATCTTCCCATCTGCGTGATGCTTTCACTGGCAGCAAAGACAATGGGACACACAAAACCCCATAGACATTAGCCGCCGGACGATGGTAGGCCACATCTGCCACCTGAAAATCTACCGCGGGTAGTCTGGAAAATTCCACCCAGTACTCTTTCTTTCTCTCCACAGATGCTGCCAGTCCAGCTGACTATTTTCAATACTTTCTGTTTTCTTTTATCTCAATTAAACCTCTGTTGAAATGTGGCATTGCATTAATTTGTGTAAACAGACATCAGTGCCAAAGCTGGTGAACTTTTGGTTGCTACGGATTATCTAAGCATTATCGACATTGGGAAAGTTGGGGATCTAATTGGGCTGCAGGATTTACAAATATGGATTGGGATGTCAGTTCGCCGGCCTGACGTTTTACAAGGTTCCTTTCTAGGGTCAGGCAGAGGTTTTGCAGAAATCTCTTCTTGGAAATTTTCCCTGTGGTTATTTCATTGGATAGATAAGTGGGAAGTGTTTTGACTGACAGGAGGTTTCAGTGAACTGTGGACACAGAATTAAGATAACTGGCAACAAATATAAAAGAGGAACGATGAGGAGAATTTTTTTATGCAGTGAATGTTTATGATCTGGTGTCCACGGCCTGACAGGATAGTGAAAGCAGACTCAAAATTGGCCTTCAACGGCAATTAGATAAATACTTGAAATTAGAAATATTGCAGGACTTTCGGGAAAGAGCATTCATTGGGTAGCTTTTTCAGGAGCAGCACAAGGACTGAATAGCCTCTTCTTGCGCTATACCATTCTGGGCATCTTCTTACAGCTTAAGGAAGTTTGTGATAGTGCAGGCTACATGTGGCTTGTTAAAAGGAACAGGCTTAATAACCAAATAACTTTTTCTTGTTAGATATGTTTCCTCCTTAACCAAGCATTTATAAACACAAAGTTTTTACTGATAGCCACCATTAACCACCTTTATAAAAATCTACTTATTGGATATGAGCTCCCCTGACAAGGCCAGTATGTGTTGTCCATCCCTAATTGCCCTCGAGAAGGTGGTGATGAGCTGCTCTTTTGAACTGCAGGAGTCCATGTGTTGTAGAGACACTCATAGTGCTCTAAGGAAGAGAGTTCCAGGATTTTGACCCAGCAAAGTGAAGGCACAGTGATAAAGTTCCAAGTCAGGATGGCGTGTAGCTTGAAGGAGTAATTACAGGTGGTTGTGTTCCCATTCATCTGTTGCCATTATCTTTCTCGGTGGCAGAGCTTCCAAGCTTACGAGGTGCTGTTGAAGAAGCCTCGGTGAGTTGCTGCCATACACCTTGTGGATAGTACGGACTGCTGTCATTGATTGTACACTGCCCTTGTGTGACCAATGTCAACCATTTAGGACTGAGATGAGGAGAAATGTCTTCACTCAGAGATTGGTGAACTTGTGGAATTCTCTACCACACAAGGTTGTGGAGGCAAGGTCACGAAATATATTTAAGAAGGAAATAGATAGATTTCAAGCCTCGATAGATGTCAGGGGGTATGAGGAGAGCATGGGATTTTGGTGTTGAGATACGGAACCAGCCATGATCATATTGAATGGTAGAGCAAGCTCGAAGGGCCAAATGGCCTACTCCTGTTCCTTTCTAAGTCCCTATACGTCACTGACCATGCCATCTCCCATGGTAAGAACTGAGTGCCTTCTCATAGCACCATGACTATGACAAATTCCAAGGAGGGGATGCCCCTTTCAATGACTAGCCTCTGGTGAGCTTTGAGTGCCAATTCCTTTCTACAAGACACAATTAAGCAAGATGGGCCAAATGGCCTCCTTCTCTGCTGTATCATTCTAAGTGTGATTAAAAAAACGATTGCTGAGACATTACCTGGGAGTCAACTGAGAGTCGCCAATACCTCTTTATTTGATTTCCCCCAACCTGCTGTGCAAGCCAAACTCTTGTTAAAGGTTGCATTGCAGTTTCCAATCACTGCAACTGTTTACATCCATTTTACACCGCTGAACACAAAGTTAATTGCTGGTGGAGAAACCAGATATGGGATATTTTGAGTTCTCGCTGCTGACTTAGGAGAGCAGGTTCAAATTCCAACTTGTATGGCCATGGCACAAGTAAGTGCCTCAGGTCATTTTAACTGCCTACTCGGCCAGTTTCTGCCAGAAGGGTCATGTTCAAAATCATTCTTTTATACCAGGTTAATCAAGGTTCTCACATGTCATCTCACCCCAACCTCAGTGCTGCATATGATGGTCTCCATTCAACCATTGAGGTTGAGTGGAAACCATAAGGTGGTTAGCACTGTGGTTAGCACTGCTGCCTCACAGTGCCAGGGACCCCGGGTTCAATTCTGGCCTTGGGTGACTGTGTGGAGTTTGCACGCTCTCCCCGTGTTGGCATGTGTTTCCTCCGGGTGCTCCGGTTTCCTCCCACACTCCAAAGATGTACAGGTTAGGTTGATTGGCCATGCTAAATCTTAGTGTCCCAAGATATGTAGGTTGGGAGGAATTGGTGGGGTAAATGCACATGGTTACTGGCATAGGGCCTGGGTGAGATGCTGTATCGGAAAGTAGGTGCAGACTCGATGGGCTGAATAGTCGCCTTCTGGACTGTAGGGATTTTGTGATTCCACGATTGAAGCTTCCATCTGTAGTTTTTCACTTACATCTTTTAATTTTGCTAACTAAATCCCACCAAAGGTTTGGTTATGCACCTATCAGTCCTAACCTGAGCCTTTGGTTATCTCTTCTCATTTGTACCAAAGGCTGTTTAATGTCTGGTTGTACTGATGGAAATCATTGACTCTTGTCTTGTTGAACCAGTGTTGTGGCTCTCATTGCCATTCTCAGTTTTTTGTAATTTGAAGACCACTAACTCATGAATAATAAGGATTTAAAATAAAGAATGACATTATTTTAAACAATACGTATGCCAATGAAAACTGAGATGTGTCATCAGGAAAATCGGTACTAAAATGGTTAACTTGGTTGGAAAGCTTTGAGCAGAAGAGTTGTTTAGTTCCTTTGCGCAGAATGACCTTTGCATTGAGCCATGTTAAGTCACAGCAGATAGAGTGAGCAGTAATTTAACTCACAAATCTCTTCATCAAGACAGATTTCGCACATCTGTTTTACACAGTATAAAGATGACATTCTCTCTAATTGGGATACATTTAAAGAGAATTCAGTCCGAAAATAAAATTACATTTCCTTGGAAGAAAGATTCATCTTAATTCGAGGGCATTAATAAAACTACCAAAAACACACACTGACTTTTATACAACCAGGGCATCTAAGGGCATAGAAATTAAAGTTATGTAATGGCATTTAGCTGCTGATAGCTACAATCCTCGCGGCTTTGACTGATTGTTTCTGTGATAAACAGCTATAGCACAAATCACTTCAGCAGACAGATTGATCAAAATAAATACTTTTGCTTTCAAGTGGGCACATGAAGAATCTACCGTTCACTATAATGATGCTCAAATCTGGCCAATATGTCCTTCGATTCTGAGTCACTTCGGAGAGCCAAGAGCACCTTTGACCTTGATCCCACAGAGTGTCGCTCACTATTTATGTTAATTGACAAGGGCGTCAAATATTTCCTGACATTTCTCTAATTTTCTTCCCTAATTCATGAAGCTGAATGGCAGAACTATAAAAGTAATGCCAGCTGGGCCTGCTGCAATATGTCACGGAGTGAGTAAATGTTCAGCTTGGATAATTGGTATTGCTGAATCATTGGATAGAAAAGACATGGGAAGAGTATTGACTTTAAATTGGGTTGGTTTTGGGAGAAAGGAAGAAGAAAAGAGCAAGAATGGATCTGCATTTTTAGAAAGTGATTCTTTATCTTTAGAAGGTTCCAAAATGCTTCATAACCAATTCATAATTTTTGAAGGACAGTCGCTACTATTGGGCAAACTCAATTTGTTCACAGTTAGTCATTGCCAACTAATGGATAGCCAAGTTTCTGACGTAAGTTGAAGGAGGAACATGAAGTGGAACAGTGGAAGAATGTTTTGCTCTTCTTTAAAACCTTGACTTGGGATCTTTTACAGCCTCTTAATGATTATGTTCATTGGACAATGATGCTAATGATGACATAGGCATGACATCAGGGTCAGATGACCAAGCAACTCCAAGGGAGGATAAAATGCAGAACAGTTTACGTCCATAGAATATTGAACTTAGCATGAGGAATTGGCCAAATTGTTCTAAATAAATCGTTTCAGGAAAAACTCAATACTGACTGGGCGGCATGGTGGCACAGTGGTTAGCACTGCTGCCTCACAGCGCCGAGGACCTGGGTTCAATTCCCAGCTTGGGTCACTGTCTGTGTGGAGTTTGCACATTCTCCCCGTGTCTGCGTGGGTTTTGTCCGGCTTCCTCCCACAGTCCAAAGCGGGTTCGGTCGATTGGCCATGCTAAATGGCCCCTCAGTGTTAGGGGAACTAGCAGGGTAAATGCGTGGGGTTACGAAGAGAGGGCTTGGGGGGATTGTTGTTGGTGCAGGCTCGATAGCCCAAATGACCTTCTTCTGCACTGCAGGAATTCTACGATTCCATGACTATTACTCTGTCATAGAGTAAGTGAAATCTCATTGAGCCAGAAGGCAACACAAGTAAAGGGCAACAAATCAAACCATGGTGAAGTGCTGAAAGCTGCAATATAAGAAAACAGAGACCACAGTTTAGTAACCCACAGGTGAAGATTTAGGAACAGATCAACTTCACAAAGAAGACTGAAAATAAGACATATCTTGGTAGGGGACAGTGAACAAACCACTCATGATGTCTGCAACCATTGAACAACCTAAAAAGAGGGCAACCATTGAACAACGACTACCCCTTCCACACTTCTTCAAACACACTGAGAGACCATGGCGAGGACAGCAGTGAGAGCTTTGACACCGACAGTTTGAAAAGTACCAAAGGACCCAAACTTATATGAGAGGGAGCAAAAACATCAGGTCAGGACCCTCCTATATGTAATTGGGGACATAACCGACAAAGAGGCGAGGAAACTTTGTAATCCTACAAGGGGTTTTTGAGAGCCTTCAATAATTGCTTCAGCCTTAAAAGGAATCTGCTCATTGGATAGACAAGAGAGGCATTCTGGTGAGTATTTTTCCAGACTTTCATTAAAACAGGATGCTCACTGGTGTCAGGCCAGAGGCAGAGTCATGGTAATTCATCCTTGCCATCAGAAGTAATGTTGCATTTTCAGAGACTATGTGAACACCGAAGGTATTTATTAATAAGAATTGCTGCTGTTAGCTCCCTACGTTTCTCTTTGCCTAAGAGAACACCTTCCCCTTGGGTAATTACCCACTCTGAGTCCCAATTGGTCACCCAAGCCAGGTGATGCCTTTCTGCTGTGTTGCCCTTAAAGGGACAATTACCACACCGGATTGAACAAATAGTGGAAGTTCTGAGCTTATTAATCTTCATAAATGTAAGCTGGGTCTCGTCAGCAAGCATGGACACACTCTTTCAGTCAAGAAGCAGAGACCCAAACATCAGAGATTATATGGCTGAAGAGTACTTTAGAAAGTTTAAATGCGCACATCAAATGGAGCTTGAACACATTGAAATTAAGCAAGAGTTGGAGAAATCTAACTACCTAAAAGAGAATTCTGAATTAAAAACCCAACTACTCATCATCACATAGCATTAACAAGCTGCAGAGATGGATTCACACATTAGAAATAGTGCAACAAACATAAGTGAACATACTGCAGTGCAGGAGAGCATAAATGCTGCACTACATCTAAAGAAATTGCCACAGCAGCAGATGAAAGTGTTGGCCACAGAAACTATCTGGAGAAATATTAATACTAGCTGTCTTTCAATTATTACGAAGACACTTGGAGCAACACCCCCGACACTGATGTTGAACTTTCAAGCAAGTTTACTGACCAGAGTACTTCACAGCTCCCAGTCCAGAGGTTTATTCCATTGGTGATGATGCAATCCTACTTTTTCCTGCTGACTCCGAGATCTCATTATCTGCAGAGAGGCAGGTTCATGCTGAAATGCACCATTGCCTTCAGAAAGAGAAATCCTTACCCTAAGAGCACGAGGGAAGTTCTCCTTTACTCATATCCAACAGTGTCTTGAGCATGTTTTTTGTTTTCTTATCATCTACCAGTTTCATTCATAACTCTGTGTGCAGTGCAGGAGAAGATAATTTCAGTCCGCTGTCTTCCTTTTCAAGGGGTGGTTGATGGTCGTTTGAGTCCTGAATGGTTCTCTCTTGAATCAGTTCTTTCCTTGATTCATTTTTGCTGCCATTACAATCAGATCATCATAAGAGTCAGAGCTCAGGAATCAGCTGACGTGAGAGGCTGCTATCCCACTCCACCAATGCGGTTCCCTTCCAAGGAAAAAATAAGGGAATACATATGTCCTCCATGTCCTCCAAGACAGCCGAGAACATTTTGAAGGATTGAAGCCTTGGGCAAAGTTGACTTGGAAGGGCAGGGGTTGGGAACTGTGAATAGTACATTAGGTTAACAGACAGTGGGATACAATGTAAATAGTTTAACAAAATATTTTTTTTCATTCATTCGTGGGACATGGACTAGCACATATTGCCCATCCCCTGTTGTCCTTGGAGGGCAGCTGAGAGTCAATCACATTGCTGTGGCTCTGGGTCACATGTAGGCCAGACCAGATAAGGACAGCAGATTTCCTTCCCTAAAGGACATCAGTGAACCAGATGGGTTTTTCCCGACAATCGACAATGGTTTCATGGTCATCAGTAGATTCTTTATTGCATTCAAATTCCACCATCTGCCATGGTGGTATTTGAACCCCGGTTCCCAGAACATTAGGAGAGTTTCTGAAATAATAGTCTAGTAATAATACCACTTGGCCATCACCTCCTCTAATTCTAACAGTTGAGATGATATTTGGGGGTAGATGATTAATGGATATAATAATTAGACAATGCTGTTATTGAAGCTAAGCATGACATCAGGGTTAGGTGATCAAGACATTCCAAGGGAGCAAGATGATAGAACAGTCTAGAACACAATGTACTTACCATGAGTTATTGGATGTAAGTATTTTTAAATAAATAGTTACAAGAAAAACTAAATACTGACTATGTTCAAATCACTCATGGAGTAAGCGAAACCTCATTGAGCCAGAAGACAATACAAATAAAGGGCAACAAACCAAACCACTCTTCGCCCAGCTTCACAGTTTGCCCAATTGGTGGTGCAGAAAAACTCTGGGAGAATGATTAAGGTGGGGGTCAGTGATGTCAAGAAGACAGAAGGCAGTGGTCTTGGTAACAAGACAGAAATGGGGAATGAACTAAGATCCAGATCAAGTCCAATAGTACTACTACCACTATCGTATACACTGATGAACAGCTAGATATCAAGTTTGAAAGTCTTCAGCCAGTTGGCAGCCTCCCCATCAGCCTGGTGTAGGGCAGGGAGATCATCACTAAAGCACGGGTCAGGCCACTTGTCGATTATATGCACCATGGTTTGCACTTCGCCACAGTTGCACGGGGGTGAGTCACAGTGTCCCCATGGAAGAGGCTGTTGCGGCAGGGTCTGACTCCAGTGCGGAACCTTTTCTGTTTAAGTCATTCACCGTGTGGGAGATTGAAGCCTGGGATTTCCAACGTGGGACCTTAACCAGCTGCTGATTCTGGGCTGTGTTGTGGGTGTTGTGCCATATGTCCTTCCACAGGTCTAAAGCAGAGCTGCCTTGCTCAGGCAGGTTGGTCCAGATTGGCCACCTTGAGAGGAGACGTTTGCTGTGTGGGTGGGTGATGTTGTCTCCCCAGTGGCAGGTCAGGATTTTTGTGCACTCTTTCTAGTAATCACGCTGTGCTAACTTTATGATAGGTTTGTGGTGGCACAATGTTGCTGAGCACAGGTGGCCAGTTTGTGTTTGTTGACTGGATTGCTCCTGAGATGTTCTTCATGGTCTCATTCAGCTGGACATCTACCAGTTTGCAGTGCTCAGAGTTATCAAGACAGATGCACAGTACTCAGCTACTGAGTAACAGAGAGCCAAAATGGAGGTTCTTAAAGTTCTGGTGTTGGATCCCCAAGATGTTCCTGCTAGTTTGCTGATGAGATTGTTGCGAGTCTTCAGTTTAGCTGAGACTTTCTGGAGATGTGGCTTGAAGGTCAGTATGTAGTCCAAAACTGCACCAAGATAGGTGAGTGTAATAGGATGGTATTTGATGCGGTTGTCATTCATGTAGAGGTCAAGTCCTTGGTGACTTCTTGCATTCTCAAGGTTGTAGACACATGATAGCTTTGGCAGCACTTGGTTTGAGGCACCAGTTTTGACAGTAGCCAGAGAGTTTACTAAGGTCGTCATTATGAGCACTGTTAGTGTCCTTGAAATCTCGCAGTTGGTAAACACGGCAGGTGTCATTTGCCTAGATGAACTTGTGGCCACATGTGGCTGCCAGATTATTTACGTACAGGTAGAATGGAATGGGGCACAGTAACAATTCTTCCGGTAAGCCATTTCGCGGCCTCTTCCATGCACTGGCTTCAGGCCCCACATGAATTTGAAATAATCTGTTTTGAAGAAGAGAAGCGATGGTGTCAACAGCCCAGGGTGGTTCAACGCGCGAAAGCTTGGGAAGTAGGCCTTTGTGCCAAGCAGTGTTGTAGGCTGCTGTGAGGTTGAGGTAGATGACTCCAGTTTTCAGGTACTTTTGAAAGCCATTTTCGATGTAGGTGGTGAGGGCAAGTACCTGGTCTTCTGTACTGCATTCCTTTCAGAACCCAGCTTGGTCTGCGGATAGTGCATCATCTATGGTTGGTTGGACACAGTGCAAGATGATCCTCTCTAGCAGCTTATTACACACAGATTTGGGAGGCACGGTGGCACAGTGGTTAGCACTACTGCCTCACAGCGCCAGGGACCTGGATTCAATTCCTGGCTTGGGTCACTGTCTGTGTAGAGTTTGCACATTCTCCCCATGTCTGTGTGGGTTTCCTCCGGGTGCTCTGGTTTCCTCCTACAGTCCAAAGATGTGCAGGTTAGGTGAATTGGCCATGCTAAATTGCCCCGCAGTGTCAGAAGGAACTAGCTAGGGTAAATACATGGGGCTACGGGGATAGGGCCTGGGTGGGATTGTGGTCGGTGCAAACTTGATGGGCCAAATGGCCTCCTTCTGCACAGTAGGATTCTATTCTATTCCATTCTGTGGATAGAAGAGAAATTGCTCTCTAACCGAAAGCTTCTTTAGGATCCATACCAGACTTGGGGATTGTAATGATCTTAGCTTTCCGCCAAATTTGTGGCAGTTGCTTCACCTGGATGATTCTGGTCAGGAATACAGAGAGCCATTTTGTCGCCACGGGACCAAAGTGCTTCAGAAATTCAGTGTAGATTTGGTCGTAAGCCACAGTTTGGCCAGATTTACTGATTGCTGATTGGACATCATCTGTGTTTATGGCTTTGGCTGTTTGGTCTGGTCTTGAGTTTTTTTCAAGTGACTGACTACAGATAGTATTGATTTGTGCACAAGTACATCTTAGCACGGAGTGAGCAGTCAAATAGTTCTCCTGGATTTGTCCTCTTGACTACCTTCAAGTTACTGAGATACATTGGATCTGGCTGGCTGTATAACCTAATGGGTATTTCTGATATTTTCACCTAATGAAGCTGGAAGGAATTTGCTGCAGTGTCCTCCTTGCGTGAATATATTTCTCCATTGGAGGAGATTGGCTGTGATATTTGCTATTTATGCAGCAAGAATTTAATTCTCCTCACTCTCGACCTCTGGAGTAGCAAGTGCATTCACATTGTCGTAAGCTTCCTGTCCTTATGATTTTTTAAGCAGCTTTCTTAATTATTAAAAAAAGGGTACAAAAAGTATTCCAGTCACAAAAATACAAATAAAGTTTCTTTGGGACTCAGTCAAGCATCTAATACACTCAGCATGCATCACCGTAATTTTGAAGTTCCAGACTAAACTCCGGGTCCTCAAGTGTACATTGGCAGAACGATAAGTGCATTTAAGTGCACACAGAAGTACTCCTGGAGTTTAACCAACTAAAATCATGCAACTAATCAGCACAGAATCTGCGTAAGCTTCTCTGTGTACGAGCCAGGACCAGCAAACCTGCTATTTTGTTCATTTGGAAGTCTAACTGGAACTGAGTGGAAAACGTCCCACAGGTCATGATCCAGTTCCCATTATTTAATGAGACAACCTAACTGTTCAATCATAAATAGTGATGATCCTTTCAAATTATCATCTTCTGTACAGTTCTACATTCCACCATGGACCAGAAATGCAGACCTTTCAAAAGGTTACGCACACACGCTTTTCACCAGACTCCCCGTGCCCGTCACCAAAAGACATCTCTGATTATCAGCACCCATGGCTAATTCTTATAGGGTTTAAAATCTGTGTTTTGAGATTTTCAATGTTGAATCTCAACAGCCAGGTTGAAAGGAACTGACCCTGGCACGCGGGTAAGTCATGGTGAGGGGATTTCGTGTGGGTCTTGTGATTGAAAAGTGGAGGAGGTAACTGTAATGATACAGCACATGGTAAGTGCCCAATCGCAAAGGAAACTTGAACAAGCTGCCACAACAGTTTGTAATTTGTATATTATGAGGAGGTATCTTAAGTCAGGAGAAATAAATTTCAGATCACCTGTGAAGATTTTAAACATTAATCATAAACATTTATTAAAAATAAAGAAAAAAGGAAATAACACATAAAGACACAAAAACATCTTTGCAGAGTTTACAGTACTTCTATAAACATTTCCTAAAAGGTTTTGGTTTTGGGGCGGTACAGTTGCACAGTGGTTAGCCCTGCTGCTTCATAGCACCAGGGACTGGTTCAATTCCGGCCTTGGGTGACTGTCTGTGTGGAGTCTGCACGTTCTCCCCGTGTCTGCTTGGGTTTCCTCCGGATGCTCCGGTTTCCTCCCAAAGTCCAAAGATGTGCAGGTTAGGTGGATTGGCTATGGTAAATGTGTGGGGTTACGGGGATATGGCAGGGGAGAGAGCCTGAGTCAGATGGTTGGTGCAGACTTGATGGGCCAAATGGTCCCTTCTGCACTGCAGGGATTCTCTGAAGTAAATTCAGAGCTAAAGCCCCTTTCGATAACCCAGTAACCCAGGGCAAGGAAAGGATGAGCCTTCTTTGTAGAGCCTGAGGGCCTCTCTGCTTCTTTGTGACCCCACAAGGAAGGTTTAAAAAGCTACCTTATGGAAAAACCTCTGGCTCTGACTCTTTGTACTGCTAACTTCACCTGACAGGTAGATTACAATCATAGAAATCATAGAAACCCTACAGTGCAGAAGGAGGCCATTCGGCCCATCGAGTCTGCACCGACCACAATCCCACCCAGGCCCTACCCCCCACATATTTACCCGCTAATCCACGCATCTCAGGGGCAATTTTAACCTGGCCAATCAACCTAACCCGCACATCTTTGGACTGTGGGAGGAAACCAGAGCACCCGGAGGAAACCCACGCAAACACGAGGAGAATGTGCAAACTCCACACAGACAGTGACCCGAGCCGGGAATCGAACCCGGGACCCTGGAGCTGTGAAGCAGCAGTGCTAACCACTGTGCTACCGTGCCGCCCCAATGGCTTCCCTTGTTCTGGCCAGTGACTAAAAATTGAGTCAACCCTCAATGATGTCATGTGAGCCCAGGATGCACCCCACCAATTTTTGTCTTGGTTAAAATGGAAGTCAGCGAGACGACAGAAGGTAAGTCACCCGGACAATTTTAACTGCTCGCTTGTCGGGTTTCTACTCAGAGAGCAGTGTTAAAATCGGCCCTAAATTCTTTCCTTCATCACACTTCTCATTCAGCACAAAAATAATTCCCTACTATCTCCTCATGTTAAAGTATAGATCTGCAGCACAACAGCAATGTCTTGTGGAAGTAAATATTTGTACATATAAATTATATATAACATGAATGTAATCTGATTGTAATTATTATGATTTTTGTCTGAATACAGGAAGCACTTCTCCGCAGAATGGATTAGAAAAAGGATTTACTCAATGAAATGATTACAGACAGGGCACAATTGCTGTCCCCAATCCTGTGCTAAGCGGCCTCAGGCTGATTCCTTCTCCGTGCTGAGTGCCACGGGGATGAGATGATCATTATTAAATAAATGGAGAAAATCTGCTCTTTGCAATTGAGGCTGTAGCAACAATTTGCAGCTCTCAGCTGGAACATTTCTCGGTAATTCTCCAAAGTTTTACAACTGACCGACTGGCATAAAAGCCGAAACCATCAGTGGCGATATTGGGCACGCACGTGACAAGAATTAGGCTGGTCAGCCCCGAGCCTGTGCGATAGTACCGCAAAGCGTTCATAGTCAGTCATTGACCCCACACTGCACACAATACTCACATACACAAAGACAGTAGGGACCATTCAGAGCAAGCAATGTAAAAGCTGTAAGTGCAACATTGACTGCATACAACACAGCACCTGCAGTCCAAAGCAGTGTCTGACAACCACTTTTTTTATTGTGCCTTTCTCAGTCTCCCCCCTTTTGAGTGAATTTTTACCGTTGTCTATTCTTCGGCCAGTTTGAATTTTCCAGTCCCGCGAGCCAGGGGAATTGTAGCAGGCGGGTGTGGACCATGCAAAGGTCTATTGACCTCAGAAAGGATTTTCCGGTCTCGGGGCGACCGCCCCACCTGTTTTTCTGAGGCGTATTTATTTATTTTACCGCAATGACAGTGGTGATGGGGCAAGGTGCACAGCAATGCCTTCCCCTGTGCCACTAGCCCCTTCCGTTCTGCCATATATGTGATGGTGGGCTTATGTTCGGCAGTGCCTTCTTAGGTGGGAGAGGTGGTTATTGTTTTGTGACAGTGAAGCATGGCAGGCATTACTGGCTAAAATTTAAACACATTTTTAAGTTTTGAATTTTTCAGACTTTGACTAGGACCTTTAAATTTTAACCTGCCTTTCATTTCATTAGCAGCACAAGAGCAGGTCAGAGTCTGGGAATCCTGCGGCGAGTAACTCACCTCCTGACTCCCCAAAGTCTGTCCACCATTTACAAGGCACAAGTCAGGAGTGTGATGGAATACTCCCCACTTGCCTGGATGAGTGCAGCTCCAACAACACTCAAGAAGCTCGACACCATCCAGGACAAAGCAGCCCCTCTTGATTGGCACCACATGTACAAACATTCAATCCCTCCACCACCGACGCTCAGTAGCAGCAGTGTGTGCCATCTACAAGATGCACTGCAGCAATTCATCAAAGATTCTTCGACAGTACCTTCCAAACCCATGACCACTTCCATCTAGAAGGACAAGGGCAGCAGATACATGGGAACACCACCATCTGCAAATTCCCTCCAAGCCACTCACCATCCTGACTTGGAAATAGAGCGCTGTTCCTTCACAGTCACTAGGTCAAAATCCTGAAATTCCCTCCCTAACGGCATTGTGGGTAAATCTATGGCACATGGACTGCAGCGATTCAAGAGGCAGCTCATCACCACCTTCTCAAGGGCAACTAGGGATTGGCAATAAATGCTGGCCAGCCAGCGACACCCATGTCTCACAGGTGAATAAAAAAGACAATGGTGGAATGGAAAAGCATTCCTGAAGCCCATTACTGCCAACAATATCAACTTGCATTGATAGAATAACTTCACCATTGTAAACTGCCCAAAATACTTCACAATAGAGTTAGCAAAAAAAATGTTCCACCAAGCCACATAGGATATATTCATAGAATCATAGAATCCACAGTGCAGAAGGAGGCCAGTTGATCCATCAAGCCTGCACTGACAACAATCCCACCCAGGTTCTATCCCTGCAACCCCACATATTTACCCTCCTAATCCCCCTGACACTATGGGGCAATTTTGCATGGCCAATCAACTTAACCTGCACATCTTTGGAGTGTGGGAGGAAATCGGAACACCCGAAGGAAACCCACACAGTCACGGGGAGAAAGTGAAAACTCCACCAGACAGGCACCCGAGGCCGGAATTGAACTCGGGTCCCTGGCGCTGTGAGGCAACAGTGCTAACCACTCTGCCACCATGGAACAGGCAACCAAAAATGTTGTTGAAGCAGTAGATTTTAAGTAGTCTTAAGAAGGAGAGAGGAGTGGAGAGGCAGGGAGATTCAGGAGGTAAATTCTAGAGTTTACGGCCTCGGCAGCTGAAGGCACAGCCACCAATGGTGAAGAAATGAAAATCAAGGATGCCCAAGAGGCCAGAAATGTTGAAGGATTGTCCAACATTATGTTGCAGGAATCAAAAAAGGAAGGGTATTCTTAAAGTAAAGTAAAGTTTATTTATTAGTCACAAGTAGGCTTACACTGCAATGAAGTTATTGTGAAATTCCCCTAGTCGCCGAATGCCTTGAAGAAATTGTTCCTTCAACCAATACCCAGGCATCACGGTGGCACAGTGGTTAGCACTGCTGCCTCACAGCGCCAGGGACCCGGGTTCAATTCTAGCCTTGGGTTACTGTCTGTGTGGAGTTTGCACATTCTTCCCGAGTTCGCATGAGTTTCCTCCGGGTGTTCCGGTTTCCTCCCACAGTCCGAAAGAAGTACTGGTTAGTGCATTGGACATGCTAAATTCTCCCTCAGTGTACACGAACAGGCGTCAGAGTGTGGTGACTCAGGGATTTTCATAGTAACTTCATTGCAGTGTTAATGTAAGAAAACCTGAGACACTAATAAATAAACTTAAACTTACTACTAAAGCATATTAAATGGTGCATAGCAGATGGGATAGTCTGCATTCCATGCAAATTCCCACCTTTCCCTGCACATTCCCGAGTCATAAGAGCTTTCCCCTCCTTCCATATCTCTCTCCCCAACTTGCTATTCTGCTGTTATCATTTATACCATTTCTAGACCCAGCTTTTGTTTCTTCTGAGTTGCACCACTCTTGGCATTTAATCACTCCTACCCTCAGCCCTATCACAGACCCATGCCCTTTTTGCCTGGCTCATCAGTTGCTTAAAAACCATCAACATCTTCCAGTTTTGATAGTCATTGGCCTGATTAACTGTGTAGCTTTCCACAGATGATGTCTGACTGGCTGTGTGTTTTCCAGCATTTTCTCAGTTGATTAGTTAATCGTTCATCTCTGTTATTTGCCCCTGGTGTGTACAAGATGCTGCCTTGTTTACCTATTTCACAACAATGGTTGCAATTCAAAGTAATTCACGGTGAAGTTGTTTGAGGTGTTTGTAAACGACATGATAAGGCACAATAAGGCACTGCATAAATGTAAATCTGGTCTGCATCAGCAGTGCTCACCAAATTTATCTCCAATCTTCCGTTAGAAACAGGCTTAGTCAACCATATGCAACGACCTAGATTGACTGCAGATATTCAGAGTAGAAAAAAAGTAAGACTGCCAAACTGATGTGCTGCAAATGTTAACTTTACCAAAAAAAAATGTATTTCAAATCTAATTTCCTGAATAAGATGATGATTAACATTCTGACTGAAGCATGAATTGCAGGTAATGAAATATGAAACATGTAGGGTGAGACTAAGTTGTCACATATAATCCAGGCTGACACTTCATTTTAGTAAGAAGTTTAACAACACCAGGTTAAAGTCCAACAGGTTTATTTGGTAGCAAAAGCCCCACATCACTTCATTTTAGTACAGGCTATTTCAACAAGGCATTGGTAAGCACATATCCCAGACACTACAGGTGAGCCATGGGAGCCCAGGAACCAATAGACCGAGGCATTGGCATGGATAAACAGAGGGAGACCTAGACTGCCAGGAAATTTGCTACCTTAATAAGCCAAATAAATGGCCTCTTAAGGTAGCAAAACGTGGTTAAAAAGCATTCAGTTATTATGAGTCAGAAGTGAATCACCCACCATATTGGTAAAGGACAAAACAAATCACAAAGTTCCCCTGCCTGAATCTCTCCCCTGGCAATCACTTATCTTTCCCCAGTGGCTGCTCCTTACAATGCTAGGGAACTCTCCGCCTTGCAAACTCCCCCCCCCCCATGCAATCTCTTTCCACAATCATCCCCACCACCATGATCTCTCCCCTGACAATCTCTGGAGAAATAATCAACGTGTGGAGATGCCGGCGTGGACTGGGGTAAACACAGTAAGAAGTTTAACAACACCAGGTTAAAGTCCAACAGGTTTATTTGGTAGCAAAAGCCACACAAGCTTTCGAGGCTCTGAGCCCCTTCTTCAGGTGAGTGGGAATTCTGTTCACAAACAGAACTTATAAAGACACAGACTCAATTTACATGAATGATGGTTGGAATGCGAATACTTACAACTAATCCAGTCTTTAAGAAACAAAACAATGGGAGTGGAGAGAGCATCAAGACAGGCTAAAAAGATGTGTATTGTCTCCAGACAAGACAGCCAGTGAAACTCTGCAGGTCCACGCAACTGTGGGAGTTACAAATAGTGTGACATAAACCCAATATCCCGGTTGAGGCCGTCCTTGTGTGTGCGGAACTTGGCTATCAGTTTCTGCTCAGCGACTCTGCGCTGTCGTGTGTCGCGAAGGCCGCCTTGGAGAACGCTTACCCGAATATCAGAGGCCGAATGCCCGTGACCGCTGAAGTGCTCCCCAACAGGAAGAGAACAGTCTTGCCTGGTGATTGTCGAGCGGTGTTCATTCATCCGTTGTCGCAGCGTCTGCATAGTTTCCCCAATGTACCATGCCTCGGGACATCCTTTCTTGCAGCGTATCAGGTAGACAACGTTGGCCGAGTTGCAAGAGTATGTACCGTGTACCTGGTGGATGGTGTTCTCACGTGAGATGATGGCATCTGTGTCGATGATCCGGCACGTCTTGCAGAGGTTGCTGTGGCGGATGAATGAACACCGCTCGACAATCACCAGGCAAGACTGTTCTCTTCCTGTTGGGGAGCACTTCAGCGGTCACGGGCATTCGGCCTCTGATATTCGGGTAAGCGTTCTCCAAGGCGGCCTTCGCGACACACGACAGCGCAGAGTCGCTGAGCAGAAACTGATAGCCAAGTTCCGCACACACAAGGACGGCCTCAACCGGGATATTGGGTTTATGTCACACTATTTGTAACTCCCACAGTTGCGTGGACCTGCAGAGTTTCACTGGCTGTCTTGTCTGGAGACAATACACATCTTTTTAGCCTGTCTTGATGCTCTCTCCACTCCCATTGTTTTGTTTCTTAAAGACTGGATTAGTTGTAAGTATTCGCATTCCAACCATTATTCATGTAAATTGAGTCTGTGTCTTTATAAGTTCTGTTTGTGAACAGAATTCCCACTCACCTGAAGAAGGGGCTCAGAGCCTCGAAAGCTTGTGTGGCTTTTGCTACCAAATAAACCTGTTGGACTTTAACCTGGTGTTGTTAAACTTCTTACTGTGAAATAATCAACACCAGACAATTTCATGCCGAGGAGGCACAAAGTCACTACGTCGTAGCCGGGATCCAGCCTCCCTGCTTTTTGGTGATGGAGGCAACTAGCCATTGGTCACCGGTGGGACCTTCTGGCCCCGCCAAAGTGTCCGGCGTTTTGCATGGATCGTCCACCCCGCTGCCGGGGAATGCGCCACGGGGCGGGACCGGGAGATCCGGCCGACTGGAAGGGCTGGAAAAGCCCTGCAACATGTTTTAGTTGAGCTGAGGATCTACCTTTATTATGCATATTGGGTTATGTATGCATGTTGTGTGTACATTGTGCTGTGTCTGTACAAGTTTTGATTTTGTTAGTGCATGTCCAACATATTAGTCACTTTGAATGTGACTCAGGGTCAAATCTTGTCTGATAACATCTCAAATTCATCTTCTTGTATGAAGCACTTTGAGATGGTTTACTATGTTAAAGGCACTATATAAATGTAAAATTTTGTTGTTGCTGTTGCAAGAAATGCAAGAATTCGGAATAGGTGTAGGCCATTTGGCCCCTTGAGCCTGCTCCTGCATTCAACATGGTCCTGGCTGATCTTCGACCTCAACTTCACTTTTCTATCCACCCCCAATATCCCTTGGTTCCCTGAGAGATCAAAAAATCTATCGATCTTACTTTTAAACGTACTCAATGGTTGAACATCCAGGATTCTCTGAAGACACAATTCCAACGATTCACAATCCTCTGACTGAAGAAATTTCTCCTTACCTCAGTCGTAAAAGCTCAACCCCTTATCCTAAGACTTTGTCTCCCACGTTCTTGATTCCCCCAGCCAGAGAATCAATCTCTTAATGGTAAATTTTCCGGTCTCGCCCAGCACAAGAATTGTCATGGGCAGAACGGAAAATCTAACGGACGTTGAAAGGTCGCGGGAGTTGTCGCGGGCGCGACCAGAAAATCCTGCCCTTGGTGTCTGCCAGCTGTCAAACCATTCCAGAATGTTGCTTGTTTCATATAGAAACATGTGGATGAACTTCCACCTCATCCAAATGATGCTATTGGTGTTGCTCTAATGCTTTGAAATCCAGCCCCCATCTATCTTCTGTGGGATCTACCCAGATCAATCATACACCTCACCGGTAATGCAGATCATTCATATTACGTGTAGAATTGATCTCCAAAAGTTACAGTCCATTACTCCATTTATGTGGCATAACTGACACAGAAATTTATTCTTGTAAATTCTGTCGTATTTGTTATTGTATTTTGAATTTCTTTTGATTAAAGTAGGGAACTCTTCTTGCAATGAATCTTCCCCCAGTCATTGTTCGAAATTCATTTAACGAACAGGGCTGGTTCCAGATTATTGCCAAGTTGATGGACAGGTGTGATACGATAGAAGCCTCAAATTATTTCATCACATTCAGAAAGAAAGTTGCACAACTCATTATTGAGTAAGCAGTGATGTCGAGTCTGACAGCATTGAACCCTGTCAGTGCATTTGCCAAGCACACATGATCTTTTGAAGGCCTATATGATCTGTGATGATGAACAACATCAAAGGAATTACAGATTGAAATTCAGGCAACATGCTAGGTACTCCAGAAGACGAAGACAGAACTGTGGAAATAAATCATTCATGGAAACTAATTCAGCTTAAAACTCAGTGGCCTGCATTGCTTAGGAGCTTTGCTGTGCGCAGGAATCCCAGGTAGATTGCTATACTCCATACAAAGAAGCAGTGCTCAAAATGTAGGATATAGAAATAACATTAGGCCATTCAGCCCCTTG
This sequence comes from Mustelus asterias, assembly GCF_964213995.1. Taxonomy (NCBI): domain Eukaryota; kingdom Metazoa; phylum Chordata; class Chondrichthyes; order Carcharhiniformes; family Triakidae; genus Mustelus; species Mustelus asterias. The sequence goes on from NC_135813.1 coordinate 102,566,307, forward strand.
AATCTGTTTCACAATTCAATTAAATCATAGCTGATCTGTATATTAACTCCAGGTACTCCTTCTTGTTTCCTGTCCCTTATTATCCCTGACTTAACAAAAATCTATCAATCTTAATCCTGAAAGGTGTAATGGATCCGACATCCACAGTCATCTGGGGGAGAGAGTTCTAGATTTCCGCGACCCTTTGTGTGAAGAAGTTTTTTTTTATTTCACTCCGAACAGACCTAGCTCTAATTTGAAGATTATATTTCCTTTTCCTGGACTCTCAATAGTTCCTCTGTGTCTGCCCTATCAAATCATTTTGTCATTTTAAACTTCAAGGCGACACGGTGGCACAATGGTTATCACTGCTGCCTCACAGCGCCAGGGACCCAGGTTCGATTCCCGGCCTCAGGTCACTATCTGTGCGGAGTCTGCATGTTCTCCCCGTATCTGCGTGGGTTTCCTCTGGATGCTCTGGTTTCTTCCCAAAATGGTGCATTGGCCATGCTAAATTCTCCCTCAGTCTACGTTAGACGTCTACGTTAGATGCTACGACAACGCATGAATGAACACCGCTTGACAATCACCAGGCAAGAGCATTCTCTTCCTGTTGGGGAACACTTCAGCGGTCACAGGCATTCGGCCTCTGATCTTCGGGTAAGCCTTCTCCAAGGCAGCCTTCACGACACACGACAACGCAGAGTTGCTGAGCAGAGACTGATAGCCAAGTTTCACACACATGAGGACAGCCTCAACCGGGATCTTGGGTTCATGTCGACCTATCTGTAACCCCCACAACTTGACTGGGCTTGCAAAATCTCACTAACTGTCCTGGCTGGAGACAATACACATCTCTTTAACCTCTGCTTAAGCCTCTCTCCACTCACATTGTCTGTACCTTTAAGACTTGCTTACCTGTAAAGGCTCGCGTTCCAACCATTATTTTGTAAATTGAGTTTGTGTCTTCATATGCCCTGTTTGTGAACAGAACTCCCACTCACCTGATGAAGGGGCAGCGCTCCGAAAGCTAGTGGCTTGTGCTACCAAATAAACCTGTTGGACTTTAACCTGGTGTTGTGAGACTTCTTACTGTGTTTATCCCAGTCCAATGCCGGCATCTCCACATCATGGTATCATTCTGCCAGATCTGTAATGAACACCCACCAACTGGCCAACAGGGTCAATGCCTAAAAACTGAACATTGATGGGGTCTATCCAAGGCTGTGTACAACTGAAGCATTATTTCCTGATTTGTATTCCAACCCTCTTGAGATAAAAGGCAACGTTCCATTAATCTTTATGATTTCTATTTGCACCTATATATTAAACTTTAGTGTTTTATGTATACAGACACTCATATCCCTTTACTCATCCACAGTCTCTTACTATCAAGAAAATATTTCCCGGATCCAAAGACTTCAATGGAAATAAGAATCTAGAGACAGTGAATAATGTGCTGCTGACGTAGATAGGGTGAGTAGTCAGAGGGTTTTTCCCAGGGTGGAAGGGTCGACTACAAGAGGGCACAGGTTTAAGGTGAGACGTGGTAAGTTTAGGGGAAACGTGTGGGGAATGTTTGTCATACAGAGGGTGGTAGGGTGGAACACACTGCCAGAGGAGGTGATGGAAGCAGGCACATTAGCAACATTCAAGATGCTTCTTGATTGATAGATGAACGAGAGGCAAACAGAGGGATAGAAACCGCATATTGGTGCAGGCTTGGTGGGCCAAAGGGCCTGTTCCTGTGCTGTATTGTTCTTTGTTCTTTGACTAGCTGGCATGAATTGCATACAATCTCACAAACCCGAGATACATCCTATTCTATGGTGCAACTGAACAAATGCTTTTTGTTTGGAAATTAATTATCGACAAAGCTAACAGAATAATGAGTTGAAGCAGAAATGTTCGAAATGAGAATGCAGATAACAATGTTATAACTTATAACAATGAAAAACTGGGTGAGATTCAACACCGTACAACAATAACTATAATTGTATAGCATCTTTAACACAATAAAATGTCCCAAGGTCTTTCACAGGAGCATTATATGCTAAACTTGACACAAGGCCACAAGAAAGTGTTATTAAGGCAGATGGCCAAAGCTTAGGCTAGGAGGTACATTTTAAAAACCCAGCCAAGCCTCAGCACAAGAATCAACCACGAGCTAAAACTCTCCTTAAAGCTTTTTTTTTGCCAGAGCTAGTGATTTTCTTTCAGTGGTGAAGGTCAGAGTGATCAAGTCATTTCTATGAGTACACAAATTAAAATAGACCCACTACTGCTGCAGTCAGCTCAAGTAACAAATGGAGACTTTTCAGAACAAAAAGTCAATTCAGCCTATTAGAGAATACTAAATAGGGTGTTTGCCCTTTAATAACTGTTATTGTAGTGTACCAGATATTCCACTCAGGCTCCTGGTAACACCTGTGAAAATCGAATTTCCAATTTACTGGGAACAAGTTCACATACCATTTAATGAGTGTCATGGCCAGGATGAAACAACTAGGTGGTAGTAGTGTGTGTGTGATAGTCAGTATGTGGCGCTGACTGGCATTCAACATTTGGCAGTCAGTACACAGCAGTAAGCAGTTGGTGTGTGGTCGGTTTTATGCAGGAGTTGGTGTGCTGTATGTCAGTGTGTGGCACTGACTATGTGGCATTTAGTTTTTGGCAACCAATTTTGCAACAGTGAGCAATTGGTGTGTGGTAGGCGGTCCATATGTGGTGGTGGGTATGGAACAGACAGTGTGTAGCAAACAGCGTGTAGCAGTTATGTGTAATCATCATTGTGTCACAATCAATGCGTGACACTCTGCGTTTGACAGTCGATGTGTCGCAATCGATGGTCAGCAGTTGGTACATGATAACCGTTGTATGACAGTGAAACTGTGGTAGCCAATACTTGTCAGTTAGCGAAAGGTGGATGGTACATGCCAATTGGAACACGATATCCAGCGTTTGGTAGTCAGTGTGTGGTAAATTGTTTGTGGCAGTTAGTGTGTGCCAGGAACTGTTATTGGAGATGATTGCTTTACCAGGCAGATAGTAGGATCAGAGCGGTTCTAATTGTTTTAATTGGTATGCTGCTAAATGAGGATCGCAAGTCCGCTTTGTGTAACAGCTGTTCCTGCTTCCATTGAGGTTCCACTTTGTACAAGCCATCCTCCTCCTTGAACTTTAGCAGTCTACACACATTCTGTCAGGAACAAAACTAATGTCTAAGACCTCCTCTTGTTGGCTACTCTTTTAACCCTCTCACTCTTTGTTCCCAACCTGTTCTATAGTAGCAGCAGATTTTGAGATGGCTGACTAACAATTTGCTACAGGAGCCGTGAGGCAAGTGAGGTGGTGCTTTCCATCTCTGGAACCTAGGTGCCATTTCCCCATTTAGACATCAGGATAAAGTATGAATGCATACCATAAGATGGAATATAATGCAGACTTAGGGAGGAATTGTTCAGTGTGGCAGAATAAGTGTTAACAATTGCCAATTATGGAATAATTCACTGCTCCCTCCATTTCCGCCCTGTTTAGCAGTGTTATCAGAACACTTGCAAGAGTGCAGCCATTACTGAAGCTTTGTACTTCCAACTGATGAAATTATCACCCAATAGTTATGGTGCTTGTCCATGCCATCAGAAAGTAGCTAGATGCTTTTCACACTGAAGGTGTGTGATATAGTAACCAAATCAGGACCCCTGCAAAGTATGACCATCTTTTGCAGGAACACCTAAAACTCTCTCTCTGACTGTGGGAGTCAACCAGCCAGCAAGAAAGGATCACAGCTGGAAAAAAGTGCTCAAGTATCTCCACTGAACCACAAAACACCTGAGCCTAAGAATCAACTACTTACCTGCAGAGGTCTATATATGCTATAATGGAATCAATTCGTAGCAGCCGCACGTATCACCATCTACTTCTCGCAAATCAAGGACTGTTCAGTATATTTTTTTATTTATATTTACTTAATATTGGATTCAATTCTTATTTCTAATCTATATAAATGTAGATGTATGTGTTTTACCATTTCTTCTTACCTTTTTAGTAGTTAATAAACTTACTCTAACTTAACTCAAGACAGCCTGGTAAATTGCTCCATTTTAAACGTATCAATTGGATATGGAAAATGTATGTGAGCGAAAGGGAAGCTTGTTAGAATAAACCTTTGTATCTTTCAGCAGAGGGGGTTGAATAAAGACATGGAGCCAGTCACCCCTCCTCACCCGGGGCTTCTAACATTGAGGAGATATCCCAACCGGACAATGACAAATTGAAGGGCCTCGCCTGGATCAACAGCTTTTGGGGAACATCATCTGGGGCTGGCGTAACACTGTGGTGCAAATGTCAAGTCACTTGGATTGCAGCAGATCTCTTAACCACTTCCTTGGGTCAATTTTTTACTTGTATTAACTGAAAGTTCATAATATAACATACCTGAGCTGGGCAAGATACATGGGAATTATACAATCCCTTGGTGCCAATAATATGATTTGAGGTTATAATTGCAAATGATAAGTACATGATGGAGTACAGGAATGAGATAGAGAATCTGGTGCGCTGGTACAACAACAATAATCTCTCCCTCAATGTCAACAAAATGAAGGAGATAATCATCAACTTCAGGAAGCGTAGTGGAGAACATGCTCCTGTCTACATCAATGGGGACAAATAGAAATGGTCGAGAGCTTCACGTTTTTGGGTGTCCAGATCACCAACAACCTGTCCTGGTCCCCCCATGTCAACTATAGTTAAGAAAGCCCACCAATGCCTCTACTTTCTCAGAAGATTAAGAAAATTTGGCATGTCCGCCATGACTCTCACCAACTTTTACAGATGCACCATGGAAAGCATTCTTTCTGCTTGTATCACAGCTTGGTACGGCTCCTGCTCTGCCCAAGACTGCAAGAAACGACAAAGGGTCGTGAATGAAGCCCAGTCCATCACACAAACCAGCCTCCTATCCATTGACTCTGTCTACACTTTCCGCTGCCTGGAAAACCAGCCAGCATAATCAAGGACCCCACACACCCAGGACATAGTCTCTTCCACCTTCTTCTGTCGGGCAAAAGATACAAAAATCTGAGGTCACATACCAACTGACTCAAGAACAGCTTTTTCCCTGTTGCCATCAGACTTTTGAATGGACTTACCTCGCAATAAGCTGATCTTTCTCTACACACTAGCTATGACTGTAACACTACATTCTCTCGTTTTCTTCTCTATGAACGGTATGTCTTGTTTGTATAGCGCGCAAGAAACATTACTTTTCACTATATACTAATAATAATTTGATAATAAATCAAATCAAAATGCCAGAAAGGTTTAAGAGCATAAGTATCCACAGGAAACAAATATAATTATACCTTTCAAATAGCACTAGAGTCTGTCATGAGGGCACAGTTTCCATCTATGTCATGCTGACTAGAATGGCAAAATAAGGGAAGGATATGCAACATGAAGAAGCAAGAGAGAGCCCTCTGGCCTCACAAAGAAGCCTCTGACTGTCCTTGCCCTGTGCCCCCCTCAGCTGCCCGATTGATTTGCACTCTCTGCATTCCCCAACCATAATCTGAGCCCCTCCCTTACAACCTCCGGGGACCGATCCCACAAGTCTCTGGCCATAGTCTCCCACCTGTGACCTTCTGCTTCCACCCGCCAATCGAGTAGTGGATCTGACAAGGCTTGGGTGAGACTCCATTGAGACTTATGATAACTGAGGCCCAACAATAGGATCTGCCTCCCCACACCCGAGCCCCTCCAACACCCTCTAACCTGGTCCGCCCAGTGGGGTGCCTTCCTCTTATCACTGATTCCTGTCACTGTACTGTCCAAGCTCATGACTACTGTACCTTCAAACACTATCACCCCAGTTTAAGACTGAGGTCAAGGATTCAATTCAACAACACTGAAGTTTTGGATAAAGGAAGGAATTTACAGAACCTAAACTGTAAAACAAAAGCTGCGCATGCTGGAAATCTGAAAATAGATTGTAGTTTATTTAGTCAACTCAGCGAGCGTCCTCATGAGGTTAATATGTGCAGCCTGGGTAAAGAGACGCTGGGGCTGAGACAGTTTGTAACAAGGGAGACCGATCAATAAGCAATCTTTTGTCACAATCACTCTGAATGATAACAGACACCACCTGATTGATAATAAATCTATTTATTTTGGTAATCTCTGGTTGTCATGTATTTTTACTAAAACACGTTGATGTTTGTCCCTTTGGGACTATTGGGAAAGCAATGCTGGAAGAGATACAGCCATAATGTTCTTTGTTTTGAAGTTGTTTTGTTTTTGGTGTGTTCATTGTAATGTAAGATTGATGAAAGGGAATAATTTTATTCAAGCTTTAAAGCCACTTGTAAAGTCAGGCGGTGGTTTTGAAGGTTTTACATGGAAAGAAAATCATGCTTTCTGGCTTGTCAGATTTTTCTCTCTGCACTGGCAACACTTGGTGCTGCAACAATCAAAATCCAAACAGATCGTGAACAGAATGTTATAGCTTAATTCTTAAACTAGACCTTCTGTTCATATCAGAATTTGTTGTTTTGCTTCCATTCTCTGCTACTTAGAATAACAGTGTTTAGAAACACTCATTGTGTATTACTATCTTTCCTGACTTCCAACACAAACTGATATTTTTCAGGGGACGGGGCATATTTATAGATATGCACGGTGATGGTGGGCGGGATTTGCGGGCGGCATGGTGGTACGGTGGTTAGCACTGCTGCCTCACGGCGCCAGGGACCCCGGTTCAATTCCCGGCTTGGGGGAATGTGCGGGAATGTTCTCCCCGTGTCTGCGTGGGTTTCCTCTGGGTGCTCCAGTTTCCTCCTACAGTCCGTAAGGCATGCTGGTTAGGTACATTGGCCATCCTAAATTCTCCCTCAGTGTACTCAATCAGGCACCAAAGTGTGGCGACTAGGGGATTTTCACAGTAACTTTGTTGCAGTGTTAATGCAAGCCTGCTTGTGACACTAATAAATAAACTTTAAAATAGGGACCCGGGTTCAATTCCGGCTTCAGGTGACTGTCTGTGTGAAGTTTGCACGCTCTCCCCGTGTCTGCATGGGTTTCCTCTGGGTGTGCCATTTTCCTCCCACAGTCCAAATAATGTGCAGGTTAGGTGGATTGACGATGGTAAATTGCCCCTTAGTGTCCCAAGGTGTGTAGGTTAGATGGATTAGCCATGGGAAATGTGTGGAGTTACAGGGATAGGGCAGGGGAGAGGGCTGTGTAAGACATTCTGTCAGAGTCGGTGCAGACTCGATGGGCCGAATGGCCTCCTCTGCACTGTGGAGATTTGATTATTCTATTCTATCATTCTCTGCATCTTCACTGCGTACTTCATGACAACGGAGGTGGTCCGCCATTAGCCAACAATGTTGTGCCAAACATGATGCCAACTTAAACCAGTCCCTTCTGCCTGCCCATGGCCCATACCCCTCTATTCCTTGCAAATTCATGGGCTGATCTAAAAGCCGCTTAAACCCCCCAATCGTATCTGCCCCCACCACCACCCCTGGCAGCGTGTTCCAGACACCTACCACTCTAAAAAACTTGCTCCTCACATCTCCTTTGAACTTTCCCCCTCTCAGCTTAAGTGCATGCCCCCTAGTGTTAGACATTTCAACTCTGGGGAAAAGATTCTGACTGTCAACTCTATCTATGCCTCTCATAATTTTATAGACTTCCATCAGGCCTCCTCTCAGCCTCCACTGTTCCAGAAAAAACAACCCTGGTTTGTCCAGCCTCTCCTTATAGCTCATATCCTCAAATCCAGGCAGCATCCTGGTAAACCTCTTCTGCACCCTCTCCATACCCTCCACATCCTTCCTGCTATGAGGCAACCAGAATTGAACGCAATACTCTAAGTGTGGCCTTGCCAAAGTCTTATAAAGCTGCAACATAACATCTTGTACTCAATGCCCAACCAATAAAGGCAAGCATGCCATTTGCCTTTTTTACCACCACATCTACTTATGTGGCCACTTAAGAGAGCAATGAACTTGAACCCCAAGATCCCTCTGTACATCAATGCTGTTCAAGGTCCTGTCAATAACTGTATACTTACCCTTAACATTTAATCTCCCAAAGTGCAACACCTTCACACTCTCCCAGGTTAAACTCCATCTGCCATTTCTTGAGATGATTAATATTTTACCCATTAATAATTTCAAAGGAGATTTCAGGGTCCTTTGTCCTATCAGATAGATAGTCTCGATTGGCTGGGCATGACTTTAGAAACGTGCCTTTGTATAACTCCTTTGGAAGCATAGGGTTGTTAGCGCATCTTCAGGGACAAGATTGTGGTTGTTCTGAATGCCAGGAAGTTCCTAGTGTCTGAGTCACATTTAGCAATAGCTTTACATATACATTGTAAAAAATAAAATGAGGTCTTAGCTCTCGATCACAACTCAATTTGCATATACTGGATGGGCTAGGAGAGCTCAGCAACCCAGCCTAGTGAAGGCACAAGCCCCATACAAACTTTGCAACATTTGCTGCTGCAATCCTACTTGATTGTGGGCAAGCGGTGTGTAATAGAATCATTGAATATTCCACATTCCTTCCACTATAAACAAACATATTAATTCACTATTTCGTCATCTGCTTTGATTCCTAGTCATGATAAAACTAAATACTTGCTATTGTTTGAAAGCAATATTGATCTACACTAAAAACAAAAAACGCTGGAAAAAATTCAACATCCTGGCAACATTGGGCGGCACGGTAGCACAGTGGTTAGCACTGCTGCTTCACAGCTCCAGGGACCTGGGTTCGATTCCCGGCCTGGGTCACTGTCTGTGCGGAGTTTGCACATTCTCCTCATGTCTGCATGGGTTTCCTCCAGGTGCTCTGGTTTCCTCCCACAGTCCAAAGATGTGTGGGTTAGGTTGATTGGCCATGCTAAAATTGCCCCTTAGTGTGCTGAGATGCGTAGGTTAGAGGGATTAGTGGGTAAATATGTAGGGATATGGGGGTAGGGCCTGGGTGGGATTGTGGTCGGTGCAGACTCGATGGGCCAAATGGCCTCTTTCTGTACTGTAGGGTTTCTATGATTCTATGATCTGTGGAGAGGAAAACAGAGTTGACATTTCAAATCCAATATGACTCTTCTTCAGACATCTGCATTTGGATTGCATCGAGCAAGGGATAGCACAAACAAAGAGTACTGGTCATTAAATTGCAAGTATGCATCCCTGGTTTTCTATTCTGCAGCATAGACAAAGTAAAATGGATCAGAAGGTCCCCTGAAAATTGGTGAATCAATCATTTTTTATCTTTTAACATTCTTCCATATGCTGTTTAGTGTCTCACAGCCTTGTTAGCAAAGGGTTAATGGACTGGCTACAAGTTCAGAGCAGTATTTGTCATGTAGAAACTGGATGGGTACGATACTTGCTAATTACATTCAGATTTATTAATTGCAGTGATATTTTTGAATTGCATGTAACAATTTGAATTGAATAGAACTGCTCATGGCAGCAACCTGGCTGAAATCAGTGAAGTCTAATTGAAACCAGACGGGTAATCACAGCAGGACAGGAAAAAGTCCGTATATGGCTAAGCCAATAGAAGCCAGCTTAATATATGCTAGCCAACCAATAGCTGATCATTTATGCAGAAGAGGTTTATGTATGGACACTTTCAGAAAGTGTACTGTGTATGTAACCCCCCCTGAAAAAAGGACCATGGGCGATAACTCAAGAAAGAAGACAGAAAAAAGAATAATAGGTAGCATTGAAGAAAGAAGACAAAAGATGCACATCAACAGAAAGAGTTCCGATGAACCAAGCAGGAAGATCAGGGTCAAAGATCACTTACAAGCTTCAGATTGACCACCTGAGGAGTAACTGTATGATTTAATTGAACTTGTTTTGTTTCTCAGTGATGGTTTTGATTTAGTCTGAGATTGCATTAATTGTAATTCTCGGTCTCCGAATTTAAGAGATAAAATGTTCCACACCCAGGATTTTCATTTATATAGGTGACAATTAGAAGTGGTGCATGCCTGGCTTAAAGGCTGGCGAAATGACAACAAAGACATTATTGTATCGCTTCCAAATCATCATCATATAATTGTCATGCGGTAATTTAGATCTCCATGTCCCAGTCTATTTGTCTGCTGGACATTAGTCTTGTTGAGATTTTAATGACTACCTCATTAGCGCATTGACAAAATGACCTGCTGTGGTTAATTTTAAAGGTTCCCATTGTCCAATTTTCTGCTGCACCATCTTGCCTGAGCCTATGGCCTTGTGACAGAATTGAAATCTTTGACTCACATTTGACGTAGCCTGTCTGGGGACCGGGTAAATGGCTAGTGATTGTTCCAGATTAACGACTGGTTTCACTCCCATTCCAGTTGAGCTAGGCCTGGGATGTGCCGCCTCACCCTGCCCCTGAGAGTGGAGGACATTGGCAAACAACCCACTGACTAAAACTGCCAAAGAAATGGTTCAGGGCAAGCCAGGGACCTGGCTTCAGGCAGAAGAAGGACAGCTCATGTATATTGCCATCCTGATTTCTGAATTGTAACAATGGCTAGAGCAACTTGCATGGTTAAATTATCTTTAAGGAGAGCATTCTAAACTCTGACACAAACCAAAATAGATGCCAAACAGAAGGAGGAAGTAGTCAAATGATTAATCAAAAGGAAATTAGTTTTGAGAAAGACCTTAAGGAAGAAAAGAGAAGTGAAAAGGGAGAGGGTTGTAGGGAGCAAGTGCTCTCGGTGGGTACTGGCATGAGCTGACACAAGGGAGCTGGATTGCAGTTGCGTGGGAGGAGGAGAGGTAACAAGAATGAGAATTTTAGATTTGACGTGTACAATAGCTGATAGCCGCAATCCATGATTTCCAGGTGCAAGCCGGTCTCTGCATTCTGATTTTATCTTGAGGTATGGTTGCACTACCAAGGCCCATTCAGCCAACTCTTTCTTTAGTAGATATCGGAAATTACTTCCAAAAGCATTATAGTAGACATGGTAATTTGCAACCTGTAGTAGATAGGAATTCAACTGAGTAATATTTTATTAACTCCATAGCATTTTCAAACAATTATTCACAAGGCGATCGGGAGCCAGAACCTCCTTTCACCTCAAGGTGGGGATCTGACGGATTTTGCCTCAAAAAATGACATCTCATAATTTACAAATATATATATATTCTTGCACAGGTTGTGGGTGATGTCAAGATCAGGTGAGGTGATCCCCAATTTTGCTCCCGAACAATGTGGAATAAGTTGGCTGTCCTTTTTTCCAACTTCCTCAGATGTTTAAAATCCTTTCCCCGTGCATTTCTTTCCTCAATCCATTTGCATTTTTGTCATTTCTTTAAAAAAACAAAGGGAAGTCTTCCTTAAAAAGTTCAATATGTCCATAGGAAGTTGTGGAATCTGCCGGGCACTTTCATGATAGTAACGCTGGCTAGGCCAGCATTTATTGCCCATTCTTTATTGTCCTTGAGGAGGTGATGGTGAGCAGCAATCCCTCCCCCATCAATTTATTGCTAAAGCAGCTGAAGTTGGTTAGGGCCTAAGACATTACCTTGAGGAACCCATGCCGCAATGTCCTGGGATTGAAATGATTGGCCTTCAACAGCCACAACCATCTTCCTTTGTGCCGAGAGTTTTACTCCTCATTCCCATTGACTCCAGTTTTGCTCTTAGCCCCTTGATGCTACACTCGATAACATCCAGCCTTGATGTCAAGGACAGTCACTCTCATCTCACCTCTTGAGTGCAGCTCTTCTGTCCATGTTGGGACCAAGGCTGTAACGAGCTCAGGAGCTGAGTGGCCCTGCTGGAAACAAAACTCAGCATCAGTGAGCACATTATTGCTGAGTAAGATAGCACTGTCATAGAAATCATAGAAACCCTACAGTGCAGAAGGAGGCCATTTGGCCCATCAAGTCTGCACCGACCACAATCCCACCCAGGCCCTACCCCCACATATTTACCCGCTAATCCCTCTATCCTACACATCCCAGGACTCTAAGGGGCAATTTTTAACCTGGCCAATCAACCTAACCCGCACATCTTTGGACTGTGGGAGGAAACCGGAGCACCCGGTTTCCTCTGTCGATGGACCCTTCCATCACGCTGCTGATTCCAATCCATTGCAGTAAATTCCTAAGAATAGCTTAATTGCATGGTACAGTTCATCACAGATATATAACAATAGGGTAAGTCTGTCTGTATGATAGGGTATAACATATACAGAGGCTGTTGGAACTCCAGTTATCAAGGAAGGGATCTCGCTTAATGGCGTTCCATCTGGATGCTGGCTGGCTGACTATGCTGGAAAATGAGGGTCTGTCAAATAGGTTACAGGTAATTTTGAACTGTACGCTGCTGAGTTGTAATACAGCTAGAGATGTGAGCTTGATCCTTTGACAAGAAACAGGTTGCAAATGTACTCCACAGTCTATTGTTCACTGAAGGAAGATGGCAAGTTGACAAAAGCCACAATAAATCTGAATGGTGATGATTATTTTAGTATTGGAGACACCGCGCCTGTACGGTGGACAATTAATTAACAAGTGAAAGCGTGATAAACACAGAGAGCTCCGATTCCAAGTAAAGAACATTGCAGAAAATTAGGATTAATTTTTGATGAAGTCCTTTGCTGTTCGGAAAGTAAACAGGCAGCGTAAATCACAGGTGTCAGTGCAGTGTGAGATTAGGCCTCAGTTGATCTCAAACAAGTTCTTGTGGCTGAACATCTCAAACAAATTGTGCCGATTAATTGCCATGTAAACAATCTGCTGGCTTTATTGTAGGAGTCCGCCTGGTATTATAAGCAGATTGGGAAATAAAGTGTCTGGATTGACAGGGACGAAAACAGCCGCAGTGGGACCAGACAGCTAATGCATTATTCAGAAGACCTTCAGGAAGCATCTTCCTACAACCCCACACAACTTCAGAATAATGAGGGAATATGACAGGGCAAAGGAAAAGTTTCTAAAATAAGATTAGAAGCTCTCTGCTTTTCTCCACTGGGAACAGATGTGAGGGAGAGTGACTGGACAGTGACAATGGAAAGATGCCAGGCAGTAATGATACAGAAGGGAACAGGCAATAACCACGCAGAGGGCAGGAGCAGTGATAATGGGGAAGGACCTAACAGTGATGATTGAGATGGACCTTATTATGATGTGGGGCAGCACAGTGTCACAGTGGGTGAAAGCTCCTCACAGTACCTCACAGCTCCAGGGAACTCGGTTCGATTCTCAGCTTGGGTCACTGTCTGGAGTTTGCACGTTCTTCCCGTGTCTGCGTGGATTTCTTCTGGGTGCTCCGGTTTCTTTCCACAGTCCAAAGATGTGCGGGTTAGGTTGATTGGCCATTATAAATTGTCCCTTAGTGTCCTGGGGTGAGTAGGTTAAAGGGATTAGCAGGGTAAATATGTGGGGTTATGGGGATAGGACTGAATGAGATTGTTGTCAGTGCAGGTTCGATGGGCTGAATGGCCTCCTTCTGCACTGTAGGGATTCTATGAATGGGCCAGGTATAAACAATTGAAATAAAATGTGGTGAGGAATCAGGCTGAAGCCCCAACAGGGAGAATGGCATGAAAATATACTGGACCATGCAACAACAGCAAGAGGTTGCACAATTACAATGGTGAGGTATCATTGGAGAGGGGAAGGTGTGATTGTGACACAGTGGTTAAGTACTGCTGCCTCACAGTGCCAGGGTCCTGGGTTTGATTCCAGGCTCAGGTCACTGTCTCTGTGAGGAGTTTGCACGTTTTCCCCATGTCTGCATGGGTTTCCTCCGGGTGCTCTGGTTTCTTCCCACAATCCAAAGATGTGCAGGTTAAGTGGACTGACCATGCTAAATTGCCCCTTAGAGTCCCAAGATGTGTAGGTTAGGGCGATTAGCAGGGTAAATGTGTGGGTTACAGGGATAGAGCCTGGGTCAGATGCTCTGTCGGAGAATCGGTGCAGACACGGTGGGCCAAATCACCTGCTTCTGCACTGTAGGGATCCTATGATTCTATGAACAATGGAGAAAAGAAAGGCATTGGAGAGGGGGCAAGTGAGCAATACTGCAGAAGGCTCAAAATGATCGGGGTAATTGGATCGTGACAATGGGTATTGCCCAGTTGGTAACAATGAGGAATGCACATGCACTAAAGAAGAAATACAGCCAACAAAGAAAGTGTGTTTGTTCAGTAATAATTGAGAGTAGCTGGACAATGGATGAGAAGAGGGCAGAGGGTAGGAGCAGTGATAATGGGGAAGCAGTGATGATTGAGATGGACCTTATTATAATGTGGGGTGGCACGGTGGCACAGTGGTTAGCATTGCTGCCTCACAGCTCCAGTGAGAAGTCTGGTCAGACCTCATTTGGAAAACTGTGAGCAGTTTTGGTCCCCATATCTAAGGAAGGATGTGCTGGCCTTGGAAAGGGTCCAGAGGAGGTTCACAAGAATGATCCCTGGAATGAAGAGCTTGTCATATGAGAAACGGTTGAGGACTCTGGGTCTGTACTCATTGGAGTTTAGAAGGATGAAGGGGGATCTTATTTGGGCCCCACACCTCAGGAAGGACATACTGGCACTGGAGCGGGTCCAGCGGAGATTCACACGGATGATCCCAGGAATGGTAGGCCTGACATACGATGAACGTCTGAGGATCGTGGGATTATATTCATTGGAGTTTAGGAGGTTGAGGGGAGACCTAATAGAAACTTACAAGATAATGAACGGCTTAGATAGGATGGACGTAGGGAAGTTGTTTCCATTAGCAGGGGAGACTAGGACGCGGGGGCACAGCCTTAGAATAAAAGGGAGTCACTTTAGAACAGAGATGAGGAGAAATTTCTTCAGCCAGAGAGTGGTGGGTCTGTGGAATTCATTGCCACAGAGGGCTGTGGAGGCCGAGACGTTGAGCGTCTTCAAGACAGAAATTGATAAATTCTTGATTTCTCGAGGAATTAAGGGCTATGGGGAGAGAGCGGGTAAATGGAGTTGAAATCAACCATGATTGAATGGTGGAGTGGACTCGATGGGCCGAATGGCCTTACTTCCGCTCCTATGTCTTATGGTCTTATGGTCTTATGGAAACTTACAGGATACTGCGAGGCCTGGATAGAGTGGACATGGAGAGAATATTTCCACTAGTAGGAAAAGCTAGAACCAGAGGGCACAACCTCAGGCTAAAGGGACGATCTTTTAAAACAGAGATGGGGAGGAATTTCTTCAGCCAGAGAGTGGTGAATCTGTGGAACTCTTCCGCAGAAGGCTGTGGAGGCCGGGTCATTGAGTGTCTTTAAGACAGAGATAGATAGGGGGTCAGGGGTTATGGGGAAAAGGCAGGAGAATGGGGATGAGAAAAATATCAGCAATGATTGAATGGCGGAACAGACTTGATGGGTCGAGTGGCCTAATTCTGCTCCTATGTCTTATGGTCTGGTATCTGCTATTATCAGAATGATAAGCACATACAGTAAACAATTGTGTTCTCAAACACACCAATAAATGCACCGACTTTCCAGTAATTCACTTTGAGTCACACTGCATTTGCCTCTCCCTCATCCTATGAAGTGAAAAATGGCAGAAAAGCCAAAATGGAAGCCATGGGTTGTGGTGAACTCAGCAGGTTACAGATTGGAGCAGGCCGTGAGACAAATGAAGCAAATTCTCAGGGGTAAACAGATGCCAGTAAATGTGAACCAGACTGGTGACCAATTAAAATAACACCGATGTTGGCAAGATGTCTGAGGAAGACTTTGTGATTTTAGAAGCTATGACGCTTTAAAGATAATTGTGCCCTAAAATCAATATCTGTAGGATGAGAGCTCCACAACTTCCCGTAAATGTTATATTCCATAAGTGAACTCTTATCCGAAACAATCTGTTATGCAGAATCATCAGAGTGTGAGGTTGCACACTTGATCTCCCACTCTGGGCGATAGGAGTCACAGCAAGTACACCAGTTTAGATGGGAAAGGAAAATTGAACAGAGATTGAATCGGCAGGAGATTATCCTGGCGACCAGCCAAAGTGGGAAATGGCAAAGACAAATGGACACTGGAACACCCTCTTCAGAACAGGCACAAGATCCAGCAGGTATCTCGACATCAAGCCAAGGATACATTTGGTACAACCCTACATTTTGGTAGAAAATAATGTAGGGAGGAGCTATATGATAAATGGCAGAACCATAAAGGGTGTAGACACGCAGAGGGACCTGGGTGTGCAAGTCCACAGATCCTTGAAAGTGACGTCACAGGTGGAGAAGGTGGTGAAGAAGGCATATGGCATACTTGCCTTTATAGGACGGGGCATAGAGTATAAAAGTTGGGGTCTGATGTTGCAGATGTATAGAACGTTGGTTCGGCCGCATCTGGAATACTGCGTCCAGTTCTGGTCGCCACACTACCAGAAGGACGTGGAGGCTTTGGAGAGAGTACAGAGGAGGTTTACCAGGATGTTACCTGGTATGGAGGGGCTTAGTTATGAGGAGAGATTGGGTAAACTGGGGTTGTTCTCCCTGGAAAGACGGAGGATGAGGGGAGACTTAATAGAGGTGTATAAAATTATGAAAGGCATAGATAGGGTGAACGGTGGGAAGCTTTTCCCCAGGTCAGTGGTGACATTCACGAGGGGTCATAGGTTCAAGGTGAAGTGGGGGAGGTTTAACACAGATATCAGACAGACATATTTTACACAGAGGGTGGTGGGGGCCTGGAATGTGCTGCCAGGCAAGGTGGTGGAGGCGGACACACTGGGAATGTTTAAGACTTATCTAGACAGCCATATGAACGGAGTGGGAATGGAGGGATACAAAAGAATGGTCTAGTTTGGACCAGGGAGCGGCGCGGGCTTGGAGGGCCGAAGGGCCTGTTCCTGTGCTGTATTGTTCTTTGTTCTTTGATAGATGTTCTCCAGAATGTCTCTTTCTGCAGAAATCAGCAATTGTTCTGTTACCTATCTAGTTGATACATCACAGAAGTGAAGTAGCAGAAATCCCAGGAGTGTCGGGTTGGGGGGGGTGGGGAGGGGGTGGGGGGGTGGGGGGGGGTGGGGGGGGGGGGTGGGGGGGGTGGGGGGGGGGGGGGGGGGTGGGGGGGTGGGGGGGGGGGGGGGGGGGTGGGCAGTTTGGGGGGGATGGAATTTTAAATTAGTGTTAGCCTTAGGCTTTGTGAAAGTTGAAAAGTACTGGACCTGGTTGAAAGGCGTGCTGCGAGAGAATTTCATAATCTTACTTAAAGTAAAGGTTATGTTTTGAAAAATTATTATTCTTAATTTTTTCTTTGGTTACTGTAGATTGATCTGTGCTCCTCAGAAACTTCCTCTTCTCTTTGGAAAACATATAATGATGGATAGAATTTACCTATTAATTGACTTTATCAAAAGCGCAATTGCAAAAATTAATACATTACATATTGTGACGGTACTGTGTCTTTAAGAAATGTATTCTAATCATGTTTCCCTGCAGGATTTTGTTGCAACCAGTGTCCTCTAATTGTTACTAAAGCAATATAATTGACATCATGCTGATTTTAATCTGAACAAATGCAGGGTCCTGTGGTTTCTCGTGTCCCTTGGGGTTGCTGAGTGGAGCTTGATTTGAGGATGATTACAGATCAGGTAATATGCCTGGGGACAGCTTTTGTTTTTACAGAGCATTCCAATTTTTTTAGTTTTGTTTTAGTTGCTGCCAGGAGCTGATGGAAACATCTTTCTGTCTCTCCCTCCAGAGGTTTTCTGAATGTTCCGGGACTGGGGAACCTCAGAGAATTGATCCAAAATTCAAAGAGCCAATTCACAGAACGTGTTAAAAAGCTGCAAATCCAGCATAGCGTGAGCATACTTGCTTTTTGTGTTAAGTTTGGAGAAGGGTGTATGTCTGTGGGATGGTGTTTAACTTGGAACAACATAGATAGCTAGCTGTTAAGGATCATACTGTGTCATGTTTAAATCTTGGTAAACATTATGCTAATTCTTTTTGTTATATTTTAATTGTGTACTTAAATAAACTTTGTTTGATAAAAGCTTCCTGGTGGGTCACTTGAAACATACCTGGAGTGAAACACCCACGCCAAAATCAAATGTAAAACTCAGGGTCCAGGCTAACTTCACATAACACCTTGGAGTTTCTGGCCTGGGTCTGCATTCTCCTTGAATGGAAAATAGGTAATGTTTGCAATATCATTGCTAACCTATAATTGTATAGTTAAATTTTATGTAGATATTTATACCTTTCATTGCGAATAAAGTGCTGATCCAGTTGGATGTATGAATGAAGAAGGTTCAGGCCAATAATTTTGAACAGCCATCGCTCCTGGATACTAAATTATTAGTAATGGATTTTCACAAATGTCCCAAAGGAATTGTTTGTCCCAAATGTTAATTTTTGAAATAGATTTCTCTCTCAAACTTGTAGCTTTAGGGTCAACTGAAATAATCTTAACAATACGTATTTACATATACATTGATTTAGACAGGACATTTAATGTTTGAATGTAACTTTTTTGATAGATAACTTCACAGGCAAGGTTTGTCTTGCTGCTTATCAGCCCTTTAGAAGCTTTAATGCGGCAAGCACAACAGGAAATTGAGAGAGGATGCTGACTACAGTCCAACCAATTTTCTAGTGCCAGAGATGCCTTTCCAGCTTGATTGCTGTCAAGTACAGACAACTGAAATGCAAATGACCTGGTCATGTCGTACATTGGACTTTCCAGAATTATTGTTCAATTTATGACTGCTTTAATGAATGCCTGTGCCAGCAGCTGCCCAGCATTGCCAGTGATGTACAAGCCAAAGAGTTGTGTCTCTACATGTCAGAGTCGAGTGGAATTAGAGATTGAAGTACCCAAGATTAATAAAAGAAAAGAAAAAATTCCCTTGGCTGTCCACTGCTGCAACAATCCTATTTATTTGAACTCAGCAGGAGTAATTGCCAAGTTAGTCTGGTGACCTCTGCTCTTGGCTGAGTAATTAGTCTCAACTAAAAACTGCCAATATTCAGACTTTTAAAAATGAAAAAGGGCAGCCATTTGTCAAGATAAAAAGTTGTGAGAGCTTTCAGTGAAGCGCAGTACTTGGAAAATGTTGGAGGAAGAGTTGCAGAGCACGGCAGCAGGATGCTGTATTAAGGCACAGGACGTACATTTTTTTCATGTGACTCTAAGGAAGTAAGTTGCATGAATTAATCTAAGTGAATCATCACGAACACAGCTCTGGCTTTTCCATTTATTTTGGATTAAATCAATTTACAATTCAAACCAAGGCTTCATTTATGTTATTAACTTGGTCCATCTTTGGACAGATCGATGAAGCAGATGTGAAAAAAGATACACATGTCTGATTCATATATACACTTGGTCTGTTATAATCTCCAGGGCAATAGATTAAAAGATAGAAAGTAGGATTAGGTCTGGGTAGCTAATCCATGCATTCAACGTGACAGGGAAAGAATGACGATACATTGCCAAGTCAAGATGGCTTATGAGCTTGGAGATGGTGCTGTTCCCATAAGCCTGCTGCCCTTTTCCTTCTGGGTGGTAGAGGTTGCTGGTTGAGGTGCTGCTGAAGAAGCCTTGGCATGTTGCTGCAGTGCATCTTGCAGATAATGCATGCAGCAGCCGCGTTGCACCGGAGGTCAAAGGAGTGAATGTTTAAGCCGGTGGGTGAGGTTGATGATTAAGTAGGCTTCTTTTTCCTGGGATGGTGTCAAGCTTAGAACATAGAACATAGAACAGTACAGCACAGAACAGGCCCTTCGGCCCACGATGTTGTGCCGAGCTTTATCTGAAACCAAGATCAAGCTATCCCACTCCCTATCATCCTGGTGTGCTCCATGTGCCTATCCAATAACCGCTTAAATGTTCCTAAAGTGTCTGACTCCACTATCACTGCAGGCAGTCCATTCCACACCCCAACCACTCTCTGCGTAAAGAACCTACCTCTGATATCCTTCCTATATCTCCCACCATGAACCCTGTAGTTATGCCCCCTTGTAATAGCTCCATCCACCCGAGGAAATAGTCTTTGAACATTCACTCTATCTATCCCCTTCATCATTTTATAAACCTCTATTAAGTCTCCCCTCAGCCTCCTCCGCTCCAGAGAGAACAGCCCTAGCTCCCTCAACCTTTCCTCATAAGACCTACCCTCCAGACCAGGCAGCATCCTGGTAAATCTCCTCTGTTCTAAACTCCAGCGCTTCCACATCCTTCTTATAGCTTCTTCCGTGTCGGGTGACTGTCCGTGTGGAGTTTGCACATTTTCCCCGTGTCTGCATGGGTTTCGTCTGGGAGCTCCGGTTTCCTCCCTCAGTCCAAAGGTGTGCAGGTTAGGTGGATTGGCCATGCTGAATTGCCCCTTAGTGAAAGGGGGATTGGTAGGGTAAATATGCGGGGTTGCGGCGATAGGGCCTGGGCGGGATTGTTGTCAATGCAGGCTCGATGGGCGAAATGGCCTTCTCATGCACTGTGGGATTCTACCATTCTAATGAAGCCACATTCACCCAGGCAAGTATTCCACTACACTCCAAACTCGTGCCTTGTGGACAGGCTTTGGGAAATCAGGAGGTGAGTCACTCACCGCCGAGTTTCCTGCAACTTATACCCTGTCTTTTTGGCAAATACTCCAAGGTCTTATTTAGACACTTCAAGATTTTGTTTGCTACTTGCAATTTCCCTTGGCACTTGAGCACTGTTAGATTGTTCTGTCGGTTGACATGAGACCGAAGAATCTTGCATTTATATCCACGCTGCATCAATCTTTCATTCTTCTGAGGTGGATGAAATGACAAACACTGGGAATATTTTTTTAAAAGCTGTATTCTATGAAGTGCTTTTTGCAAACTCAGGATGTCTCAATATTTAACAATAAATAGAATACTTTGAAGCGAGATCACTGTGTTATAAAGTAGGGAAACACGATGATCTGATCACACCAAGGACCAGGAGATGTCAACAAGACAAATGGCCAGACAATCTGCTTTAGTGATGCTGGTTGGAAGATTCACCTCAGTTCTACAAGGTTTACCCATTATCCTTAAACTATGACCCCCTCGTTCTGGACTCCCCCACCATTGGCCAGGATACCATGAGAGCTCCCCTGCACATCTTCGAATGGTGTCCAGCGATCTGTTATGTTAAGTCGAAAGGTTAGTTTAATTTGAAAGACAATGACCCCAAAGGTGCTGCCATCTCTCAGAACATTGTTTCGTATGTGTGAAGAAGAAAGAAAAATAATTAATTTTCCCCATGCCTTATTACATCTAAAAGTGATTAGATTCAATGAATTAACCTTGCTTTGTGAGCATTAAAAGTAATAGTGTTGTTACATGAAGAAAACAAATTAGACTGCAGGAATTTGCCTGGATATTTGTCAGTGTAAAGTTGATCAGCACACGGTGCTTTTCGTACCGGCCAGCCAGTTTTTGCAGATTATTTAATTGAAGTCCTTCATCAGAGTGATCATAGAAATTAGAAGCATAGGAACTAGAAGCAGGAGGAGGCCATTCGGACCTTCAAGCCTGCGCCGCCATTCATTTTGATCATGGCTGATCATCGAATTCAATATCCTGATCCCCCCTTCTCCCCCATATCCCTTGATCCCTTTCATCACTAGAGCTACATCTAATTTCTTCTTGAAATCAGATGTTTTGGCCTCAACTACATTCTGTGGTAGCAAATTCCACACATTCACAGGTGAAGAAATTTCTCCTCACCTCAGTTCTTAAAGGTTTACACCTTATCCTCAAACTATGACCCCCTTGTTCTGGACTCCCCCACCATTGGGAACATTCTTTCTGAATCTACCCTGTCTAACCCTGTTAGAATTTTATAAGTTTCTATGAGATCCCCTCTCACTGTTCTAAACTCCAGTGAATATACTCCTCACTGACTTAGCCTCTCCTCATATGACAGACCTGCCACCCCAGGAATCAATCTGATAAACCTTCGCTGCACCCCCTCCATAGTTTGTCAATACTTTCTCTTGAAAATTTTAGTTAGTTTCAATTATAATCGCCACCTTCCAAAGAAAATACAGCCAATTTCAATATTCTTTCCTCATAATTTACATTTATTGTGCCCAAATTCATCCAGGTGGCTTGCTTCTTTATCTTATATTCTTGTTGTGCTGTGCCACAACTGTGATAGAGGCGAAGTGGTATGACAGGGATGGCTGGCATTCTTATAGAGCAGCATATGGTCGCCTGCAGGAGCTGGGCTGCATTTCAAACACACCTTCACCGGGATCCTGGAAGCCACTAGCACAAGTGAAAGGGCAGGCTGTTGTGAGAATGACTTACTCATGCTCCGAATGTTGGCCTTTATCTCAAGTGTGTTGAAATATAAAAGTAATGTAGAGAACCGTGGTCAGACTGCATCTGGAGTGTTAGGTTCAGTTTTGGACAGCATGCTCAGCAAAGATAATACTGACGTTTTGAATTGATTTGATTTATTATTGTTACATATATTGGGATACTGTGAAAAGTATTGTTTCTTGAGCACTATAGAGACAAAATACAGAGTATATTGGGGAGAAGGAACAAAGAGGGTGCAGAATATAGAGTCACAGGTGGGTTGCAGAAGAAGATCAGCTTAATATATGGTACGTCTATTCAAAGGTTTGATGGCAGCAGGGAAGAAGCTGTTCTTGAGTCTGGTGGTACGTTTTTACCAACTTTTTCATCTTTTTCCTGAAGGAAGAAGATGGGAGAGAGTATGGCCGGGGTGCACGGGTGATTATGCTGGCTGCTTTTCCGAGGCAGCGGGAAGTGTAGACGGGGTCAATGGATGGGAGACTGGTTTGCGAGATGAGCTGGGCCACCTTCACAACCCCTTGTAGTTTCTTGAGGTCTTGGTCAGAGCAGGAGTCATCCCAAGCTGTGATACATCCTTACACGCCTCGTATAATGTACAGCACAGAATCACCAACATGGTACAAGATAGGGGTCAAAATGCTAATTTCGAAGGTTTGTACTCCTTTAAGTATAGAAAATTGCAGACGGCTAAAATCAAGGTGTTTAAAATTTATTCAATGGGATCCATACAATGAAATTTACGAGGATAATTAACAAATAAACTATTTAATTTCTTGAAGGAACACAGAACAAGAGAAAGTAATCTTAGAATTAGAAATTGGATAGTTATAAGTTAAATTAGGAAGCATTTTTCACTAAAAGGGTCGTGAAATCTGGAGCTCTGCCTCCAAAATTCTGGGGAATTTTTTTTTAAGTAGTGTCACACAATTTAGGGAGAAAAGGCGGGTCAATGGAATTGAGGTACAGATTTGCCATGATCGAACAGAATATTGTGGAACAGGCCCAAGCTACATAGGTACATAGGAATTAGGAGCAGTAGTAGGCAAATTCAGTCCTTCAAGCCTGCTCTGCCATTCCATCAGATCATGGCCCACCTCTCCCTGGGGATTTTTCACAGTAGCTTAATTGCAGTGTTAATGTCAGCCTAATTGTGACACTAATAAATAAACTTTAACTTAAAACCTGTTCCCCATGTCCCTTTATCCAGTGAAGCTGGACTTGAACCCACAACTTTCTGATGTGAGGTGAGTGCGGCCAACATTCCTTCCTCAACCTGCACTCCACCAAAAACAACACAAATTATGTAGCGATTCAATTATTCTCTGTATTTGAGCCCTTTTAATGCATAAATTGGTAGCTACATAACAGAGGCTATGTTTCAAAAGAAATCCGTTACTTGTAAGACATTCTGGGGACATCATAAGAATGTGATAAGCTGCTGTTCAAATGGGTTTTTTTTCCTTTTATTTTCGTAGTGTTATCACATTCAGGCTTTTATCGGCAAATTCAGTGAATGAATAAACCCATTTAAAATTGAACCAAAAAGAAGGCAGTCTTTTCTGCAAGAAGCAGTGGCTTTCACTGGAAATACAGATATTTGGATAGTGTATTAGGGTTGTGGCATTATGTGAATCGCGTAGGATGCTTGTGATGCTTCTTGTGTCGATGTCCCTCTCCAGCATACAGCCAGCCCTGATCATGCATCATTAAATTAATTGACCAAAGGGGGTGAATGTCACATGCTTCTATAAAAAAAAAACACTGATTTTTTACCACACTTTCCTGCACTGTAACCGTGTGAGATGATCTTTGGTTTCATATTGAGTTCGTTATTCATGAGCAGCCACATTCTTGAACCAGAGACATGTCTGGTGATCCAGTCATCTTAATACGAAGGCTGCCTTTACACTTAACTATTTGTTCCCTCCCTGACCTAGAGTGCAGATCTAAGTGAAGAAAAGTAGCAACTCCAGGAAACTTGTTTTTTTTCTGCAGGACTCCCATAAATTTACCTTCTTGGAGCTGGGGATGTGTTAAAGTTTAAAGATTTTGAGCAACTGCTCAGATGAACCTGCAACCACGTGACTGAATGGTGTTAATTTCTCCCCTCTTCAAATGTCATGAAGATAAATGCTACAATCCAGCTGGGACGATGCACAAAATTGGAGGACTTATAGGAACCTAGGAAAGCTGGCTGGAGTTTTATGGAATTTTAATTGAGGCACATAATTAATCAATTAATGGCCACTTAAGGGCCTCCAACAGCGGGTGCCTATGGCAAGTGGTGAGGTTGCCAGTCACACCCTGCTGACGTGGCTGTACAGCAGGGACTGAGTTTTCTGGGGCTTCCCGTCGGCTGGATTATCCGGTCGCAGTAATGGTGATGCTCTGTGGTGGGTTCACCAGCATTGCGGCTGACAAACAAGACAAAATGCCATTGACATCAGCAGGACTGGAAGATTGCACCGTCAGCCAATGGCGTGCCACATCTGCTCAAGGTAGGGGTGGGGTTCCTCCTGTTCGGGCACCCTGTGCCCAGTGGAGGCATTTCCGCACCCTCCCCCCTACAAGCCCCTCCCTTCCACCAACCTTGTCCCACCCAGGTTTGCTCAGCTCCCAGCCTCCCAATCTTCCGCTTGCCCCTTCACCAGGGCCTGCCATCAGATTGACCGACAGCTCTTGGAGCTGGGACATTCTTCATTATGGGAGCAAAAGCCACTCTTTCAAGTTACCTGCCGATTGTAAAATCTTTGGGACTTCCTAAGTCAGTTGCTGCGGGCACATCCCCAACTTTTAGCTGGTGGTCTGGGTACAAAGAATAAAAAACAAAAAACAAAGAAAAGTTCAGCACAGGAACAGGCCCTTCGGCCCTCCACGCCTACTCTGATCATGATGCCTGCCTAAACTAAAACCGTATGCACTTATGGAGTCCGTATCCTTCCATTCCGATCCTATTTATGTATTCGTCTAGTTGCCACTTAAATGCCGCTATCATACCTGCTCCCACCACCTCCCCGGGCAGCGCATTCCAGACATTCACCACTCTCTGTGTAACAAACTTGCCTCGCACATCTCCTCTAAACTTATCCCCATGCGCCTTAAACCTATGTCCCCTAGCATTTGACTTTTCTACCCTATGAAAGAGCAGGCATGGGCCTTTTAACCCTGAGAGCCTGTTTTATCATTCAAGAGATGCTGGTTGATCTGTACCTTAATTCCACACAGCTGCCTTGACTCCATAGCCCTTAATACCATTGGCAAACAAAAATCTACCAAACTCAAATCTCTATATAATTAATTGAACTAACATTTTGTGGGATAGAGTTTCACACTTCTTCCACAATTTAAATATGATGTGTTTGCGAAATTCTCTCTTAAATGGCCAAAAGCTGATTTTAAGGTCATGTCCCATTGTCCTAAACTCTCCCAGCAACAAAAAAATGTTTTCCTTTATCTACCCTATCAATTTCTTTCAAAATCCTAGAAACTCATCCCTTAACCTTCGTATATTCCAGGGAACAGAAGCCTAATTTATATAATTTTTCCTCATAATTACAGAATCACAAAAGGCGTTACAGCACAGAAGGAGGCCATTTGGCCCCTCATATCTTGTACTGGGTCTCTGTTCCAGCAATTTAGCTGTTCTACTCCCCCACCTTCTTCCCAAAGCCCTGTATATTCTACCTTTTCCAATAACACTCAAAATACTTCTTGAATGACTCACTTGAACCTGCTTCCACCATCCTGTCAGGCAGTGCATTCCAGATTCTACTCACTAATCTACCCTTTGAAGCCTTGGTAACATTCTGGTCAAACTGCACTCTGCCGAGGCCAATATATTCTTGAGGTGCAGTGCTCAGCAATAAATTTCCTGGTCTAATGGCCGCACACCGTACATGACCCATGTCTTTGAAGTTTTTGAATGAAATATCTTCCCGCCAAATGATGAACCTTTATTTTAAATGTTCCGTCTTTTCTACCCTTGAGATAATCTCATGTCCCGCCACGTCTTTTGATTAATCTGACGAGGCGATGATGACTGCTCTCAGCTTTTACTGTAATCACTCGAAGGCTGCTCCCATCCAACAGGATGACAAGTAGGCAGGTGGCTAATTTGTAGCAGTGTGAGTCTCAATTATTTGCAGTCCGTGACTGGAGCAAGGTGAGACCCAGGAAACTTACTCCACTGGTGACTGACTTGAGTCTATGTCAAATGGCTGCCAAGGCGATGACAAGCTGATGTGTTTGTAGTCGGCTGATGGATGTGTCAGTCTGTTGCTTCTGGGCTGATCTGACATTAGTATGCATGCTTGTTAGTTTCAGATACTGATGGAGCCTCTTGGGGGAAATCAGTTACATGACACAGGTCCCATGCTTAACTCAAAGCTAACGACTAAAACATTTCCCAAATCGCTTGGACAATAATGCTCATAGATAGCAATTAATTCCCTTTGATTTTTTTTTGACTAATGATTTAACTATCTATTTAATGCAAAGCACACATTTTTAATCTGATATACCATGCCACAGTACATGATGGTTTAAATGGAATCTGCAGGCTGGTGTTTATTTCGGGAAGGATAGAATTTGAAAAGCAAGGAATTATGCTAAAGTTGTATCGAACCTTGGCGAGACCACTCTTGGAGAACTGTGTACAATTCTGTTCGTTATCTTATGAAAAAGATACCAAGGCACTAACTTACAAGGATGATAGCAGAAATGCCGGGGTGCACCTATCAGGGGAGGATAAACAAGTGAATTCTCTTTTCTCCTGAAAGGAGGCACTGGGGATGTGATCTAATAAGAGGTCTTTAAAATCCAGAAATGTTCCAATGGAGCAGATACATAGAATCATAGAACCCTACAGTGCAGAAGGAGGCCATTTGGCCCATTGAGTCTGCACCGACCACAATCCCACCCAGTCTCTATCCCCATGACCCCATGCATTTACCCTAGCTGGTCCCCCTAATACTAAGGGGGCAATTTAGCATGGCCAATGTGCCTAACCCGTACATGTTTGGTCTGTGGGAGGAAACCGGAGCATCCGGAGGAAACCCACGCAGACACGGGGAGAATGTGCAAACTCCACACAGACAGTGACCCCAACCGGGAATTGAACCCGGTCCCTGGCGCTGTGAGGCAGCAGTGCTAACCACTGTGCCACCGTACAATGTTTCAGGGAAGAGCAAAACCTGAGGCTATCAATGTAATTTAGTCACCAAGAAATTCAATAGGGAATTCATAGGAAACTTCTTTACCCAGAGAGTGGTGGGAATCGGGATTCTGAAGCAAAATCATGGATCTTGGTGCATCTCCTGTTGCCGAACCTCTTCTCCCACTCCCACTTTCTTTAAACCAACCCTTCCGATCCTTCAGAATCGGGAACCACAGTCACAGTGTGGTTGAACTTTTTATTTATGTTTAGCAGAACTTCTTGGCTTTTGTACTGCATGCCTCAATTTATAAAGTCCTTTGAAATCTCAGATCTCAGCGTGATGCACTTTACAACCACAGCTTTGTCGGGAAATTACAGACAACTTGGTCATTCGTATTATGCAATCTGCTCCACTTCTTTGAACCTGGCCCAGTGCAATATCCAACAAGCAACATTCAAAAGATTTGAACCTCACAAGTAACGTAAACAACAATCCCATGTGCAATTGAGAATACTTTGAACCAACAGCGATATATTCTATTAGCGCAGGACTCCTGGTTTCACTTACAAGTTTAAAACTGGCAAAACCTTCCAGTAAATTAATGCCAAACAATTCCCCTGTAGTAATTGCTGCTCCGATCACACAATTGGACTGTTAACTGAAAAATTACACTTTGAGTCATAAATATTTTTGAATTTTAAATTGAAACCCACCACACTTACAAATGCCCACCGTGGGGAATATAATAGAAGGGTTAAGTATTGCAGATGCTGGAAATCTGAAATATAAATTCTGGAAATACTCAGCAGGCCAGCCAGCACCTGTGGAGAGAGGAAAAGAGTCAGTGCTTCAGATCCATAATCTGCTCTAGTTCTGACAAAGGGTCACTGACCCCTTGTTTCGCCCTGCAGAGATACTGCCTGACATGCTGAGCACTTCTAACACTTCCCGTTTCTGTTGGAGCTAAAAATAATCCCTTTTGCCAGCCCTCCGAAAAGCAATCAGACTTTTTCACAGAATCATAGAATCCCTGCAGTGAAGAAGGAGGCCATTCGGCCCATCGACCCTGCACCGACAATCATAGAATCTTTACAGTGCAGAAGGAGACCGTTCGGCCCATCGAGCCTGCACCAACAGCAATCCCACCCAGACCCTATCCCCGTACCCCCACATATTTAGCCTGCTAATCCACCTGATACTAAGGAGCAATTTAGCATGACCAATCAACCCAGCCCGCACATTTTTGGACTATGGGAGGAAACCAGAGCACCCGGAGGAACTCACAGAGACGCGGGGAGAACGTGCAGACTCCACACAGACAGTGACCCGAGAGAGGAATTGAATCCGGGTCCGTGGCTCTGTGAGGCAGCAGTGCTAACCACTGTGTTACAGTCCCACCCAGGCGCTATACCTTTAACCCCACATTTTTACCCTGTTAAGCCCTCTAACAATATGCATCAATTTAGCATGCCTAACCTTCCTAACCTACACATCTTTTGGACACTGAGGGGCAATTTAGAATGATCAATCCACCTAACCTGCACATCTTTGGACTGTGAGAGGCAACCGGAGCACCCAGAGGAAACCCATGCAGACATGGGGAGAACGTGCAAACTCCACACAGACAGTCATCCAAAGCCTGAATTGGTGTTTTTGGATTTCCAAAAGGCGTTTGATAAGGTGCCTCACAAAAGGTTGCTGAAGAAGATTGGGTCACTCGGAGTTGGGGGTAGGGTGTTAGCGTGGATTGGGGATTGGCTATCCGACAGGAAGCAGAGAGTTGGAATAAATGGGTGCTTTTCTGGTTGGCAGATGGTAACTAGTGGTGTGCCGCAGGGATCGGTACTGGGGCCTCAACTATTTACCATTTATATAGACGATCTGGAGGAGGGGACGGAGTGTAGGGTAACAAAGTTTGCAGACGACACAAAGATAAGTGGAAAAGTGAATCGTGTGGAGGGCGTAGAAGGTCTGCAGAGAGATTTGGACAGGCTGAGTGAGTGGGCGAGGATCTGGCAGATGGAGTATAACATTGATAAATGTGAGGTTATTCACTTTGGAAGAAATAATAGCAAATTGGATTATTATCCAAATGGAAAGAAATTACAACATGCTGCTGTGCAGAGGGACCTGGGGGTCCTTGTGCATGAGACGCAAAAACCCAGTCTGCAGGTGCAACAGATGATCAAGAAGGCAAATGGGACGTTAGCCTATATCGCAAGGGGGATAGAATATAAAAGCAGAGATGTCTTGCTGCATCTGTAAAGGGCATTGGTGAGGCCGCAGCTGGAATACTGTGTGCAGTATTGGTCCCCTTACTTGCGGAAGGATATATTGGCCTTGGAGGGAGTGCAGAGAAGGTTCACCAGGTTGATACCAGAGATTAGGGGTGTTGATTATGAGGAGAGACTGAGCAGATTGGGTTTGTACTCGTTGGAATTTAGAAGGCTGAGGGGGGATCTTATAGAGACCTATAAGATAATGAAGGGGCTGGATAGGGTAGAGGTGGAGAGATTCTTTCCACTTAGAAAGGAAACTAGAACTAGAGGGCACAGCCTCAAAATAAAGGGGGGTCATTTTAGGACAGAGTTGAGGAGGAACTTCTTCTCTCAGAGGGTGGTGAATCTCTGGAATTCTCTGCCCACTGAAGTGGTGGAGGCTACCTCGTTGAATATGTTTAAATCACGGATAGATGGATTCCTGATCGGTAAGGGAATTAGGGGTTATAGGAATCAGGTGGGTAAGTGGAACTGATCCACTTCAGATCAGCCATGATCTTATTGAATGGCGGGGCAAGCTCGAGGGGCTAGATGGCCTACTCCTGCTCCTATTTCTTATGTTCTTATGAGCGCTGTGAGGTAGAAGTGCTAACCACTGTGCCCACTGTGCCGTCCCTTGTGTAAGTCTCTCATTCCTCTTCAGCAAGAATCCCACCAGCAGTGGCCTGAGGTCAGGTTTGGCAAAATGTTAAACCTGAATTTCTTAAAAAACAAGTTAAAGTATAAAGAAAACATATACAAATTGATAATTTTAAAAAGAAGAAAAATTAATAAAAATGAACATTTTCATGAGAGTAAACTCCAACTCACAGACCACCTATTAAACATTTGAAGGAAGACTTGTATTTTTTAAGGAAATAAGTAAAGACACTGACCAAACACTGGCTAATACGGCAAAGTGACCATGTCCTGGAAAATTGTTATGCAGGTTGTATTATCCTGGGAGGATGTGGAATTTCACACGTGAAGAGGTTTCGAGGCCCACTTTAAACAGAGATGCTTGAAAAAAAATATGGGTAATACAAAAGACTGGACTTTAGTCTCCCATGTCGTGGAGACATTGGACTGTTCCCTAAATCTTATTGGACATCCAAAAACACTCATCTCCTGTTGATTCATATCTCAGAATGTGTAAAAAGCTCTGAGATTAGTACAAGATATCAGTAT
The DNA here is from genome assembly GCF_964213995.1 of Mustelus asterias. Lineage (NCBI taxonomy): Eukaryota > Metazoa > Chordata > Chondrichthyes > Carcharhiniformes > Triakidae > Mustelus > Mustelus asterias. The sequence goes on from NC_135813.1 coordinate 102,597,192, forward strand.
TTCCATTCCCGGGAATGCACAGAGAAAATGGGTCAAAACTGGCTGAACAATCAATGAGAGGAGGGGAAAACAGAAGCAAAAAGTCTCCACCTTTCTCTCTTTTGCTGGAGGCAGCAAGCAGGAAAGATCAAGACAGCCTCTTTAGTTACACCTGCAGAGACAAGTAGCTCACCTCTTCTCTCTGGGACAAGCCAACAACTGTCTCCAATGGACTATGAATCTGCCAAAGTCATTTCTACTGAAATCACCCAACTTACTGGCTGCAACATACCACCTACACCTGCTGGACCAGCCAATATTGAGTATTTGAATATTTTTTTAAAAATATTTGCACTCTTAACATTTTATTTCAGACATGTATGTGGGCTGGAATTCTCTGGTCGTTCATGTCAGCGGGATTCTCTGGTTCCGCCGGCAGTGGACCCCACCGTGGGTTTCCTGCCAGCGTGGAGTGAAGTCAATGGGAATTCCTATCACCAGCAGCAGGACCAGAGAATCCCGCTGCTAGCAAACAAGCTGCCACCTCCCGCCAGTGGGAAACACATGGCTGGGAGGCTGGAGAATTTCTCCTGAGGTGTTTCTGTGTGTCTGTATGTTTGTGTAAATGTCTTTTTGTTTGTCTGTGCATGTCTGTGTATGTGTCTGTGTGTTTGTCTGTGCATGTCTGTGTATGTGTCTGTGTGTTTGTCTGTGCATGTCTGTGTATGTGTCCGTGTGTCATGTCTATTATTTTTCCCTGAGTTTTAGTAACTAATAAACTTATTCATTCTTTCACTCAAGAAAGCATTGTTAAACTGGTTCCTTATTATAAGTACAAACATTTTAATTGGGAAAAGGTATCGATGGGAAAAGGATTGCAATCACATGCACCCACATCCACACATGGACACACATTTTCTCTCTCTCTCACACTCTCTCTCTCACACTCACTCACAACTTCACTCACTCTCTCACACATACATTCACTGCACAGTGGCACAGTGGTTAGCATTGCTGCCTCACAGTTCCAGGAACCTGGGTTTCATTCCCAGGTTGGGTCACTGTCTGTGTGGAGTTTCCACATTCTCCCCATGCCTGCGTGGGTTTCCTCTGGGTGTTCCAGTTTCCTCCCACAGTCCAAAGATGCGTGGGTTAGGTGCTTTGGCCGTGCTAAATTGTCCCTAGTGTCCCGAATGCATGAGATTAGCGGGGTAAATATGTGGAGTTACAGGGGAATAGGGCCTGGGTGGGATTGATGCTGAATGGTCTCCTTCTGCATTGTAAATATTCTATGATTCTATGACTTGCTCATTCTCACACATTCACTCTCACTCACTCTCTCTCACACACTGACTCTCTCACACACTGACTCTCTCTCACACACTCACTCACTCTCACACGCTCACTCACTCACACTGACTCTCTCACACAGTGATTCTCTCTCACACACTGACTCTCTCTCACACACTGACTCTCTCTCACACACTAACTCACTCTCACACACTCACTCACTCTCACACACTCACTCACTCTCACACACTCACTCTCTCACACACTCACTCACACACTCACTCACTCTCACACACTCACTCTCTCACACACTCACTCTCACACGCACTCTCTCACACACTCACTCTCACACACTCACTCTCACACACTCACTCTCACACACTCACTCACTCTCACACATTCACTCACTCTCTCACACACTCTCTCTCTCACACTCACTCTCTCTCACACACTCACTCTCTCTCACACACTCACTCTCACACACTCACTCACTCTCACACATTCACTCACTCTCTCACACACTCTCTCTCTCTCACACTCACTCTCTCTCACACACTCACTCTCTCTCACACACTCACTCTCTCTCACACACTCACTCTCACACACTCACTCACTCTCACTCACTCACTCTCTCACACACTGACTCACTCTCACACACTAACTCTCTCTCTTTGCAGTTTTAGTGAAAAAGCCCAAACTTCTCAGTTTTCTCTTCCTAACTCTGCCTCCTTGTCTTTCCTAACATCCTGGGGAACTTGCAATGGCCATTTTGTTTATTATTTTGATATCCTTTCTATTTGAGGGTGTTCAAAATGCCCCATTCTCATTCTACCTCTCTCTCTCCATCTCACCATCTCCTCATTTCTCCCTCTCTCTCCCTCTCCCTCTTTCCCCCTCACTTTTCCCCCTTTCACTCTTTTCCCTTCTCTCCCTCTTACTCTCACTCACACCAGATCTCTCTCTGCCTGATCACTCTTATCATGGCCCAGCAGCGATAGGTAAACTGGCTGCTTTATGGGAGGGCAGTGGGTGTTGAAAGTCAATTGGTGAGGTGTCACGCATAAAAAAAAAGAATCGGTGCAATTCTCACTCACACCCCATCACTCTTTTCCCTTCTCTCCCTCTCCCTCTCTTTCTGTCTCACTCTCTCTCCCTCTCCTCCCCTTTAATTCACTTCCCTTCATTCCCTCTCACTCTGTCTCCCTCTCTTCTCCTTTACTCCCTCTCACTCTCCCTCTCAAACTCCCCCGTCCCACCCCGTCACTGACCCCTGCCCTGCCCCTTTGCCCCATCTCTCTTCCCGCCCCCATCTCCTTCTCATACTCTTCCCCCTCTGGCTAGAAAAGGCTACGGCACTTCTGCAAAATGGTTCACAGTAAAATTGTAGGGCAGGAATATTGTCAACAGAACTGACAGCGTGATACAGAATTGTACCGATTCTTTTTTATTTATGCGTGACACCTCACCAATTGACTTTCAACACCCACTGCCCTCCCATAAAGCAGTAAGAAGTCTAACAACACCAGGTTAAAACTTGCAGCGTTGTTAGACTCCTTATTGTGTTTACCCCAGTCCAACGCCGGCATCTCGACATCATGACTCCCATAAAGCAGCCAGTTTACCCATCGTTGCTGGGCCATGATGAGAGTGATCAGGCAGAGAGAGATTTAGTACAGGCACATCACAGATCATCCTGTTCAAGAGATACAAAAACAAAAGGTGTAAGTCAGAATTGGAATGACTCAAATGCATCTCCAGCCACCTCCACTGGTAGAATATTTAGCACAGCAGGAGGCCAATCAGCCCATCATGCTTGTGCCAGTTCTTTGAAACCACTGCCTAATTAGTCCTTCTCCCCTGCATTTTCCCCAGAGCCCTGCAAGTTTTACCTTTTCAACTATATACACATCCACTTACATCAAAAGCACGCTGATTTCCAATATAGCGCTTCTGAGTTTCTTTACCTCCACTACTGTCAGTGTTTTGTCTCAGTTTGAATATGTAATTTCGAGCGGGCTTTACAAATCAATATCTTATGAGGCACTAATCATGCAACTAGTTTGACATACACTGTTTCAGCTGGAGAACTGCAGATGGATGCCTATTAACGGAAGTTGTGCCACTGCTATGGATAATGGCTTTAAACTTTAATCACATTATTCTTCCCATTCAGTCGTGGATTACAAAAGTCCAAATGGGGAACATTAGTAAAAGGATATGATTTCATCCCATATTTTGTCAATTATCATCTTCATCTGCAACCCTACTGCTGGCATCTTGCCCCAAGCTAAGTCCCACCCACTTACTCGCCTGTTTCCATTGACTCTGCACCAATCAATGCATCAATTTTCAAATCCTCATCTGTGTGTGAAAGTACTTTCACGGCCTGATGCCATTCAATATTTACAGGAAACCAGAAAATGCTGGAAATACTTAGCAGGTCTGGAAAGAAGCTCAGTTAAGGTTTCCGATCAATGAACTTGCATCTGTATGTTACAGGCCTGTTTAATGTTCTTTTATTTTCTTTGGTCAAATGAAAATAGGTTCAACTTTATGAATGAGTTCTCATTGCTCGAATCCATCGTTCTATAAGAAAATTACCCTTCCCTGCACTGTCTGTGATGCACCAATGTCCTCATGAAGGTAATGCACCCAAAACACACCAGGATAAACTTTCAACTTGCCACCTGGTGTTGTACTTTGGCCACCTATTGGAGAAGTTGCCTGGTTTTCATTCCCATCAAAGTGGTGTACATGGTGGCACAGTGGTTAGCCACTGTGTGGAGTTTGCACGTTCTCCCGGAGTCTGTGTGGGTTTCCTCCGGGTGCTCCGGTTTCCTCCCACAGTCTGAAAGCCGTGCTGGTTAGGTGCATTTACCTGAACAGGTGCCGGAGTGTGGCGACTAGGGGAATTTCACAGTAACTTCATTGCAATGTTAATGTAAGCCTTACTTGTGACTAATAAATAAACTTTACTTTACAATGGGATACTCAGGTTTGATCAACTTGCTGGTATGAGATTTAAAAGTGCTGGCAGTTAAAAGGATCCTGAGCGTAGTTGTAGGAAGGAATGTGGCCTTTCAGTCAGGCTAAAGTAACTGGGTGACTGATGGGAGGGCCAAACTGTGATTAAGTTGTTCAACAAAACAGAAAATGTTGGAAACTCTCAGCGGGTCTGACAGCATCTGTGGAGCGAGGGTAGAGCCAACGTTTTGAGTCTGGATGACTCATCGTCCAAGGTGTGATAAGTTGTTGCCTGACTTCAGGGCCTTGCTAGGATAAGCAGATGACAAGACAATGTAATAAATCGGCAGGCTAGAAAAAGCAAATTTGTGTTTCAAAATAAACTACTGGAGCTATTTGAGTTACAGGTCATTCCGTGATTTTATCCGTAATTGTGAATTGTGAATTGCTAGACATTTGTTTTTCATTTTGATTTGATTTGATTTTTTGATTTGATTTGAATTATTATTGTGTTAACATACAGTGAAAAGTAGCGTTTCTTGCACGCTATACAGACAAAGCATACCGTTCATAGAGAAGGAAACGAGTAAGTGCAGAATGTAGTGTTACAGTCATAGCTAGGGCGTAGAGAAAGATCAATTTAACGCAAGGTAAGTCCATTCAAAGGTCTGACAGCAGCAGGGAAGAAGCTGTTCTTGAGTCGGTTGGCACATGACCTCTGACTTTTGTATCTTTTTCCCAAAGGAAGAAGATGGAAAAGAGAATGTCTGGGGTGTGTGGGGTCCTTAGTTATGCTGGCTGCTTTACCGAGGGAGCGGGAAGTGTAGATATATGTGATAAGAACAAAGTAAGTCAATGATAAAGTATTGCAAGGATGGTATAAATATATGGAAGAAACTGTGTGAGTTTGAGTAGCCTCAGAGAGCAATCTGAGGCTGCTATCTCCTGTATGCATACATGTATTGAATAAACAGCTGCTTGAGACACCTACAGTTGACTCTGTCTCAGGTGTCTTTAGATACTGCATAACACCATTGATTTCAGTTTCTATAATGGGTGACCAATCTACAACGCCAGTGATACACCTGGATGCTGAATGGAAAGCCTATCCCCATATTCTAAATGTAACTTCATCAATGCCTTACACAAAGTTAGAATATAGCCAATATTGTTGAGATGTACCCTAGCATATGAATGTCGCAATGACCTAATACTTCTGTTAAATGTTTAACAATCACACTACAATCCTGTTTTTGGTGCTTTCTGCGGAACTCTCAAGGAAATTAAATGGGATTAAAATATTGAACATCATGGACCAGAACTTCCAAGCTCTGGGGCTTGTAGCCAAGAGGGACCCAAGGAGATGCACTGGGGAAGCCCCAAAGGTCCCCAGGCCAGGTCTGAATGGCAATTGCCCAGGAAGTTAAACTTCCAGTAGACAATTACCCTGCACTGGGAGCCAGCAAATCTCCAATTTTAACTCGATGGTTTTGACTCTCTTAGCAGAATAGTTACCCAGGGAATGTTGGAAGGATCAAAGCCACTTCTAACTCCTAGGCAATTGTACTAGAGTCCCACCCACCAATCCCCCACTGTATCCCCAACTACAACCCCCCCCCGCCCAACTCTCCATTCCCGATGACCCTCTCCTCCCCTTGACGACCCTCACTTTCTTGACTAACCCCACATCCCAATTCCCCATGCCCATAACTAACCCACATTTCCCCAGCTAACCCCCATCTCACAGCTAGCCCTCAAAACCTTCCCAAGCCCCTAAATCTTCCCACTGACTCCTGTCTTTACTACCCTCCCCACCTCCACCTGCTCCCCACCCCAACTACCCCACACGGCCCAACCAACCACCTAAACCCCTCCCCCTGACCACTTCTAGTACCCCCCCCCAAGCTCAACTTACCCCCAGGACCAGTCCCTCCATCCCTGACCCACCCTACTCCACCGTTCCATACTGTCCTCTGCTGTCCCTTCCTACACCACCCCCTTTCCATTCATTCTACCCCTTTGTCCACCTACCTTCCACATTTACCTTCACCCAGGCTTCTCAAATTGGCAAGTACCTGTAAACCTATCCAGTTTGCGGTAGTTAGTGCTGAGAAAAGGGAGTGTGGGGAGGCAGTGGCATTGTCACTGGATTGGAATCCAGTGACCCAGGATAATGCTCTGGAGACCCAGGTTCGAATCAGATGGTGGAATTTAAATTCAATGAAATCTGGAATTTAAAGTCTAATGATGATCATGAGTTGGTTGTCATAATAAACCCATCTGGTTCATTAGTGTCCTTTAAGTGAGGCAATCTACTGACCCACATGCGACTCCAGATCCACAGCAATGTGGTTGGCTCTTAAATGCCCTCTGAAATAGTCTAACAAACCTCTGAGTTCAAGAGGCAATAAGGGAAGGGCAGTGAATGATGGCTCAGCCAGCAATGCCCACATTCTATGAATGAATTTTTTAGAACTTCCCCGTCACTGCTGTCCTGATTTTAAGGCCTCAGAATTCTGCTGTATTGTACTTTTCTCACCAGGCCTGAGTCAGAAGGTTAGGCAAGAAATGCGCAGCTTCCAACTAAGATAAGTAAAAATCCGACTGCCACCCTCTTGTAAGGTCTGGCCCAGTATTTACAGCACATAAACAGGACATTTGGTTCATCAGGTTGGTCCCGATGTTTATGCTCCACACAAGCCTCCTTTCTTAACTCCAGTAATATGTGCTTCAATTCCTTTCTCCTTCATCTGGCTATTCAGCTCTGCCTTAAGTTATTTTCCTCAACCATAGCAAGTTTCACATTCTCACCACTCTCTGGATAAAGTGGTTTCTCCTGAGTTTCCTTTCGGATTTATTAGTGACTATATTATAGTTCTAATCCCTAGTTCTCATCTTCCAGCAAGTGGAAACATGTTGGGGGCACTCTTATCGGCTCATTCCACCGGCCAATCAGCGTGGCAAGCCAGTAAGATTGGGCGAGAGGTGAAAAATGGGGTTCGCGCCTCGCGATGATACCGGCACTGATTTGCTGGCGAAATCTACTTTGTTCCCTTGATTTCAATATTCATTTGGTAATTTAAATATAATTAGTAGATCCTGGGTGTTGTCATTCGGACTCACTTGACTACACCAGCTCACCGGTCAAGATCCTCACCAGCAAGGATCACGTATTGTCCCCACCAATGGGGACCAGACGTGATTACGTCACCGGTGGGACTGGAGGTCACTGAAGCTCCCTGGGTAGTTAGGGGCTGGGGGGGGCAGGGGCGGGGGGTGATGTCTGGGAGTGTGGCAAGGGGTGGTGGGTGACAGGAGATCTCCCACTGCACTGTGTACACTGTGAGTACACAGTATGCTGGAAGTTCAGGGCACCTGCACAATGGCGCCCCGAGAGCTCAGCAACCGGCTTCCCGGTGAGAATAGACTCTGCCCCGCTCCCTGCTGGCGAGAATCACATCTAGGCTCTTTTTTGCTAAGTGCCCTGGAAGCTCGCCCAAAAAATCAGAGGGATTCTCTCCCGTTTTCACACTTGTTCAATGCTTAGAATTAGAGATGGTAATATCCGTTAGCTATGCCAAACCTCATCAAGCCCTATCATAACATTAAATATCTGATCATCCCTCAGTTTACCCTTTTCAAGCAGCTACACATTGACACAGAAACTATGCCTTTCACTCTGGTGAAACTACCCAGATACCGGAATTAATATTAACTAAAAAGAAGTAACCAGGAATAAATTGTATAATTAAAATAAAATAGTAAGTGCTTCAATTCTGGTATAATTCACCAATGCCCCTTTTTCTTCAATCATTTTTGCTCCTATTTATATTTTAACTGGTGATGGCCTAGTGGTATTGTTACTAGACTATTAATCCAGAAACTCAGCTAATGTTTTGGGGAACCAGGTTCAAAACCCACCATGGCAGAATTGAGTAAAAATAAACTCTGGAATTAAGAATCTACTGAAGACCAGGAAACCATTGATGATTTTCGGAAAAACCCATCTGGTTCACTAATGTCCTTTAGGGGAGGAAATCTGCTGTCCTTACCTGGTCTGGCCTACATGTGACTCCAGAGACACAGAAATGTGGTTATCTCTCAGCTGCCCTCCAATGGCGGGATGGGCAATAAATACTGGCCAGCCAGCAACACCCATGTCCCATGAATGAATTTTTAAAAAAATTATTTTAACCTGCCCATTATTTTCTCCTTCAGTTGACATTCGTGCCCAATCCCCCTCCATTCCTGAAGCTTGCTCAGATATGATTCTGCAGCCGACCGTCACTATTCTTCCATCTGAAAAATGAATGAGTGTCAACAGGGCTTTTGATGCTGTGGATCCTTGCAAAAGAGTCCTGCCCTTTCAATTCTCGGGCATTCTCACATTGGCATAGCAGACTGCACAGGGCTATGACTAGATAAGAGTCCCTGGCTGAAATCGGTTATCTTTCTATAGAATGGGGATATGGCTCAATCATTCACTAGAGAAGCTAATATACATTTTAATTTTTTTTCAAACTTTCACCTATTTTGGAATTGCCAGGAACTTCCAAGGGAATAAGCTTTTGCTAAGCTGAGCACATCTCAATCTTTGCCATAAAGATTGTTGTGAACTAGAAACATTGATGTTTCTGATGCACTGATGTTCCCGATTGAGATCGGTCGTCCATAGCCATTCAGGAATAGTGGAGGATAATCCAAGCCTGCGCCAGTCGGATGGAAAACTTAAAGCAAAAAGAAATAGACTTTGCGGGAGATGAAAATTAAATATATAGCACATAGAAGCAGAAAGTTAATATAAAAACCTGCATCCTAAATTATTAAATGGGGAAGTTCAAAATAGCATAATGGAAAGTTAAATTTTAAAAGATTTAAGCAGACAGGGAAGAGATAAGGGTTGGAGAATATATATAATTAAATTATTAACTGCGAACATGATAAATCTGGATGGGAAAAGAAAATTGGAAAAATAAATTATCAAGAAATGTACGGAGGGGGCCTGAAAGGGATTTACAAATAAAAATGATTTGTTCTAGACATGCTCTGTGGAGTGGGAAACAGCATTAACGGGTGTGATTTTTCCACTCTGCTACACTGCTCGAATCGTGTCGCAGGGGGATCTCCTGGGAGATCGGCGCATGCGCAGTGGCCCCCTCAGCAGCCTGATACCGGCCTCTCGAGCGGGATTAGGCCCTGCCCCCCCTCCCCTGCCACTAGCTTGAATCTCCTGATGGTCTCTGTGGTGCCATCACAGAGCAACACAGCTTGCCCAAAGGAAAGGTGGGAAAACCACCCACTTTCCTGCCATTGGACACTTAAAATTTCTTTGGGAAAATTGCGCCCTACATTTCAGATCAATGACGTTTGTGTTCATCTGAGACATTAATTCTGTTTCTATCCCCACAGATGCTGCCTGACGTGCTGAGTATCCATCATTTTCTGTTTCTATTTCAGAGTTCCAGTATTTGCAATGTTTCACATTTGTGGTAAATGCTTTGTTTTGACTTTTGATTTGACTTGATTTGATTTATTATTGCCACATGTATTAGTATAAAGTGAAAAGTATTGTTTCTTGCGCGCTATACAGCAAAGCATATCATACATAGAGAAGGAAAGGAGAGAGTGCAGAATATAGTGTTACAGTCATAGCTGGGGTGAAGAGAAAGATCAACGTAATACGAGGGACATTCAAAAGTCTGATGGCAGCAGGGAACAAGCTGTCCGGTTGGTACGTTTCCTCAGACTTTTCTATCTTAGGTCAGTGAGCGCAAGGGTCATTGGGGAATGGAACTGCTGTGAGTTAAGACTTGGGCAACGGTGATCTGGATGACCTCAAGTTTACAGAAAAGAATACCTGATAGACCGGCCAAGAGTGCATTGGAATAGTCAACTCTGGAGGTAACCAAGGCATGAATGAAGGTTTCAGAAACAGATGAGCAGGAACAGGGGCTAGGTTTGCGATGTTACAGAGTTGGAAAGAAGCAGCCTTAGTAATGCTACCAGGAGCTCACATCAGGGTTAACTATGACATCAGATTTGCAGACAGGGTAGTTTATTCACTCTCAGTTGCCAGAGACATGGATGGAGTCAGTCGGTAAGGAATGGAGTTTGGAGCAGCCACCAAAAACAATGGCTTTGGTCTTCCCAATATTCATTGCAAAAGGCCAATTTCAGCCTCTGAGTCTGGCAATGGATCTCCCGGCAGTGCAGTTTTGCCATTATGGGGAACTCCATTGCATCCAATGAAGCAGGAGGAGGAGGGGGAAAAAAGGAAGGAGGACAACTGGAGAGATAGCAGGCAGAGTGCGAGTTTACCTGAGTCTGCCAGAGTATACAGATCCAGAACATCATGCCTGAAGTTCTCAGATGAGCAATGCATAAGGAGGTGAAAATGAAAGGCATCCATTTTGTGAGAACCCTAACCGAGAAGATCATAGAATCCTACAGTGCAGAAGGAGGCCATTCGGCCCATCGAGTCTGCACCGACCACAATCCCACCTAGGCCCTATCCCCATAACCCCATTCATTTACCCTACCTAGTGCCGCTGACACTAAGAGGCAATTTAACATGACCAATCCACCTAACCCATACATCTTTGGACTGTGGGAGGAAACTGGAGCACCCAGAGGAAACCCACGTAGACATGGGGAGAATGTGTAAATTCCATACAGACAATGACCCAAGCTGGGAATTGAACCCGGGTCCCTGGCACTGTGAGGCAGCAGTGCTAACCACTGTGCCACCGCGCCACCCCAAAATCAAAGTGGAGAATGTAGATATGTCATTGGACACACTGAGGCAAAGAATCACCTGGCTGGTTGTATGCTGTAATAGTACCCATGAAAAGACTGCATTAATTGGTACTGAGAGAACACAGATGCCTGTGTACACTGCCACCAGCCACGCACTATCCTAACATTGAATTATACCTTCCTCACTGTCACTGGGGCAAAATCATGGAACTCCCTTCTTAAAAGCGCTGTGGGTGTACCTATATCATATGGAGTGCAACAGTTCAAAAAGGCGACTCACCCCCAACTTCTCAAGGGCAATTGGGAATGGGCAACAAATGCTGACCTAGCCAGTGACGCCAAAACCCTATGAAAGGTTTTCTTAAAATAGAGACGACATCTGGTCCCACCAGTGGAGGACCTTGAACAGAATGAAGAAGACCACACAGGGGACATAAAATCCCTACAGAGCAGAATGAGGCCATTCAGACCATTGAGCCTGCTCTGACAACAATCCCACCCAGTCTCTACCCCCCTATAACCCGCCTGATAATCCCCCTGACACTAAGGGGCAATTTAGTATGACCAATCAACCTAACATGCACATCTTTGGACTGCGGGAGGAAACCGGAGCACCCAGAGGAAACCCACACAGACATGGGGAGAACGTGCAAACTCCACACGGACAGTCACCTGAGGCTGGAATCGAACCCGGTCCCTGGCGCTGTGAGGCAGCAGTGCTAATTACTGTGCCTCCAGAAATGTGTAGGCTCCGAAAATCACTGGCAGTCTGAGCTCTATGGCAGCAGGTGAATGGAACAACTGCTGCTCCTGTGCATGAACACTCATGGTCAGCATCTCTCAGGCTGTCCACTGTCCAATATTGAAAACAATACAGGTACTGCCTGGCTGTAGGATATCTTAAAACCCATGGAGAAAAGAGAAATTCAGCGCAAAATGCTCGCTATCCAAAACTCCTCAATTACCATCCTGCAAAATAAATAGAAGTGACACAATCTAGAATATTGAACACCTTAGGATGGATTACAGAATCATAGAATCATAGAATCCTACAGTGCAAAAGGAGGCCATTCAGCTCATTGAGTCTGCACCGACCACAATCCCACCCAGGCCCTATCCCCGTAACACCATTCATTTACCCTAGCCGGTTCCCCTGACACTAAAGGACAACTTAGCATGGCCAATCCACCAGAAGACATGGTAAAAAATATCCCCAGTGCAATAACTATGAGGGCAGCACAGAAAGACAAGTAACCGTTTTTAAAGCACAGGGCTGGAAATTATACTTCTTCAGTTCAACATCTCCTGTAGTGGAAGATTAGAGCTTGTTATGAAGAAGGCAATTTAATGAGAGTCACATCTGTAGTTTCAACCCACAGGGGTTCGTGGGAAGCAGCTTTTGTCTAACACATGCATTAGAATGCTTCAAGGTTATAATAGAATTGGGAACTGATGGTAGAGAGCTAGGTGGTATACATCTTAATTTTCAAACATCATTTGATAAGTCACCTCACGAGAGACGTCTGGCTAAAATGAAGCTGTTGGGATCAAGGAGGATCTTGTAAACTGGCTCACTAATGGGCAACAATGAACTATGATCAATGACAGTGTTTCTAATTAGACAACTGTGGCCAGCAGTGTTGCACAATAGGCAAATAATGGCTGCTGTCTAGGATGTACATAAATAATCCAGATTAAGCTACAGAAACTCAAATGCCTAAAATTGCCGTTAATTCAAATCTGAAATGTAAAATGCTCAGAGGAGAGAGATAACATACGAGATGGTCATGCCCTCAGCATGTAAGTCACAAATACTGTTTACTGCGGAGAAATTGAACTAAGGCATACTTATACTAAAAATCAGTTTGTTAGTTAGGGCGGCAAGGTGGCACAGTGGTTAGCACTGCTGCCTCACAGCACCAGGGATCTAGGTTCAATTCCAGCCTCAGGTCACTGTCTGTGTGGAGTTTGTACATTCTCCCTGTGCCTGTGTGGGTTTCCTCCTTTTCCTCTCACAGTCCAAAGATGTGCGGGTTAGGTTGATTGGCCATGCTAAATTGACCCTAGCATCAGGGGATTAGCAAGGTTTCTGAGTTAAAATTTGGCTTGTAGATACCTCAAAATTTAAATTGATAATATCCAAAATCCCAGTGAATCAGATTATGTTAAAAGTTCTGCTCTGGAAATTGAAAGATCTGCAGCTACCATTTTCAGGTGAGAAATAATTAGGTTCACAAGGTTGCACACTGCCATGCCGCCCTGTAATGATCGAGGATGCCCAACTTAAACAGCCATTTGACTCACTGCCAATGTAAGTGGAGAGCCCAACATCCGTTTCAGGCTACTTTGACAACTGGAATCACAGCTGAATGGAACAGTCATTGTATGTGTGCTGCTGTCAATTTTCTTGAGGGACCATGTGAAACTGGCACCAAAAGAGGAATTACAACAACTCATACTTATCTGAAGATAGAGGGCTCTTCCTTGCACCGCATTGGAGCTGCAGACTGTTGTCACTCTTTTCTCATCAACGTTCCCGCTATCTTGTGTGGGAGCATTTGGCCAAGAGTTGCAAATCATGTTGCAGCTATATAAAACCCTGGTTAGGCCACATTTGGAGTATCGCATACAGTTCTGGTCACCACACTACCAGATTTGCAACTCTTGTACTCAATGCTCCGGCCGATGACGGCATTTGTGAATGGTATGTTTGTTCTCTGTGCGACACAGTCCTGATTGCTGCATGGCCAAATGCTCCCACACAAGATAGAGGGAACGTTGATGAGAAAAGAGTGCTGTAGCTTATTATTGGTGCTATATCAATGATATACCAGTGATATACCAACAGTGGTGTAGTGGTTAGCACTGCTGCCTCACAGGGCCAGGGACCCAGGTTTGATTCCCACCTTGGGTCACTGTCTGTGTGGAGTCTGCATGTTCTCCCCGTGTCTGTGTGGGTTTCCTCCGGGTACTCCAGTTTCCACCCACAGTCCAAAAGATGTGCAGGTTAGGTGGATTGGCCATGAAAATTCTCCCTCAGTGTACCCGAACAGGTGCTGGAATGTGGCGACTAGGGGATTTTCACAGTAACTTCATTGCAGTGTTAATACAAGCCTACTTGTAACACCAATAAATAAAAATTTTAAAAATCTTAAACATGAGGTTGGTGAATCAATTTCTCTACGACCAATTTCTTTCTGTAACTTTGATGAGATCACCAGAAAACCACATGTGAACTATTCCCATTAAGTTATTCAACTATTCCACAGGTAGAATTGTGTTTTGCCTAAACTCAGGCTCCAGAATCCCTCTTACCTCTTAAAGAAATCAAAGAGGTTGGTCAAGCAAGATTTTTGCTCTTCAAATCCATGCTGACGCTTTGTGATATTTTTGGCTTCTGTCTCCATTTTCTCCTTTAGCAAGGATTCCATTATCTTTCCTGTTACTGATGTTAAGCTGATTGGTCTATACTTCCAGGACATACTCTAGTTCCATTTTCAAATGTAGATAAAATGCTGGCTATCCAACAGCCTCTGGCATGACGGTTTTTTTTTGAATGAATCGTTAAATATATATAATATTGCCTCCGCTATCTCTTCCATACATTCATTTTAAGATTCAATCCATCCAGACAAGCAATCTCAACCTCTTTGAGAATGATTAGTTTGGTTACTATTTCTCTGCATTTCATTTTACATGTAATTATTTAATTTGAATATCACTTCCAATGTTATATCCATCTGATCCAAATCTCTGGTAAATACGGAAACATAATAATTATTTAATATTTCTACCATTCCATTACTGCATGTGATTTTATCTGGCCCATCCCTTAATGGCCCTCTCCCTGTCCCTTTTTTATGTGCCTGTAGAATATTTTGTGTTGATTTGTTTTGCTTGGTAATTTAATTTCATGATTTATCTTCCTAATTGTTTTGTGTTTAATTTCACTCCTAATCTGTTCATATTACCTCTCATTATGCTCTCCCATGGTGTTAATATGCTGTTATGGCACGGTGGCACAGTGGTTAGCACTGCTGCCTCTCAGCTCCAAGGACCCGGGTTCGATTCCAGCCTTGGGTGACTGTCTGTGTGGAGTTTGCACGTTCTCCCCGTGTCTGCGTGGGTTTCCTCCGGGTGCTCTGGTTTCCTCCCACACTCCAAAGATGTGCAGGTTACAGGGATATGGTGGGGGAGAGGGCCTGGTTAAGACACTCTGTCAGAGAGTCGGTGCAGACCCAATAGGCCAAATGGCCTCTTCTGCACTGTTGCGATTCTATTCTATCATAACAATGGGGGATCATCAATAGATTTCCCTGTGGGCCACATTGAATATGGGCTCCCCTATTAAGCGAATGGAGGCTCACCCAATAGGGAAGGAGCAGCAGGGGGGTTTAGAACCAGCTGGCTCCACTCAGGCAGTCAATAGATGCAGGACCAATCTTCACTCTGTAGCTGTTAAATGGTGTTCAGGTATCAGGGTGATTGGTGACGGAAGATTGGCCTCAGTAAGATTATTGCATTGGCACTGAGGAGTAAAGTGAGCTTCATTCTTCCTTCTGGACCATCTTTACTGTTGAGACAAGTAATCCTCCATTAAGAAACATATCTCTTTTTGGGAAACTTGAAGCCTCGTCTGCAAGCATAGAAGACTGAGCCCAGTACGCAGAGCACATACATGAATATTTTCAGGCCAACAGTATTGAGGGGGCCAAGAATCAGAACGTGATTCTGTTGATGGCATGCGGGGTTCCAACCTTCAGTGTAATCAAAAGCCTAACCTATCGAGATGCCTCTTCCTCAAAAACCTTTAATGAATTGGTGGACCTGGTTAAAAGCTATTATGGCCCAAAATCTTCCTCCAGCAATATTGCCTTAACACATCAAGGCGAAACATTGGGGAAATCTGTCACCGAAATTCTGACCAGCTTGCAAAAATTGTCAGAGCACTGTGAATTTGGGCCATCCCTAAACGACATGTTGTGAGATAGGCTGTTGTGTGGAATTAATAAGATGACCACCCAAACAGAATTATTGGCCTAACCCAATTTGTCGCGACTACAGGGGACATCAGATAACAGTGTTCTCCAATTGGGGAGAGGGGTCTCATGCAATGTCCATCCCTCAGCTGAGAATGATGGTATCAGTAAAATGTCCCAGCATCCATGGCAGTGGTGGAGCCTGATTCGCATCACCAGGCAGTCAAGGGAAGTCAGGGACAGCCTTTAGACTTCTAGGAAGCCTATTCCAAAATGTTGTAGATGCCAGATGGTAGACTATTGCAAGTTCTGAAAAAGACCATAATTGATGTTAAGTTATAGAGACAGCCAAAACACGTGCTATTTTGAGAAAAGGCCAGGGCCAGTACCAGGCAGTACCTTGCAGGTATGCCCACAACCAGGAACAGGGACAATGCTATTACATTGCGTCTCCGTTACAAAGGTTGCCCCCATGATGGTGGAGTTGATGGTAAATGGAATTGGATACATATCTGCAGCCTCCATTATCACGGAGATATCTCCTCCAGTCTGGTATCCAGCTCGTGAATTTAGCAAGAACATGGGCCAGGCTGGCCACCTACACAGGGGAACCATTACAGATAAAGGGTACCACGGCAACCCTGATGACTTACAGGCAGCAGTCAGCTCAACTTCTACTCATCATTGCACAGGGAAAAGGACATAGCTTTCTGGGGAGAGATTAGCTCCAACACATCACATTAAACTGGCTGGAGATCTTTAGGCTGGGTGTGGGGGGGGGGGGGGGGGGTGCTGTACAAAGTCATCAACAAGTACCTTGACATCTTCCAAGGAGGACTTGGGGAAATAAGGGGAGCCAAAGCTAAAATTTACATCAATCTCAATGCGATATCTAAGAATTTTAGAGTGTGACCAGTTCCATACTCCCTATTGGAAAAGGTGGAGTCAAAACTAAAATGCCTGGAAAAGCTGGGCATCTTAAGACTCATACAGTTTGTACAGTGGGCCGCACCTGTTGTTCCTGTCCTTAAGCTGGATAAACCCCAAGGGGTGCAGGTTAGGTGGATTGGCCATGCTAAATTGACCCTTAGTGTCCCAAGATGTGTAGATTAGTGGGAGTAGCGGGTAAATACGTGGGGTTACGGGGATAGGGCCTGGGTAAGATGCTCTGACAGACAGTTGGTGCAGCCTTGATGGGCTGAATGGCCTCCTCCTGCACTGTAGGGATTCTAAGTCAGTCCAACCTTGTGGAGACTGTAAGGTTACAGTCAATAGGGTTTCTAAGCTTGACTGATACCCATGTCCTGGATTGAAGACCTGTACGCCAGGTCAACTGGGAACCAAATATTTTCAAAATTGGACATGAGCCATGTGTATCTCCAACTTGAATTAGACAAGTCTTCCCGAAAGTACGTGAAAACTAATATGCACAATGACCGATACGAGTACACTTACCTGCCCTTCAGGGTCTTATCTATATTCGCCATTTTTCAGCGGGTGATGGAGAACATACTCCAAGGTTTACCTCAGGTAACAGTGTACCTGGACATTGTCTTGGTCACAGGAACTTCGGAGTGCAAACACCTAGTCAACCTGGAAGAGGTCTTACGGCAATTTGTGGAGGTCGGGGTGTGCCTGAAAAGGGAAAACTGTGTCGTCCAAGCAAGTGCCGTGATCTATTCGGGCTAATGTATGGATGGCCAGGGCCTTCATCTGGCGGAGGACAAAGTGAAGGTCATTAAGGAGGCACCAACTTCAAGGAACTCCATGGAATTGAAATCCTTTCTGGGATGAGTGAATTATTACGGGCAGTTTAGCTAATTAAGCTTCTTTGCTGGGCCCCTGCATGCCCTACTATGGAAGTATCAAAGGTGGTCTTGGGGGATGCCACAGCTGGAGGCTGAGCCCAGAAAGAACCTTATATTGACATGTGATGTCTTTGCTTAAGGGGCTGGGGCAGTAATGACCCATTGCTGGAAAGATGGGACAGAGAAGCTAACTGCACATGATTCTAAGACACTTTCAGATGCTGTGCGGAGGTATTCTCAGATCGAGAAAGAGGGGTTGGTCATCAGCATTAAAATGTCTACAGTAGACACTTTTTAATGATGATTGATCATAAACCACAGCCAGGACTTTTTAAAGAAGACAAGGTCCGTCAATGGTGTGAGGCCAGAGGGAATTACTGGACAAGAAGTTTAAATCCACTTCTCTGCGAGCTCTGACTCTGAGGTCCAGCAGTGAGCGTGCGTTGATTGCGCTCATGCAAGGCTACTTAACCGCACAGCATCGAAGACCCCGGAGAATGAGACTGACCTCGAGAGAATTGCTTCAAAAACTAATTATGCTAAGCTGGGGGTCCTCCAGTCAGCCTTGCAGTCGAGGAGGTATGCTGTCCTCCCCTCCTGATATTCGTGTCTCTGCCTTTACAACTAGGGATGACCGAACCCTGGGGCACATCATCAGGTAGGGGCCCAACAGAGTCCTGGTCTCTGGCATCCCTCTGAGCACCAGTTCCCTGGGACATCCTAACCTCTACATGCTACGGAGCTTCAACTGTGAGATGCTCACCAGTGAGTGACCCAGAAGCCGATCTACTTAGTGATCCCACCGAGGTGTGAATATCTGCGCTGATGCCAGGCCTGGGTGACAGCTATGACACCTCTTCCATGGTGAGATTGGAGAAGACACTTTTGGAGCTGCTCGTGTCTGGTGGGTCCAGGGGGCATGAGGATGCTGCGGCCTCTTCAGCTGCTTTGCCTGCAAGATAAGGGAGATGGCACTGGTGCATTACAGGCAATACAGAGGGAACACTGATTACTCACTTGAGACTTGAGGAATGACAGCGCGTCTTGAGGATTCTCATGCTTGTCTGCTTCTCCCACTTCACCATTAGCGCAAGCACGGTCTTCCTCCTCCTTGGCCGGCCCAAGACTCTCTCTCGATTGTGTAAGGGTTCAGAGCACCGGCATTACTCCGTGCCCGCTCACGCTTGGTGTGGTTGAGTTTGCTCTGCAATGACACAGAGAGGGAGAGTGTAGGTGGCAGTGTTGACATTTGAGATGGTAATGAGGTGTGGCAGGCCTGGGTCTTGAGTGGGAGCTGGGGTGTGAGGAGCATGGCAGCAAGTAGAGGGGAACATGGTGATTGGGGGAGGAGGGAGGTGGCCTTCCTTACAGGTTGGAAAAGAGCGAAATGGTTGGGTGAGAGGTGAAGGTGGAGGTGGGAGGGGTGTGCGAAGGGGTCCAGAAATTGACTGCATGCGGCTCACATACTCTGGCTGAGCGCAGAAGATCATTCATCTTCTTGCAGCACTGCTGTCCCGTCCCTTTCTGCAGTGTGTTTGCACTCACCAGAGCTGTCACTGCATCCCAGGAGGGGATGGTGACCTTGACGGGAGACCTTTTTCTTCTAGAGAGGGGGTACAGTGCATCCTGCTTCTGCTGCACTCCGTTGAGAGGTCTGGTCAGGGCTCCCTCTGAGAAATGTGGTGCGGGCTCCTCAGCTGCCATCCCCTGCAGTCCCTGTGGAAGTGCTGGAAGCCATTTATATGCAGCTCCTCAGTCATTGGCATCATTAAATGGAACCGTGGTGGTCGAATCAGAGGGAGGCTGCCGCGGATGCGGCGTTTTTCTCATGGTCATTAAATGTTTTGTCAATGAAGCTCAAGATCCAGTCAGAAATTACGCCAGAGCCATTGGCGTGAATCATGCATTTTTCTCACCAGAATCGACACTCTGGTGAAAATGTCCCCATTATTCCTCCCCCGGTTATGGATTCCCCCACCCCCACTATGGATTTCCCCATCACGATCATCTTCTACTTTGCTCTTCCACTTTTCATCAGCCCTCTGAGTCGCAAAGCCCTGGTCTGTATTGTGGCTGTCTTCCAACTGTCTTTCTCCTTGTCCTCATAGGCACTGAGTACATCGTACTCGTTGGACAAGTTCAGTGATGAATATCTGTGGGAGCTCCCTCTCAATCTCTAACTCCACACTCCCCGGTTCCCTGACAGTCACAGTGTCCCCTTCCTGAACCTCTTTCTAATGTGCTCTGGATTAAACTGTCTAGAAATTGAAATTGAATGTGGTGGGAAGAAACGCCTAGAAATTTAAATGCTTACTTATTATTAAATTATGAAAATTATAATACTTCCAGGCTAAAAGATGAAAACATGGTAAGTAACCCCACATGAATCTATCTGCCTTTCAGTTTAAAAACAATAATTCTAGTGATCTGGGCTACACTGACTGGCAAGGCCGACGATATATGTTGCCCATCTCTCGATGCCTTGATTGACGACTTGTAAATCTACTTCCGAGGGGAGTTAAGAGTGAAATACATTTTAAAGGTCAAAATCTCCAATGTTTTACCACAATGTGCCGCTCGCAAACACACTGTGCTGCTTGTAAATAGAGAGCCTGAAGGCAGAATGTTCCTTGTGCTAGCCACCTTCAGAGCAGCCAATTCATATTAGCCTACTTCAGGCAACCAGACTGCACAACCAGTGACAGGTCTGCTTACTGAAATGTTCCACTCATAAAGCAGGCATTACCTACCAACAGAGATCGATGGACAGAGTTGAAATACTTGCTGCATTTTCAAATGGTATCTTTTAGAGTACTTCAGTTAAAATTATATGTGCAGTAACACATACCAACCTCCTCAAGAACAGCTCCTTGATTTGATTTGATTTATTATTGTCACATGTACTAGTATACAGTGAAAAGTATTGTTTCTTGCACGCTGTACAGACAAAGCATACCATTCATAGAGAAGGAAAGGAGAGAGTGTAGAATGTAGTGTTACAGTCATAGCTAGGGCAGAGAGAAAGATCAATTTAGTGCAAGGTAGGTCCATTCAAAAGTCTGATGGCAGCAGGGAAGAAGCTATTCTTGAGTCGGTTGGTATGTGACCTCAGACTTTTGTATCTTTTTTCCAACGGAAGAAGGTGGAAGAGAATATGTCTGGGGTCCTTGATTATGCTGGCTGCGTTTCCGAAGCAGCAGGAAGTGTAGACAGAGTTAATGGATGGGAGATTGGTTTGAGTGATGGACTGGGCTTCATTCACAACCCTTAGTGGTTTCTTGCGGTCTTGGGCAGAGCAGGAGCTATAACAAGTTGTGATACAACCAGAAAGAATGCTTTCTATGGTGCAGCTGTAAAAGTTCTTCCCTGCTGCCATCAGACTTTTGAATGGACTTAACTTATTTTAAGTTGAAACCAAAAGTAAAATGCTGGAAAATCTCAGCAGGTCTGACACATCTGTAAGGAGAGAAAACAGCAGACGTTCCGAGTCCAGATGACCCTTTGTCAAAGCTAAAAGACATAGAAAGTGGGAGATATTTATACTGCAGAGTGAGGAAATGAAAGATGAGTCATAACCACAGAAACCAGGGGAAAAGACTGCTAATGGCAGTCCACAGAGAGAATAAAGGGTGTGAATAGCCAAACGGCAGAGAAGCTAAAATGATTTGATCTGTCCCTGCACCCTAGCCAGGACTGTAACATTACAGAATATACATTCCGCATCCTCTCCTTTCCATCTCTATGAATGGTATGCTTTGTCTGTATAGTGCACAAGAAACAATACTTTTCACTCTATCCCAATACTATAATAAATCAAATCAAACAAAGAAGGTTTAAATAACTTCTTAAATGAGCAAGGGCCCAATTATAAGAATTATGAAATCATGGTGGGTAACCCATATGAATTTGTCTGCCATTATAAGAATTATAAGATAAAATTTACTGTTGACGATTTGATCAAAGGGATTCTACCTTTGTTGTCTAAGTTTGTTTATTAAAACAACTTAGAATTGTATTTGCATAGCACGGATCAGCACATGTGGTGTTAAATCATGTCCTCCCAATGTTTAATGTGGGGGGGGCGTTATTTTATTTGTCTGTTTATAGACATGGCAGTATTGGCAATTTTTACTTAGTAATTTACTGCATCTCTAGAACATAAGAACATAAGAAATAGGAGCAGGAGTAGGCCATCTAGCCCCTCGAGCCTGCCCCGCCATTCAGTAAGATCATGGCTGATCTGACGTGGATCAGTACCACTTACCCGCCTGATCCCCATAACCCTTAATTCCCTTACCAATCAGGAATCCATCCATCCGCGCTTTAAACATATTCAGCGAGGTAGCCTCCACCACCTCAGTGGGCAGAGAATTCCAGAGATTCACCACCCTCTGGGAGAAGAAGTTCCTCCTCAACTCTGTCTTAAACCGACCCCCCTCTATTTTGAGGCTGTGTCCTCTAGTTTTAACTTCCTTACTAAGTGGAAAGAATCTCTCCGCCTCCACCCTATCCAGCCCCCGCATTATCTTATAAGTCTCCATAAGATCCCCCCTCATCCTTCTAAACTCCAACGAGTACAAACCCAATCTCCTCAGCCTCTCCTCATAATCCAAACCCCTCATCTCCGGTATCAACCTGGTGAACCTTCTCTGCACTCCCTCCAATGCCAATATATCCTTCCTCATATAAGGGGACCAATACTGCACACAGTATTCCATCTTTAAAACAATGCAAAAAAAAACTCAGGGGTTAGTTAGGTAAAACAATCATACCATTAATGGGTATCTGCCAAAAATGAATAAATCTTCTTTGTCTTCATTCAACAACGGTGAAATATATTTGGGTTCATTAAATTATGAAAGGTATAGCATGTTTATCAAAGCTCAGGCAGTGATAAAGACACCATGCTAATATGTGAAAAAAATCAGGGGTCTTACAGGCAGCACTCATCCTTAAAGCAACATGTCTGAAAACAGATAAGAACATAAGAAATAGGAGCAGGGGTAGGCTATCTAGCCCCTCGAGCCTGCCTCGCCATTCAATAAGATCATGGCTGATCTGAAGTGGATCAGTTCCACTTACCCGCCTGATCCCTATAACCCCTAATTCCCTTACCGATCAGGAATCCACCTATCCGTGATTTAAACATATTCAACGAGGTACCTCCACCACTTCAGTGGGCAGAGAATTCCAGAGATTCACCACCCTCTGAGAGAAGAAGTTCTTCCTCAACTCTGTCCTAAACTGACCCCCCTTTATTTTGAGGCTGTGCCCTCTATTCTAGCTTCCTTTCTAAGTGGAAAGAATCTCTCCATCTCTACCCTATCCAGCCCCTTCATTATCTTATAGGTCTCTATAAGACCCCCCCTCAGCCTTCTAAATTCCAACGAATACAAACCCAGTCTGCTCAGTCTCTCCTCATAATCAACCACCCCTCATCTCTGGTATCAACCTGGTGAACCTTCTCTGCACTCCCTCCAAGGCCAATATATCCTTCCGCAAATAAGAGGACCAATACTGCACACAGTATTCCAGCTGCGGCCTCACCAATGCCCTGTACAGATGCAGCAAGACATCTCTGCTTTTATATTCTATCCCCCTTGCGGGGGGATGATCTGGTCATTGTCTCATTGCCATTTGTCGGGCCTTTTGGTGTGCAAATTTGGCACTATGTGTAGCTGCATTGCAATGGTGACTACATTTCAAAACACTTCACTGATTGTGAAGCACTCTGGGAGATCCCAAGGTCATGAAAGGTGCAATATGAATACAAGCCCGTTCTTCCCTTCTTTCAAAGTCCTATATTACAAAGGGTCGGCAGTGGGATTTGAGAGGCAGCTGCGAACCAACTGAACAAGTATGATAACTCAGCTACAGTTGATTCCTACCCTGCCCATGTCTATGCTCTGGAACTCACTCTCCATTTTGCCTTGCTGTCTGTCTCAGCACCTTCAAATATTTGTTGAAAATCCCTAATCCACAATGCAGCTCCCTTAACATGAATACCAGTTTGGTGTATTTTTCCACTCTGTCACTTGCTTCATGACTTTTGTTACTTTAAAGGCACCATACAAATGAAATTATTCTTATTGTAGATGATAGTGACAGGCCTCCATAGTGTTGCCTTTTACATTCTAAATTTGTACTCAGACTTAACATATTCGGATTTACCTTTCCAACAGCAACCACTGTACATGAAAAGCAATTCATTTTACACAAAGTGCTTTGACATGTGTTGACAAGGTGATAAGCTGTGATATTAATGCGAGCCGTTCTCTTCAAACATTTTAATGCCTGCAGCCTGTTTGGTGGTTGACTTTCTTCCAGCCAGCTCTTAGAGTTTGGTATTTTTCGCTCAGACGTGAGCAAAGGAACTCTGCAATATTGTAAAGTGCTATATCCTATCCTCAGGATATTAGAAAGTGCTTCACATCTCAATCGCATCATATTACAAAAAGTAATTACTTTTCCAAATGCTGTCACTGCTATCATGGAGGGAAGCGTAGTGCTCTTCCGTGAGTCTCACTCCCATTGAAGTATTCCCGCAGGAGGAGGCTTCTCTTGGGCCAACTGAGACGTAGAAATTATTTTCCGCACAAAATGCAGTTTCAAATTCTTCCTCTATTTGTTCAGTGCCTTGTAGCAACAGAGCGAGGCACAGAGGAAACCAAGCAGCAACACCAGAATAAAATCCCTTGCGTTGTTTTACCTGAATCCTAGTGTATCTGCAAAACTTGACATTTGATGGTGGAATCCTGCTACATAATCAAAAGGATGCATTCAAGGCTTTTTGAATACCAAATTGCGGATCATAACTGGGTTTGGGGATGGGGCTGTGGAGATTGTTCTTTTCTTTTCTGACAGTGAAATAGATGTCGGAAGTTCTATTTTCAGATCCAACCTCCTGTACTCGATACCATATTCGTACGCCAGTTGCCAGAATGGCAGATATCGATTTTTGAGTGCCCAGTCTAAAACAAGTCCCTTGATCTTGCTAATCAGGAGCCCAATTCATGTGTTAGGACTGTAATGACAAAAACGGAAAAATGGACTAAAACATTGCCAGAGACCTGTGTTCAATTGCCAGCTTGGGTCACTGTCTGTGCGGGAGCCTGCACCTTCTCCCCGTGTCTGCGTGGGTTTCCTGCGGGTGCTCCGGTTTCCTCCCACAGTCCAAAAGACGTGCTGACTAAATGCAATGGCCATGCTAAATTCTCCCTCAGTGTACCCGAACAGGCGCCGGAGTGTGGCGACTAGGGGATTTTCACAGTAACTTCATTGCAATGTAATGTAAGCCTACTTGGGACACTAATAAATAAACATAAACTTAAATGTAACCACATAATCTGAAAGTGGCCTGTGAGCTATGTATTTCTGTGTGCGTATGTCGCCCCCTTTTCATTTATGAGTGGTTCAATTTGAAGATAGCCCAGGAGCAAACCTTTAGCCTCAAACAAGCTAAAGTTTAGTTTATTACAAAAACTGGTGCTGCCAATTGCTTAGGTGAAAGTAATAAGATTATTAACTAAACTGCAGATACAAAGATTAAAATGCTGATGAAGAAAATGAGATAGATAATTATGAGATTTCCAATCAGTCTCTGTGAGATATCATTCTGGTCCATTGCTTGGAGGGGTTGAAAAGTTGAAAATTTAGCAGCTATGTTGCCTTCTGTCATAGAATCATAGAATCCTACAGTGTAGAAGAAGGCCATTCAGCCCATCCAGGCTGCACCAACCACAATCCCACCCAGGCCCTATCCCCATAACCTAACATATTTACCCTACTAATCCCCTAACACTAGGGTCAATTTAGCATGGCCAATCCACCTAACCCACACATCTTTGGACTGTGGGAGGAAACCGGAGCACGCAGAGGAAACCCTCGCCGACACGGGGAGAACGTGCAAACTCCATACAGACAGTGACCCAAGACTGGAATTGAACCCGGGTCCCTGACGCTGTGAGGCAGTAGTGCTAACCACTGTGCCACTGTGCCGCCCCGAATGTTAAGAGTTGGAATTTGCTTTTGAAGGTTGAATCAACAAGCAGCACAGATCCTGGGAGGGAGTGTAGACCCCTGTTTTCATTTTTACAGCACTGCATGTGGTGGTTCTTGCTAGCCTGGTTTAGTACAGTGGTCCAAAAGCTGTTTCTGGAAACCTTCCTTATTCTCTCCCTCTCCCTGTTGAGAAGCAGTTTCTTTTCTCCCTAGTTTCTGACAATCAGATTCTCCTCCAATAAGCCTGGATTAGCCATAACTTGAGGTAGAGCCACTGTAATAATTAATTAACCGAATTGAGTCTTCATAGTTAAATTGACTCAACAGCAGTGTTTAGCTGGCATGTCAAAATTGCTTTGGAGTATGTATCATGCCAATGCCCCAGGTGTCAACAGTGCAACGTTCCTCCTGCAACAGGGGAATATTAAAATTACTGGTGGTTTAAGTACATCTCCCTCAACGTTAGAAACCAGAAAAGCAACCAACTCCTTTTCTGAATCTGAATCATCAAACAATGAATAATGGTGAATAGTTGTTTTCCAGACTGGAGCAAAGTATACAGCGGGGTCGCCCAGCAGAGCCAGTAAATTGAAATCAGATCCATTGGCAGAGGTCAACTTGACACCAGAGCATAGCAGAGTGAGATTTCCTAGAAGAGTGTAATGACTTCAATCAGGACATTGAGGTTGGTCTATTGGAGTATGAACTCCCTGATTAAGGATCCAATTGATGGGCCAATCAGGGAGTCTTTGTCTTGTACTTAATGGGGAGTGTCAGTTCCTCTGACACCCCCGGAGATAGAGTGCTAACTGTTAGCACTCTGCGCACTGCTGTTAGAGTTGTAAATAAAGGGATTTTGGCGAAGGGACTTCTGCCTCCAAAGACTTATTACAAAGAGTCTTACACCACTTTATCCTGGTGACAGTTTGACCTTTGACACCTACCTACCTGTCACAAATTTGAAGGTAATGCAAACTTGAGATCACTTTTCATGGACACTAAATTTGCAATAAAAACATACCATATCAGAAACAGACCACGAGCAATGCAATTCTACTAATGAATAAGACAAATCTGTATTGCTAGTAACAAGAAAAGGTGATGGGGCTGATAATTCTACCCCTGGGCAAGATCAGCCCCATCTTATTATTTTCGCACCATATCACCATAAATCTTTTCTCTCTCATTGGGAAGATGTCGGTGTCTAAATTCAAGATTGTTAAATGCATTTTATATATGATGTGTAAGCTCCAATGAGTCTTTCCAGATCTTGAGCTACTGAACCTTCTGGCTTTTAAAGGGATAGCTGGGGAACATTCAAGCAAAGATCCCAACATGCAGTTTCTCCAAGAGTCAGAGTAATGTTTCTCCTGGCTTCACTAACCAACTGCAAGGGGCTGCCCATCTAACCCCCTATTGCCTCTCCCCACCTTCAGGCCTTACCTGTGGGCTTTGGTGCCAGCTGAAATTGAAATTGGTGTGTTGAAGCACTTTATTTCTACCTGCTGAGGTCCAAGAATGATTTTATTTCACCTGGGGCCTCATTCTGTCACTTCAGACTCTGGAATCACTCCCAGTTTAGTGCAAGAATTAACTTAAGCCTTGTAGAGTTGGATCTATTTCCAGTGACTGTTATTAAAGACTTCCAATATCTTATCCATCATGGTCATTACTCATCAATAATATTCCACTCACTTTCCTTCTTGTTCCTAATGTACTTTTTTAAACAGGTGTTCCCTTCAAACCCTTCATCATATTAATGATTGTCAGTCACATTCACACAAGATATGGCCAGGGTTCAAAGAACAGCTATCAGTGTAAGTAAACCTCACATCCAGTTTCAGAAATAGAGACATTAAACAGGAAGAGCTTAGAAAATGTGTCGTGTTAGTCAGGGTTTAGAGCAGAGATGACATAACACTAGTTTCCCAAAAAACAAATTATGCGCCAAATGTGAGAAATGTCAATAGAATCTGACTAACCAGCAACAGTTACAGAGCATGGCCAACTCAGAACCTATCACCAACATGATAACATCACCTCAGAGTAGTGTCAAAAAGTGTCTGAAAGTAGAGACACAAGTTAACAGATTGCAAATTCTCGGAATCATATATACCTAAACAGGCCATAGTCATGAACATAAAGGTCTCATGCATAATGACCTTACAGAGAAAAATCTTCCAGAAACAGAAACATATTGACAGAATGCTTGATCTTCATCTTTAGATCTAAATCAGGTCTAAATAAGTATAACCTTGCAAATATTTGGTTGAAGCAGTCTGAACTCTGGGTGTAGATTCAGATTGAGTGTAGGAAGACATTAGGGGATACATAGAATCCCACAGTACAGAAGGAGGCCATTCGGCCCATCGAGTCTGTACCGACCGCAATCCCACCCAGGCCCTATTCCCATGATCTCACATAATTACCATGCTAATCCACCGACACTTGGTCACTTTAGCATGGCCAATCCACCTAACCCACACACCTTTTGGAGTGTGGGAGGAAACCGGAGCACCCGGAGGAAACCCACGTAGACATGGGGAGAATGTGCAAACTCCACACAGACAGTCACCCGAGACTGGAATTGAACCCGGATCCCGAGCACTGTGAGGCAGCAGTGCTAACCACTGTGCCACCGTACTACTTTTCATCTTTACTGCTTGGGAGCAATCTGAGGTTTGGCAGGCCATGAGAGGGGCAATCCAATTCTCAATCCACTGAAATCAATGGAGTGGAAGTCAGACAGGTTCTATAATATGTCATGCACAGCATGTATCTGCTCTCTTGCTACCCATAATCAGAATGTAAAGAGTGTTCTCTTTTCTTACCCTCTGAGTATGTATTCCAATTCAATTATTCAGCAACAAGCATTCATGAGTTTAAAATAAAGGCTTTTTATCCTCACACACCCCAAATTAACACACACACGCACACACATGTACATGCACGCACGCACACATGCATGCACGCACATGCACACACACATACATGCACGCACACAGACACTCACACACACACAAATTGGATACATTGGATACAGATAACATAGAATCATAGAATCCCTACAGTGAAAAAAGAGGCCATACGGCCCATCAGGTGTGCACCAAAAACATTCCCACCTAGGCCCTATCCCCGTAACCCCACATATTTACCCCACTAATCCCTCTAACCTACGTATCCCGGGACACTAAGGGGTAATTTAGCATGGCCAATGCACCTAACCCGCACGCCTTTGGACTTTATATCTTTATAACATTAGTGAGTTTGTGCACTTTTACAGACTACAGTTAATTCAGCCTCTCCTCTACAATTTATCACATCTCACATATGTGGTTCCTTGAATGGATTTAATGATTTAAAGTTGAAGTGAGGATTTTGTAAAGAAAAGGGTTCACTGCAGGTTTCAAGGTTTCTTGAAGTTGAATGTCGAGGAGGTTGGTTCTCAGGTGAACTCTGAAATTGGAACTGGTAAAGTACTTTGGCAGCTCAGTGTCTTGCAGCTGGTTTCAGAGTCTGGTTCTCAGATTTGCTGATGACTGATGAATCTGATGGATCTGCTGGGTCCTGGCGTAAGAAGGGTACAGTCCCTGAAACCAGCTTTGATCACAAGATCATTGGGTTAACACTTCAGAGGCCCACGTAGTTCGGATTGGATGGGGAGGCCATTGTGATACAGTGGGAAGTTGATAGTGGCCATTGAGATTTCATTTTCCCTTTCATTCAGTATGAAACATGAAGGCAGGTGGTTTGAAATCTCCATAGTCTTTAGGCATTGAACAAAGAACAAAGAACAAAGAAAATTACAGCACAGGAACAGGCCCTTCAGCCCTCCAAGCCTGCACCGACCATGCTGCCTGACTTAACTAAAACCCCCTACGCTTCCGGGGACCATATCCCTCTATTCCCATCTCATTCATGTACTTGTCAAGACGCTCCTTAAAAGTCACTACAGTATGTGCTTCCACTACCTCCCCCAGCAACGAGTTACATGCACCCACCACTCTCTGTGAAAAAAATCTGCCTCGTACATCTCTTTTAAAACTTGCCCCACGCACCTTAAACCAATGCCCCCTAGTAATTGACTCTTCCACCCTGGGAAAAAGCTTCTGACTGTCCACTCTGTCCATGCCTCTCATAATCTTGTAGACTTCTATCAGGTCTCCCCTCAACCTCCGTCGCTCCAGTGAGAACAAACCAAGTTTTTCCAACCTCTCCTCATAGCTAATGACCTCGATACCAGGCAACATCCTGGTAAATCTTTTCTGTACCCTCTCCAAAGCCTCCACATCCTTCTGGTAGTGTGGCGACCAGAATTGAACACTATATTCCAAGTGCGGCCTAACTAAGGTTCTATAAAGCTGCAACATGACTTGCCAATTTTTTTAATCAATACCCCGGCCGATGAAGGCTAGCATGCCGTATGCCTTCTTGACTACCT
The DNA here is from genome assembly GCF_964213995.1 of Mustelus asterias. Classification (NCBI taxonomy): domain Eukaryota; kingdom Metazoa; phylum Chordata; class Chondrichthyes; order Carcharhiniformes; family Triakidae; genus Mustelus; species Mustelus asterias. Next base: position 102,627,410 of record NC_135813.1, read on the forward strand.
TCTCCACCTGCATTGCCACTTTCAGTGACCTGTGTACCTGTACACCCAGATCCCTCTGCCTTTCAATACTCCTAAGGGTTCTGCCATTTACTGTATATTTCCTATCTGTATTAGACCTTCCAATCCATTGGTCCATCCTTAAACAATGAGATGTGTGAATTCCACAGATAGAGTCATAGAATCCTACAGTGCACAAGGAGGCCATTCGGCCCATAGAGTCTGCACTGACCACAATCCCACTCAGGCCCTATCAGGCCTGGAACAGTTAAACTCTTTGGACTCCCTAATGACTCCTAATATTAGATTTTAGAAAACGTATGCCACTGAAATGTATACACCAACATCATGCTGAGCAGAGCATATAAAAACTGCATTCATCGTGGACCCAAATGTATGGATTACATTTTTGATGAGACTTTGTAGAAATGGAATTGTCACAGAGAAGGTCACAGAGCTATAATTTATCAACTCTGGCTAAATGTATTCCTGGAGGTTTCCTCACTAGCTATTTAGCCTCAATAGCTAGTCCCCCTGACACTAAGGGGTAATTTAACATAGCCAATCCATTTAACCCACACATCTTTGGACTGTGGGAGGAAACCGGAGCACCCGGAGGAAACCCACACAGACACGGAGAGAATGTGCAAACTCCACACAAACAGTGACCCAAGCCGGGAATCAAACCCAGCTCCCTGTAGCTGTGAGGCAGCAGTGCTAACCACTGTGCCACCGTACCGCCTTTACACAGATGGCTGTGAGGCACCTTCAAACATGTTAGAATTAGATATTCACCGGACTCTGTAGTCCAAATGCCAAAAGTCACCTGATTCGCGGCTAGTTTGTGTCTAACTTTTAAAGGTATTGACTGAAAGTTCAAACAGCATGAGTGTACTGGACATGACAAATAGTGGAACATTCCGGATTATTACTTGTGCACTGAGAATGAAAATTTATCTCTCGTTATGGGAATAAAATGTTGTATGTCAGTGAAAATTAAAGAAATGGTGACAATTGAAAGGTGATGTCACAATAAGTGATGGAAGTTCAGTTAGCTTTTCCAAAGACACTCCATCAAACACTTTTACCAAAACTGAAAGAAACAAAAGCGTAAGAAGCGCCAAGCCCAAATGAAGAGAAAGGGTACCTGTAGGTAGATGGCTTGAGTCTGGAAAGAGATGATTGAGCTGTCCAATGCCCAATCCCCTATTTGGGGATATTAATGGTGCTAACGAAATGTAAGTTTATGCTATTGTTGTTGAAAATGCTGAAGTTGAGGCGGTACCAAAAGAGAAAATGCTGGAAAATCTCAGCAGGCTGGCAGCATCTGTAAGAAGAGAAAAGAGCGGAGGTTTCGAGTCCAGATGACCCTTTGTCAAAGAGGTTGAGGTGGTACTGCACATGGTGCCGATGAGAGGGTTACTCTCTGCCTCTTGACAGAAACATCCTCATTGATTGATATTGTTGTATGTCTGTACGGAGGTGAAGCCAATTTTCAGGCCACAAGCTTGGTGACCCTGCACTCTCTGCTGTACGATAGTCGCAGATGCCCTTGAAGCAGATGAGATTGCTCTGCATCTGCCCTTCTGTTGAGTTGCATTCTGAGAGGACAGACCTCTTCCACAGTATTGTCAGTGGAAGGCAGATGTGTCAGGGTCCTAAGAAACATTAGTGGCTTCAAAGGGCACAATTCAACAGGACAAAGGCTCATAAGGAAATTTGTTAAAAATGAATCAACAAGAAGAACGCAGAAGGGCCTAAAAACTTGGCATTTGAATTGTAACCAAAACAGAAGAAACACTTGAAAATCTCAGCAGGTCTGGCAGCATCTGTAAGGAGAGAAAAGAGCTGACGTTTCGAGTCCAGGTAACTCTTTGTCAAAGCTCTATTTGAATAGGGCTTTGTATTTGAATTGTATTTGAATACAATTTGAATTGTAGTTCCCTTTTAAAAACACTTCCACCAAAAAGGTCCATCTTGGGATTTCTTCCCATTCGGATTCCTACACATGCCAGCAGCATTGGCACAGGTTAAACTTCCATTGGGTTTTTCCAAGGAATCTGCTCTTACCTAAACAAGAGAGCTGCAGAAACCCCCGAAAAAGGACATGAGGAAAAGAAGATTCCTGCATCAGAGAATTTGATGCCCAGCCAAAAAGTGAAGGAACACCCTTTTCTGCCCCATTTGTTTTTCCACTGCCCACTTCCTTGTGAGCTGGCATTGATAAGGATTTACTGTTTCGTTGTCAGAGTTACTCTCTCAGTGTGTTCTACCTCCCTACAAGTCCCAATTTCCCAGGTGCATCTTACATGGAGCTTGCACCCACTCATTCTAACGTGATCTCTTTACTACGAGTGTTCTGTCAAATGCCTGATAGATGTTCTCTATCCAATGCTGCTTGCCAGCTCTCGATAAGCTTTACACTGCTTTCAAATCTACCATCAAGCCTTGTTCTGTAAAAAAAAATGAGAATTCCCAGAACAATCCATGTGTAATGGAAATCATTTGATCCAGTAATTATATACAGATACTGTTCACTGACTGGATATTAGCCCTTGACGCACTCCACACAATGGGCAGTATTTATTGTACTTTAGGTTGAAGTTTATTTATTAGTGTCACAAGTAGGCGCCTGTTCAGGTACACTGAGGGAGAATTTAGCATGGGCAATGCACCTAACCAGCACATCTTTCAGACTGTGGGAGGAAACCAGAGCACCCGGAGGAAACACATGTAGACATAGGGAGAACGTGCAGACTCTGCACAGACAGTGACCCAAGCTGGGAATTGAACCCGGGTCCTTGATGCTGTGAGGCAGTAGTGCTAATCACTTTGCAATCATGCCACCCTGCAGCAATGAGGGTCATGCCTACTGACTCAAGAGCTGGTTAGAACCTTGCATCACCTCCTTTCAGGAAGGCCCACAAGAATTAAATGCCAAACCGGCATTTAACTAGGCACCAGTGTGACTTGCCCGCATCAAGGATCCCAAGGGCAGTAATCCCAGGAGTGATGATGCCACCTCTGCAAGAACTGCTTGCTGGTTTGATGCCAGCAGCTATGCATTGACCAGTAGCAATGCTAATGATGACTACTATAGGTTATCCACCCATTTCAATCCCAGGCCACAGAAGAGTGATGGCAGTGGGTTGGACTCACAGGGGAGGGGGTGATAGCAAGGGCAGAGGCTGGCTATCAGTGGGCCCCAATCAGTGTTTGACAAATAGGCATACCCTGGAAGACCGGGAGCAACCCTGACAGGGGTTGGATTTTGGTCTACAAAGATGGTGAGTCCACAGCCTGCTGCTGGGTAGATACCAATGGCAGGGCGATGAGCCCCTGAAGTGGACAATCATTGCCCGCTTAAGGGTACCTAGTGAGTCGGGAAGTCTGTCCAAGAACTTTCCCGCCCAAGACTTAAATGTTGCAAAAGAAGGAAAGGAGCAGGGAGTGTTGTTGGAGCAGCTGCTGTTCCTCCAGTTGTGTTGGTGTTCACTAGAACATTGCAAAAAGCCAAGGACGGACATGTGGACAGGAGAGCAGGGTGGTGTGTTGAAGTGGCAAGCAACAGGAAGGTCTGGATCCTGTTTGCAGACGGACCGAAGATGTTCAGCAAAGCAGCCACCCAGTCTACATTTGGTCTCTCCAATGTAGAGTAGACCGCATTGGGAGCAGCAAATGTAATAGACCAGATTGAAGGAGGTGCATGTGAAGCGCTGCTTCACCTGAAAGGAGTGTTTGGGCTCTGGGATAGTGAGCAGGAATAAGTGTTGCACCTTCTATGATTGCATGGGAAGGTGTCGTGGGCAGGGGGTGAGATGTTAGGTGTGATGGAGGAGTGGGTCAGGGTGTTCCGCAGAGAACGGCCCCTACGGAATGCTGACGGGGAGGATGAGGGGAAGATGTGTTGAGTATGCTGGAGTTGGTGGAAATGGCTGAGGATGGCCCTTTGAATGCGGAGTGGTGGGGTGAAACGCGAGGACTAGGGGGACCCTATCCTGGTTCTGGGAAGGAGGAGAGGAGCTGAGAGCAGTAGCCTGGGGGATGAATTGGACACGTTTGAGAGCCCTGTCAACCAAAGTAGGTGGAAAACCACGAATGAGGAAGAAGGAAGACAATTGGTAGCATTATTTTGGAAAGTGGCATCATCAGAACAGATGCAGTGGAGGTGAAGGAACTGAGAGAATGAGATGGAGTTGTTGCAGGATGTGGGGTGTCAAGACATATAGTCAAGGTAGTTGCGGAAGTCGGTGGGCTGGTGATGGATACTAGTGGACAGTTTATCACCAGAAATGGAGACAGAGAGGTCAAGGAAGGGAAGTGTCAGAGATGGACCATGTGAAGGTGATAGAGGGGTGGGAATTGGAAGCAAAATTGATCATTTTTTCTAGGTCCAGACAAGAGCATGAAGTGGCACCGAAATAGTCCTCGATATACAGATAAAGACATGGGGGGAGGGGGGGGTGCAGAGTAGGACTGGAACAGAGAATGCTCCCCATAACCCATAATGAGACAAGCGTAACTGGGTCCCATGCGGGTGCCCATAGTCACAACTTTTATTTGGAGGAAGTGAGATGAGTTAAAGAAGAAATTGTTGAGTGAGAGAACCAGTTCAGCCAGACGGAGGAGAGTGAATAGGGATTGTTCAGACCTCTGTTCGAGGAAGAAGTGAAGAGCTTTGAGGCCATCCTGGTGGGGAATGGAGGTGTAGAGGAATTGGACATCCGTGGTGAGGAGGAACCCAAAGAGAAAGTGCTGGAAAATCTCAGCAGGTCTGGCAGCATCTGTAAGGAGAGAAAAGAGCTGACGTTTCGAGTCCAGATGACCCTTTGTCAAAGCGGTCAGCTTTGTTTGGAAGGAGGCAAGTGAGAGTGAGTGAGAGGAGCAGTAATTAGGAATTTGTTCTGCTGGCTACATGTTTTTTGAAAACAATTTAAAAATGGAAAATGTAAAGTGGGAGATAGTTTGGCTGCATTGATGGAACGAGTGATTTTGGTATGTCGATAAGCTAGCAGCACTGTAAACAAATGTTTACCTCAGGCAAGTTGTTAACAATGGCTGTCAAGGGTTTGAGTAAAGATGGAGGACATGAGATTAGATTCAAAAAAGTGGACTCACTAAATGAAGATAATTAAGTCTGACTTCTGAGGTTAGCTCAAATAAGGGAAGATCAAAAGGGAAATCAGGCGCTGTTTCAATCCATGCAAGTTAGCTGTTTTGAGAACTCAACCCACAGCAGGATATGCTGTGTGAACTCTCAGCAAGCTGTATCTGTAGAAAAGCCGATTTGAACAAACCAGTTGTTTTGCACTGTGTCAGAAGCAACCCCGAGAGGTGTAAGTGACTGGTGTGGTAACTATTATCAGATTTTACTGGACATTAATGGACTCCACGGGCAGCACGGTGGCACAGTTGTTAGCACTGCTGCTTCACAGCACCAGGGACCAGGATTCGATCCCAGCCTTGGGTGACTGACTGTGTGGAGTTTGCACATCTAACCGTGTCTACGTCGGTTTCCTATGGGAGCTCCGGTTTCCTCTCACAATCCAAAGATGTGAAGGTTAGGTTCATTTACCATGCTAAATTGTTCCTTAGTGGCACAAGGTGTGTAGGTTACAGAGTTTAGTGGGATGAATGAGTGGGGTTACAGGGATGGGGCAGGGGGTGGGCCTAGGTGCGATGTTCTGTCAGAACGTAGGGGGGAGCTATACGATAAATGGCAGAACCATAAAGGGTGTAGATACGCAGAGGGACCTGGGTGCGCAAGTCCACAGACCCTTGAAGGTGACGTCACAGGTGGAGAAGGTAGTGAAGAAGGCATATGGCATGCTTGCCTTTGTAGGACGGGGCATAGAGTATAAAAGTTGGGGTCTGTTGTTGCAGTTGTATAGAACGTTGGTTCGGCCGCATTTGGAATACTGCGCCCAGTTCTGGTCGCCACACTGCCAGAAGGACGTGGAGGCTTTAGAGAGAGTGCAGAGGAGGTTTACCAGGATGTTGCCTGGTATGGAAGGGCTTAGTTATGAGGAGAGATTGGGTAAACTGGGGTTGTTCTCACTGGAAAGACGGAAGATGAGGGGTGACCTAATAGAGGTGTATAAAATTATGAAAGGCATAGATAGGGTGAACGGTGGGAAGCTTTTTCCCAGGTCAGTGGTGACGTTCACGGGGGGGTCATAGGTTCAAGGTGAGGTGGGGGGAGGTTTAACCCGGATATCAGAAGGACGTTTTTACACAGAGGATGGTGGGGGCCTGGAATGCGCTGCCGGGCAAGGTGGTGGAGGCGGACACACTGGGAACGTTTAAGACTTATCTAGATAGCCACATGAACGGAGTGCGAATGGAGGGATACAAAAGAATGGTCTAGTTTGGACCAGGGAGCGGCGCGGGCTTGGAGAGCCGAAGGGCCTGTTCCTGTGCTGTATTGTTCTTTGTTCTTAGAATCAGTGCAAACCCGATGAGCTGAATGGTCTCCTTCTGCATTGTAGCAATTCTATGATTTTGTCTATAGTTTTAAAACTCCAAAGGATTTTGCTTGGGATTAGCTCTAAAACTAGGGAAAATAAAGGTATTTGGAGCTGAGTAATTTTGAAGCTATTGGGCGGGATTTTACAGCCTTGCTCATTCCGAAACCATAAAATCCTGCCTGAGGTCAACAGACCTTCCCATTGTCCGCCCCTCGCCCGCTCCGATTCCCGTGGTGGGCGGGGCAGTAAAATTCCAATCAGTGCATTTCTATTTGACTTTCTTGTTGTGAATTTTATTGTTTAATAAACCTTTATTTTATTTCAAATTCTAACTTAAAGACGCCTGGGATATCCTCCCCTGATTTTCACATCTTTCCTCACATTACAGCAAAATGCAAAAATATAGTAGGAGCAGGTGTTTCAAGCTTCCCTTCTGGGATTTAGAACACCCTGGTGTTTAACATCAGTTGTGCTCATAACAGCACACAGTGGCAGTAGTATGTATCATCGACAAGCAACTCACTCCAGAACATCACCAAGGCTCCTTCGACAGCACCTTCCAAACCCACAGCCTCCACCGCATACAAACACAAAAGCAGAGTATACGCAGGAACACCATCACCTGCAAGTTCCCCTCCAAGTCACGCACTATCCTGACTTGGAAATATATCCCTGTTCCTTCACTGTCACTGGGTCAAAATCTTGGAACTCCCTCCCTAACCGCACAGTGGGTGTACCTACACCACATGGACTGCAGCGTTTCAAGCAGGTGGCCCACCACTGTGATGTCAGTGTACCTTTAACAGTTACTTTTTAATTCATGCTCTCACAGTTTTAGGTGATGTCATTGTTGGGTGGAAGAAATAAAAGCTGTGGGCAGGTCAGGTGATAGGGATTTCATTTTCAGTTTCGGTTTGGAGCTGTATGTTTGAGTTTTTAGATTTAGCAGGGGCAGCAGGCTTAAAAGAAATGTTTTCCCTCTCTCCCTGTTGTTTTGAAAATACTGTTGGTTAGCTGAAAACAAGATCTTGTTTTCCTAAAGGGTGGAACAGAATCCCTCTGGTGTTCTGGGAAGCTGTCTTGTCTTCAAACTGTTCTGCGTCTCAAGAGCATTTGACTACAGAATTCAACAAACGGCCTTGATCCTAGTATCACGTGAGCACTTGTCTGTGCTGTGTTAAACCTGTGAAAAGGGTCTTTTGTCTATGGGATTGGTTTGATTGGAACACGGTGGCGGCACGGTAGCACAGTGCTTAGCACTGCTGCTTCACAGCTCCAGGGTCCTGGGTTCGGTTCCCGGCTCGGGTCACTGTCTGTGTGGAGTTTGCACATTCTCCTCGTGTCTGCGTGGGTCCCCTCCGGGTGCTCCGGTTTTCTCCCACAGTCCAAAGATGTGTGGGTTAGGTTGACTGGCCAGGTTAAAAATTGCCCCTTAGAGTCCTGAGATGCGTAGGTTAGAGGGATTAGTTGGTAAATATGTGGGGGTAGGGCCTGGGTGAGATTGTGGTCTGTGCAGACTCGATGGGCCGAATGGCTTCCTTCTGCACTGTAGGGTTTCTATGATTGTAGAGATCTTTGTCAAGGGTTATATATTATTATGAATTTTGCTTCTTGTTTGTAATTGATAAAAGTTCTTGCTAATTTTCTTGCTATACGTGTTAACTATATTCTTAAATAAACTTTGTTTAATAAAAGCTCCCTAGTGGGTCACTTGAATCATACCTGAAGTGAAACACCTCGTGCTTAGCCTAGCCAAATTCAAAATGCAAAACTTATTATTCAGGTGGGCTTCATAAAACATTTTGGAGTTTCCACACTGAACCATAACACCACCACCTTCTCAAGGGCATTTAGAGTTGGGCAACAAACATGATGACCTAGCCAGTGACACCCACATCCCATGGAAAAAAATTAAAATATTAACTTGATCAAAGTGCTGCACTGATTATTATTGTATTGTTACTGGGGGACTGAAGTTAAAGATGTGGGATATGGTGCCCATCCCAAATGCTCCTCAAGAAGGTAGTTGTGAGCCACTGTCTTGGTGATCTTGCTGCTTTCAGTGTCAGGGTGGTTTCGGACTGCAGATGGTTAATCTATCTGTTCTTCTGGAGCCAAAGCTGTGAAGTAGAGTTCTTACATTAGAATCTTTTTCTTCTGCACATGGAGAGAGCAGGCAGGGCCAAAGTCCCGACCCTCCTTCCCGCACTGCCGACACCCCCAGCCAGTTGACTGCCCCCCACCCCCGCAGCCCACCCCGATTGCTAGCCTCTCTCCTTCCCTCACCGATCCCTATGCAGAGTGGCAGCGGGAACCCCACCCCCACCGATCGGCCCCTAAGCTCTGCCCCCGTCATGCCCCGCCCCTAGTCCCCGCCCCAATATTCACCACCCCCTTGGCAGTGCCCCATGCCCAATAGGCAGTGCCAAGGTGCCCCCTGGACATTGGCACCTTGCATCTTGGGCAGTGCCAGGCAGCACAGGTTGGCACTGCCAGGGTGCCAATGCCCAGGGTGCATCTTGCTCCCCTGTGCCTGACCCTCTGGGGGGGGGGCCCCGATTACCCCCCTTCATTCTAGCAGGGTCAGGCCGCTAGCCCCCTGAAAATGGGGAGTTACTCTAAACCCCGCTGGAGTGAAAGACTCTGGCGAGGTTGGGGTGATGCTAGCGGGCCCCGAGACTTCAGTCCGGGGCCTGCTAATCATATTTAAATAACATTAAAATCCTCCCCTGCATACCTAATTCAGCTCCGTGCCTATTTCTGGCACGGAGCTGACGACGCCAGAAATCTGGCGCTGGGAGAGGTGCTCAGGATCAGATGCCCAGCGCTGATCGCGCCAACCCGGCCCCGCTGAAATCTCCCAGCTAATTCATTAGCGCAGCGGGATGGGAGAATCGCCCCTGGGGAGAATGTGCAGACTCCGCACAAACAGTGACCCAAGTGGGAATCGAACCCAGGTCCCTGGCACTGTCCCTGGCACTGTGAGGCAGCAATGCTAACCACTGTGCCAACGTGCCGCCACTTGTAACTCAATTAGATCAGGTCTAGAAACTCCCCCTGTTGGCCAGGATGTCATTGTTCAAGTGCTTAAGTTTGATGGTTTTTCTCCACTCACTTGAGTATCTGGACATTGTGCAGAGGAAATATGGTCCATTCCCATTCCTCTGAAGTCTTTGCCTTTGATGGGTATTAGCAGACATGCTGCCTCCAGCTCAGTGGGGTTGGAATGTGGATTATATATTAATGAATTTAAGACACTTTAGCCTGCTTTTTTTAAAAGTTCAATTGATATTTCCAGCTGGTGGATTAAAAAAAAATCATTACTTGGCATAAAGCACACCTTCCTGACAGATACCTTATTGAAGGCTTCTTGGCAGTCTATACAAATTACACGTCTAGATAAATTAAACTTGGTGAATTATCCTTGCCTAATCTCCCTGGTACCTCGCCAATGATTTCAATGATCGGTGAGATTTTCCCCACTGGTTGCATTCAGGCTGCCGGCCAGCAGAGGGCAGAAGTCAGCCATTCGGTAGTTTCGACTGGATGCTCCATTTTTGGAGTCGGGCCTCATTAGCTGAAGAGCAATGGGCTGGCTGTAAACCGCACCCCGCACTCCAAGCCAGGGCAAGATCAGGGATCCCAATGTTACCTTCAGAATACTCCTTCAGGTGGACCATGAGCTGTAACGATGCAGAATTGGTCCAGCATCAATGGCAAGTTTCCTCAGAGGGGGTTTCATTGTCTTTCTGTGGGACCACGAGCGTTATTCCAAGCTTTATAGCCTGGGTCGCTGCCACATCCAGTATGTCAGCTCCAGAGATCAGAGTGCTCCATAGGCCTATCTTCTGGCCACCATGGTCAAGTCAGCTAATATGTCAGTTGCCTGGAGCTGCCCCACTGCCCGACAACAGTGGTTCCCAACCTATTCCTTTTTGTGGACCATTAGATCACTTCACAGTGGCACAGTGGTTAGCACCGCTGCCTCACAGCTCCAGGGACCTAGGTTCAATTCCTGGCCTTGGGTGACTGTCTATGTGGAGTTTGCGTATTCTCCCTGTCCTCTGGGTACTCCGGTTTCTTCCCACAGTCCCAGGTTAAGCGGATCGGCCATGGCAAATTGCCCCTTAGTGACCCAAGATGTGTAGGTTAGGTGGATTAGCCATGGTGGATGTGTGGGGTTGCAGGAATAGGGCAGTGGGAAAGATACTCTATCAGAGAGTTGGTGCAGACTTGATGGGCCGAATGACCTCCTTCTGCACTGCAGGGATTCTATGATGTCATCAAAAGCTTTTGCGAACCACAAAGTACGCAAGCTGTTTTAAACATTTTTTTACGTGGTCTATGGCTGATGGGAGTCAAACGTATATATCAACCGGTATTAAAAATGCAACTACTTCTAATAGTTTATGATATATACTTTCAAATACACAGCACTATTCACAACACATTTACCTGCAACAGGCCTACCAGTGGAAACAGATAATGCTTACCTAATGATAAGGCTAATATCGTTTTGCAGACATCAAACGATGTCAGGTTGCAAGTTAAGTTAACTTTATTCCAATATTTGGTCTTCAATGTGACAAGCCCTGAAAATCCAGTTTCACAAAGATAGAAACATAGAAGATGGGAGCAGGAGGAGGCCACTCGGCCCTTCGAGCCTGCTCTGCTGATCATGGCTGATCGTCCAACTCAATAGCCTAATTCTGCTTTCTCCCCATAACCTTTGATCCTATTCGCCCCAAGTGCTATATCCAGCCGCCTCTTGAATACATTCAGTGTTTTGGCATCAACTACTTCCTGTGGTAATGAATTCCACAGGCTCACCACTCTTTGGATGAAGAAATTTCTCCTCATCTCCGTCCTAAATGGTCTACCCTGTATTCTCAGACTGTGACCCCTGGTTCTGGACACCACCACCATCGGGAATATTCCCCCTGCATCTACCCTGTCTAGTCCTGTTAGAATTTTATAAGTCTCTATGAGATCCCCCCTCATTCGTCTGAACTCCAGCCAAAACAGTCCGAACCTAGTCAATCCCTCCTCATAAATCAGTCCCGCCATCCTGGAATCAGCCTGGTAAACCTTCGCTGCACTCCCTCGAGAGCAAGAACATCCTTCCTCAGAAAAGGAGACCAAAACTGCACACAATATCTAGGTGTGGCCTCACCAAGGCCCTGTATAATTGCAAAAACACATCCCTGCTCCTGTACTCGAAACCTCTCACAATGAAGGTCAACATGCCATTTGCCTTCTTTACCGCCTGCTGCACCTGCATGCCTACCTTCAGCGACTGGTGCAAAAGGACATCCAGGTCCCACTGCACACTCCCCCCTCCCAATTTACAGCCATTCAGATAGTAATCTGCCTTCTTGTTTTTGCTTCCAAAGTGAATAAACTCATATTTATCCAAATTATACCGCATCTGCCATTGATTTTCCCACTCACCCAACCTGTCCAGATCACACTGAAGGATCTCTTTATCCTCGTCACCGGTTGTAGGAAAAGGCATCAGAAACTTTGCTGCCTTGTCAGACAGTTCTGGATATTCCGAAGCAACCTTAAGCCAAAAGTCAGTCAGATAGTTTTGAGAAAAATCCAGCTTTAAAGCACCATCATGGAACAGTTCCACAAGGTCGTCTTGCACTCTCGGGGTCAGGCTTGCGAGGATGTCATCGTCAAGGTCACAAAGGGATTTAGATTCCAGTTAAGCCTTATGTCAGGGACAGGGATGTACTCATATAGCTGTGTTTTCAAACTTTGCAGGTGCTCTCTGATATCATGTTTCACACTGTTTGGAAACTGGCTGCCACAGCCAAAAAAAGTCTGACAGTTTCACAAAGGAGTCGTAATTTAACTTATCACGTCATTTGGCCCATATCTTTATTTTCTTGATCATCACTTCTATTTTATCCTGTATGTGAAAAACAGTCATTGGTTCTGCAATAAAATCATTGCTTAAGTTTATCTGCAGATTGGGAATCGCTGCTGGATCGCCTGGGGTTGATAATCTTGCATGGGTTGATGCTGAAGTTACTGACTGCAAACTCTGAACAGTGACGAGTCAGTTGACCAGATTTCGGTTCTCATGGAGGTAGAATTTGTTGACCAAAGCTCTTGGGAATCGTGGGTGCTGTGGCCAGTTCTGGACCTGCTTTCAAGCTCATTCTCTTTTGACCTTTCAAACAAATTTTCACCTTCGATCCACGCCAGTATGAAATCGTGCAAAGGGTCCACATTAAGTGATTCATCATGAACCTCGTATGTGTCTTTACTTCTGATGACTTCTTCCAGCTGAAAATTGGAAAACGATCTGTCATTTAGCCCAACATTTCTGTTCCCCTCAGAGATCTCCGTTACTATAGGCACCCCATGCCTGCACGCAATCTCTACATTTTGATCAGATGAGTGATCAACAGTGCTGAGGAAGTTGAGCTATCATTGCTTACCTGTATGTGTTCATTGGAGGTAATGGACAGGAAGTCTATCTGCCTCTGGGACTTGGTGGTCACTGATGAATCTTCAGCCATGCTTATTTCTTCATTATCAAGAGAGCTTTGCAGTTCCCGCTTCTATTCTCCAATCGTATTCCCAATTTCAGGAACAGGTTCTTCGGTCAGGTCAAATTTCTTTGCAGTTACATCCTCTGCGGTGCAAGATCCCATTGGCAGCACAACTCCAATCACATAACTAGTTATCTGGCACTGCAGTAAAGTTCTAAACATCTCCCTACCATTTACCATTCATCCCTTTTGATAGTGTGGTTTCAGTTTGCTCGCGTCCCTTGGACTCTGAGGGATGACCAGCATTGGCACTATAGGCCACTCAGTGCTGCAGCCAGAGGAACCACCTTCATGTGTGAGAACACAGGAGCAGAGCTTAGTAGATCCTCCTCTGGAACCAGATGAGGTGCATGGATCAGCAACATCATGAGATCAGGGCACGATGGAACTGCATCAAGGCCAAGCTCATTCTAGTAGCTTTTATAATATTTATCGTATTTCTTAAGTCTGCAATAGAAGGTCTTTCTACCTGTCCTGCTTAACTTCTTCAGTGAATGAATCTTTGAGACTGTCTCCTTCTCACACAGCACCAGGTACACAGAATACTTTAGCAACTTATATTTTTCACCTTACTTTTGTATAAATTTATGTCTTCAAAAAAAAAGTGTTTGTCTATACGATACACATAATTGTTTTTTTTTCCCTACGGACTATTCTCCCGCAGACCACTGCTTGGGGAATACTGCCCTACAACACTCTTTAAGTGGCCACAACCCACCAGACAAGATTCCAATATGCCTGGCTCTCAAATTAGACAAGACCTTCCCCCATTACAATCAGCAGCTAATGCAGGTTCTGATCAGTATTCGTAGAATCATAGAATCCTTACAGTGCAGAAGGAGGCCATTTGGCCCACCAAGTCTGCACCAACCACAATCCCACCGAGGCCGTATCCTCATGACCCCACATATTTACCCTATTAATCCCCCTGACACTAGGGTTAATTTAACATGGCCAATCAACTGCACATCTTTAGAGTGTGGGAGGAAACCAGAGCACCCGGAGGAAACCCGCACAGACACGGGGAGAATGTGCAAACTCCACACAGACAGTGACCCGAGGCCAGAATCAAACCTGGGTCCCTGGCGCTGTGAGGCAGCAGTGCTAACTAACCATTGTACCACCGTGCCACCCATATTGTTTGTATGGAAGTATTCACCAGCTCGAGACCCAAAGCCCACACTGATTGGGTGAGTGGTTGGAAGGGGTGATATCCACCCTCATTATGGAGCTAATGGAGTATAATACTGGCGATGATAAGGTAGTTAGCCCGCTCTCTCCAATCAGCACACAGGAGCTGTTTGTCTCTCTGATACCCCAGGAATAATGCAGACTTGTGTCAGGTTTTTTCTCTTTCTCTATCCCGTTCTCTTTCTACAGCGAGAGTTACCCATTAAAAGACTTAAATCCAATCTCTGATTGACAGTGTTGTGTTAAAATGTTTGGCAAATTATATTTGCATTTAGATAGAGACTGCATAGGTGGCATGATAGCACAGTGGTTAGCATTGCAGCCTCACAGTGCCAGGGACCTGGGTTCGATTCCCGGCTATCTGTGCAGAGTCTGCATGTTCTCCCCATGTCTGCGTGGGTTTCCTCCGGGTGCTCCAATTTCCTCCCACAGTCGGAAAGATGTGCTGGTTAGGTGCATTGACCATGCTAAATTCTCCCTCAGTGTATCCAAACAGGCGCCGGAGTGTGACGACTAGAGGTTTTTCATAGTAACTTTATTGCAGTGTTAATGTAAGCCTACTTGTGACAATAATAAATAAACTTTAAACATTACTATCTGAAGGACGTTTAGTTGCAATTGATGTCTCGGTAGTCTGGCATTAGTGAGAATCTGGGGAACTGAAATTCTACACTTGTACCCTGGTGAGGCAGGTACGCATTGAGAGAGCAGGGACTCTATGTTTTTCACTTGCTCCATGGCTCAACTCACAAGGAAACCTTTAATCTTATTTGTGTGGAAGCAAATCCTTGTGGTGCTCATCAGCAGAGAGGAACATCAACAGGGTGTGAGGGGGTCTGTGAGGGAGGCCAAGGAATTCAGCATGGTTGGGAATGTGAAGGTCACTGGGGAACCTTAACGGCAGAACCTCACCATCATTGTTTTGGATCCACCATCCAAATTAGCAGCCTGGCCTGAAGCCAGTCAGAGTGGCATCTCCTTTTGGCAAGAGGTTCCAGCCAGGCATCCTTGACCTACTGCATGATAACCAGGAAACCAAGTTCACGCTTGGGAGGACATAGGAGAGAACCTAGAGTCAGGAGTGAGGTGAGAGTGGCCTCAACCAGAAGGAGGAGACAGCCCATGATTGGGAGGGAGGAAAGCAAGAGAACAGGGTCAGGATGTCAGCAGGCTGTTCAACCATCAGGTCAGTACAGTTGAGCCCACCCACGCTTTTACTGAACGTCCACTACAAGCTCTTTGCAACAGGGGTTACTGGATAATGATCAGGTGTGCAAACCTGACTGACCCACTCATTTTTAATCCAATATGATCAGAAATGAGCAGCAAAGCAGGAAAGGAGGAAAGACCACAATCGGGGCTGGGAGCAAAAGAAAGATGTGATCAGAACGGAGAAGGTGGCACGGTGGCACAATGGTTCACACTGCTGCCTGACAGTGCCAAGGACCTGGGTTCAATTCTGACCTTAGTGCATTCTCCCTGTATCTGCGGGGGTTTCCTCCGGGTGCTCCTGTTTCCTCGCACACTCCAAAGCTGTGTAGGTTAGGGGGAATTAGTGGGGTAAATACATAGAGTTACGGGGATAGGGCTTGAGTAGGATGCTCTGTCGGAGAGTCGGTGCAGATCTGATGGGCTGAATGGCCTCCGTCTGCACTGGAGGGATTCTATGATTCTAAGGAAAAACACTTTGCATGTTAATAGTGCATTTAATATAACTAAAAGGCACTGCTCCAAATACAAATGCAGTCTTTTCTGGTCCCCAGTTTTCTTCTCTCTATTCCTGCCTACCTTGCTATGATACAGTTTTCATGTCGATTCAATACATTAGGAAACTGGTCATACTTCATGCCTGGGTCAGGATGTCAGCAGGCTGTTCAACCATCAGGTCAGTACAGTTGAGCCCACCCACGCTTTTACTGAACGTCCACTACAAGCTCTTTGCAACAGGGGTTACTGGATAATGATCAGGTGTGCAAACCTGACTGACCCACTCATTTTTAATCCAATAGCACTGAGACCAATTATAATGGCCTAAGTGTGCCGTTGGAGAAAAGACGGCAGCTAGAATGGATGAATAGACTGAAAGTCATCTGTCTGCAGCTTCAGTGAAGCACTGAGCAGACAACGTCAAGCACCACAGAGACAAAGATCAGAAAATCATAAACTGTGAGAGTCATACAAGGAAGAATTATAGCTAGAAACACACTGTGCCAATCTGTCATGATCCAAATCTTTGTGACTGCGCACTTGCTTCTTGTCAATCATCCAGATATTCCTAAATATAAATTCCTTGTTATTAATTCATTTATTCAGGTATCAAGTCCCTGTTCATTAATTCAGGAACCCCCTTAGAGTATCCTATTCCCTGGATTAATTCATTCAGTCAAGACCACTGCTGTATCTTGAGCCTGGCCAAAAACTCGTTGTAACCAATCTATCTACTCTGTAAAAACTAGTCTGAAAACTGATGTTGTCCATTAATCAGGCACAGCAATTAGATACTAGGGCTGGAATGTCACCACCAGTCACACCGACGGAATTTTCCTTTCCCGCTGCAGTGATCGGAGATTTGGCTGGGTGCCAAATTCTCCGGCCTCGTTGCTGCGGGAGCATGGCATCAATGGCTGGTAAGATCACCTCCTAGGAGTGATTGCTAGCTTGCTCAGAGGTCAGAGCTCCTGTTGCGTCATTGAGTGATAATGCCATATTTTGATGATTCCTATGTTCTCCTCACTGGCCCCCCCTCATTCTATCCTCTGTAAACCTGAGGCCATCCAATCATCTGCTGCCCACGCATAACACACACCAAATGCCATTCATTTATTACCCTTGTGCTCATTGACATTCATTATTGCTCCTGATGAAGAAACTCCAGGAGTCGGCTGTAAAGGAACAGTGCTTTTATTGCACAAAATAAAGCAAAAGAAAACCACTAGCCTGTGGTGAACTCAAACAGGTTCTGGCCGGGACAATGTAATAATGGACCCACTCAGAGGCCTGCTTTATAGGAGAGCTCGGTATACAAGCTGCACCTGGTGTGTTAATTACCAATCCCCAGGGAGCTTGTATTCAATGAGTTCAGTAAGGGTTTTAACAACACCAGGCTAAAGTCCAACAGGTTTATTTGGTAGCAAATGCCATTAGCTTTCGGAGCGCTGCTCCTTCGTCGGATGGAGTGGATATCTGCTCTCAAACAGGGCACAGAGACACAAAATCAAGTTACAAAATACTGATTAGAATGCGAATCTCTACAGCCAACCAGGTCTTAAAGATACAGACAATGTGAGTGGAGGGAGCATTAAGCACAGGTTAAAGAGATGTGTATTGTCTCCAGACAGGACAGCCAGTGAGATTCTGCAAATCCAAATGAGTTCAACAGGGAGGTCAATCAGGGTCTCTCCATGCAAGTCCTGGGGTTATCACATATCTTGATGATGAAATTCTCATCCTTGATTTCAAATTCTTCAATGGTCTCACCCCTCCCAATCTCAGTAAACTCCTCCAGCCCCACAACCCTCTGAGATATCTACGTTCCTCGATGGTCTCTTGTACTTTCTTGATTTTAACTGCACCTTCAGTTGCCCAGGACCTAAGCTCTCGAATCCCTTCCCTGCAAGTCTCTGCTTCTCTACCTCAATGTCCTCCTTTAAGGTATTCATTGAAATGTACCTCTCTGACAAAGCTTTTTGTTTACCTGGCCTATTATCACCCGACGTGACTTGTGTTACAACTGAGTCTGGGGAGTCTGGAAAGGTGGGCTATACAAAGTTTGAATTTCTATAAAGTTGTGATTTTTTTCAGTTCAGTACATACTTGACTATATATAAAGCAATTAAGTTAACAAGAAAGGAGTTTTATTGTTTAAAAACCCACTCGGGTGAAAATATAAGAATTATGAACAAGACAAAAACACACACCTCATCCCATAATACACATCTTCTAGCATGCAAAATAGAACAACTTACAGGGTAGAGGAGGTTGATTTGATCAGTATTAAAGCCAGTAAGAAAGAAAAAAATGCACTTTCCAATATTCCTTTGGGTGATCTTGAAATTCCAGATGTTGTGGCCATAGAAACTAGAAGCAGGAACAAAGAACAAAGAAAATTACAGCACAGGAACAGGCACTTTGGCCCTCCAAGCCTGCACCGACCATGCTGCCCGACTGAACTAAAACCCCCTACCCTTCTGGGGACCATATCCCTCTATTCCCATCCTACTCATGTATTTGTTCAGATGCCCCTTAAAACTCACTTTCGTATCTGCTTCCACTACCTCCCCCAGCGGCAAGTTCCAGGCACCCACCACCCTCTGTGTAAAAAACTTGCCTCGTACATCTTCAAACCTTGCCCCTCGCACCTTAAACCTATGCCCCCTAGTAATTGACTCTTCCACCCTGGGAAAAAGCTTCTGACTATCCACTCCATCTGACGAAGGAGCAGCGCTCCGAAAGCTTATGGTATTTGCTACCAAATAAACCTGTTGGACTTTAACCTGGTGTTGTTAAAACTCTTACTACTTCCTCTGTAGCCAGTGAGGATACAAAGATTTCTCTCTAGGTCCCAGCAATTTCCTCCCTTGCCTCTCTCAGTATTCTGGGGTATATCCCATCAGGCCCTGGGGACTTGTCTACCTTAATGTTTCTCAAGAACCCCAATATCTCCTCCTTTTTGATCTCAACATGACTCAAACTATCTATACACCCTTTCCCAGATTCATCATCCACCAAGTCCTTCTCTTTGGTGAATACTGACACAATTTAATACCTCACCCATTTCCTCTGGTTCCATGCATAGATTCCCTCCCTTGTCCTTGAGTGGGCCAACCCTCTCCCTGGCTACCCTCTTGCTCTTCATATATGTATAAAAAGCCTTGGGATTTTCTTTAATCCTACTGGCCAATGATTTTTCGTGACCGCTTTTAGCTCTCCTTACTCCTTGCTTAAGTTTTTTTCTACTTTCCTTGTATTCCACACTTGCTTCATGTGTTCCCAGCCTCCCAGCCTTGATAAATGCTTCCTTTTTCTCTTTGACTAGGCTCACAATATCTCTTGTTATCCAAGGTTCCCAAACCTTGCCATACTTATCCTTACAGGAATGTGTCAGTCCTGAATCCATATAAACTTACACTTGAAAGCCTCCCACATGCCAGACATTGATTTGTCCTCAAACATCGCCACATTCCGGCGCCTGTTTGGGTACACTGAGGGAAAATTTAGCATGGCCAATGCACCTCACCAGCATGTCTTTCGGACTGTGGGATGAAACTGAAGCATCAGGAAGAAACCCACACAGACATGGGGAGAACATGCAAACTTGGCACAGACAGTGACCCAAGCCAGGAATTGAACCCAGGTCCCAGGCGCTGTGAGGCAGCAGTGCTAACAACTGTGCCACCATGTCATGGGATACGTAGGTTAGAGAGATTAGCAGGGTAAATATGTGGGTTGACAGGGATAAGGCCGAGGTGGGATTGTTGTCTGTGCATACTCGATGGGCTGAATGGCCTCCTTCTGCACTGGAGGGATTCTATTATTCTATGATTCTATGATCCTATGAATTTAACCAATTCTGTTATCATTAATTCTACAAGATTCTATCTGGTAGGATAGCTAAAGGTAAGGGCCAGAATGTTACGGTCATTCACGCCGGCTGAGTGCCAAATTCTCCGACTTCCCTTCAACAGGAGCGTGGCATGAACGTCCGGTAAGATCACGCCCTAGATGTTGTTGAAGAAATTTTTTCTTCAGATACCTTGCAGCTTATTTTTCACTTTCTACTGTGACCTGCAGTTTGAACAAAATTCCTCTCCATCCACATTATCCACTGCCTTCATTAATTTGAAATTTTTAACCCAAAACTCCCTGATCATTTTTCTTCCAAAGATCTGAGGCCTGAGTTTTCATTTATCGAATCCAGAAATCCTGCTCCCAAACCTGGCCTTCCTCATTTTTATCGGACAGTGGGGGGAATGGACTTGGGTTATGAATCACACATCTCCGGTTCACAGAGGCAGTTGCCCAAACAAATCATTAGCTACCTCCACTCGTGTGAGTTTGTTGAACTTAATATCAGAAACCCAAAATATATAGATTAGACCAGGTAAATATGTAGATTAGACCAGGTCTGAGTCTTGTAGTTGGATTTAGTTATCTAGATTACCTTTTTGGAGAGTACAGTTTTACTTTGGTTATTGTCCCCTTTCCTTTGGGAAAGGTAAGGTACCCTTTCGGTCAAGTCAGCTGCACTTTGGGATTGTTAAAAGTAGACATTATTGTACTTTTTAAAAATCATAAACTTGTTGGAACTGTCCAAGTTGTCAAAGAACAGGCAAATCAGTCAACGATCTCCCAACTGTCAAGCTGTCAAATAATTGCCAAAGCTGTCAAAAAACTGTCAATGTTTTTTGGAACTGTCAAAGCTGTCAAGAGACTTAACTCTGCTGGCCTTTAAATTTGAACCAAGTATGGATTTTTTTTTAAATCAGTGATTAATATTTCACTCTTTCTGTTGACATAAGCCTGAGGTTTACCATTGTAGGATTTGTGCTGTATGGCTGATTTTACAACCTACCATTACCACAGTGGGGTGCCTGTTAAGGGAGCAATTTGATTGACACCTCAAATGGTTATAGAATAGAAATATTTGACTTCATAACAGATCAGTTGATAGAATTTTAGTACATTTATTTATGTAATCATTGAGAGTGAATGTGTTTTTTTAAATAGTGACATCAACATAAGACACATAGCTTTATTTTATGTCAGCATATCCTGTGAGCTCTTTCCATTGTGGGTACTAAGTGACTTGACATGAAGAGTATAGAAAAGGGCCGTGGTTGGGTGTTTGAGACACCATGGGTGGTGGGAAGAAGGACATTAGGAGGCATAGGAATATTAGATGCCATAAGAGGGGGGTGGGGAGTATGAGGTAGATGGGTTGGCAAGATTGCCGCATGGGGAGTGTGTGGGAGTGTGATGGGTGAAGACTGGAAGTATGTTTTCTGCCTTGCTAATTTTTTGAATCACTTGAACTAAGTACCAGAACACAGAGGCGGGTCTTCTATCCAGCACCTCACAGACTCCATGCTCATTTGGAGGGCAGTGGGCCCTATTTCTAATTATTAATTTTTAACACTAGGGTTAGGGTGCTTGACTTTCAAGATGTGAATAACTAGTCTTAATTAATCAAGTAGAATTTACTAAGCAACATTTTACACCTACTTCACCCAATCAGTGCAGACAACATCATTGACATTCCTCAACTCTCAAAATCCTAGTAATTTTTGATGTTCCCAGTACAGGTGATGTTTTCCTCTTCTTTATCTTTGAAGTGATGTTGAGTTGTGTCCAAAAGAGTCCATGCCCCAGAAACCATTGTATCACTGTGCCAACAAAGATTATGATTTCTCAACTTTTATCCCTCAGTCTCTCGATATTTGGTGGTTTCCATTATGTGGAAGTAAACCAAATTTACCTCTTCCCTTGGCTATATTCATTTTGTGTCACCCCACCTCTGGAACCAGAGCCAGATAGACTAAAGACCAGTATTCATCCATGTTGCCCTGGACCCCTCGGCTACTGAGAAGCCATAATTAAAGTAACATTCTCTTGTCAATAACACGTCAAACCATAATATCAGAAAATAAAGGTATCCCTCTAAGACAGATGTCCTACCCCACAAATAATCAACTAAATTAATACATGGCAATTTTTAAAAAGATAAGCGTCAAAATCTTGCTGCCATTTACGCTGCCAGGATCTATGGTCCCGCCGATGGCATACCGTCTCTGCGGGTTTCCCAATGGCAAGCGGTGCGTTGAATGGGAAACCCCTTTGACAACAGGAGGACCATTAGATTCCACCACCAATGAGCGGTACACCACCTCCTGCCGTCACAAAACACACCATGGAGGGGAAGGAAAATCTCGCCCAAGGTGTTATTCTAAGTTCAAATTCCTTTAAGCCATTCCTTCAAATAAATTTTTTAAAAACACAACTGGATTGTAAGCAATTAAGACAACAAACAGCCACTCCACTCAGGAAACCTAAAGTCGTAAAACAATAAAATGTAGTTCTCACAAACAACAGTCTTCCTGTAGAGAATCCCAACGAGCAGAAAATCAAATTAATCTAAACTGTGATTTAAGGAATAAAATCCACAGCTATTACAGAATGGGAAACCCCAAAATTATATCCTCAAATTCTCCAGTTATTCCCTTGAATCTATCTTCTGGCTATTCCCTATTATTATTAGTTGAATACAAAATGGCCAATCAAAGAAAGGACACTTCTATGGCCTGATGGGAAATACGGCTAACTTCAGAAAATAAGGTTTTAACTCTAGAATGAGTATGTGGACTGCTCAGTGTAATCATAACAAATAGCTTTGATTTTTCAATAGATGATAAAGTAAGCAGGATAGAAACGACACACCATTCTAATCGATGAAATGGACAGGAACCAGATACAAATGCAGTCAAGAAAGGCTGACCAATTTAAATGATATGTCTATGGTCAGTGCCTACGTGTAGAAAAACATGTCTTTAAGCCAACTCAAGGAATAAATATTGGCGTTTTGAAGAACAGAATCAGAAAAGAGAAGAACAGAAGCAAGAAGAAAGGAACCTCAAGCTGTAAACTTGATGAAGCCTGATCCCTCTCCATGCTTACCCAGCACGAGTGGGTAGAGACATCCCTACAGGTCCAATAGATCAATAGTTAAAATTTATGTTTGTAGACTTGTTATAGTAGATTTATAGGGGAATAAAAACATTTACTTGTGATACAATGTAAGAGAATCAGTCCTGTCATAAGTATTTAGTTTATTTACATTTTCCTAATAAAAACGTGATTTGATTTAAAGATAAAGTTTTTGTATCTATCAATTAACTGGAACAAGGCTCTCACAGCGGCAGGACCAGAAGCTCCCACTTCTAGCAAAAGGCATGCCACCTCTCACTGCCGATAAATCCACTGTTTAGAGGCCGGAGAATCATAGAATCCCTACAGTGCAGAAGGAGGCCATTCAGCCCATCAAGTCTGCACCAATCACAATCCCACACAAGCCCTATTCCCGTAATCCCACATATTTACCCTGCTAATCCCCCTGACACTAGGGTCAATTTAGCATGGCCAATCAACCTAACCCACACATCCTTGGACTGTGGGAGGAAACCGGAGCACCCGGAGGAAACCCACGCAGACACGGGGAGAATGTGCAAACTCCGCACAGACAGTGACCCGAGGCCAGAATTGAACCCGGGTCCCTGGCACTGTGAGGCAGCAGTGCTAACCACTGTGCCACCGTGCCACCCGATTATTCCAGCCATTACCTCACATGGTAACAAAGAGTCTAAATGAATTAACTATTTTTTTAAATGCAAAGCCTTTTGTCCCAATTATCATTACACTGTGATAAACGATCTTGAAGTCTCGAAGCTGCTGGAATTGTTTGATGTCAGTGATTCATGATCCACCTATTTTAAATAACAAAATCATAAAAGATGCATTTGGCCTGGAGCCAAATGAGTTAATTTGGTCTAGATTTATATGTCCTGAAAAACTTAAAATTCATAATCTCACTATATATGGGCCATGATTCTCCCATCGCGACCCGCACCTTTTCTGGCAGGTTGCGGTGGGAGATGCGCGTCACCGGCCTTGTTCCGGGATTTGCGCATTGGCCAGGAACGCATGCGCATCTCCCAGAGCCGGCGAACAGTCGCCGGTCAGACCACACTGGAAACCGGCAGGAAGACAGTTAAGTCATTTAAATCTGTTTTAAATGTATTTTAAACGTGTTTTCCATCTAATTATCAGGAACTTTCCGGTCCCGTTTGAATCTCCCACCCCACCAGGAGTACTTCATTCCAGCGGAGTTTAGAGTAGCTCCCCACATTTGGGGAACTGGCAGGAGACCCTGCTGGAATGAAGGGGGGCAATTGGGGCCCCCCCAGAGGGTTGGGTAATGGGGGGTGATGCCCCCGGGCATGGAAACCCTGGCAGTGCCATTCTGTGCCCCTGGCACTGCTCAAGGGGCAAAGTGCCCATGCCCAGGGGGCACCTTGACACTGCCCACCTGGCATTGGCAGTGCCAAGGAGGGGGGGTCCTATTGTGGGTGGGGCCTAGGGGCGATTGGTGGGGGTGGGGGGTCTCGCTGCCACTCTGCAGACAGGATCGGTCTGGGATAGAGCGATTGGGGCGGGCTGGGATCAACGAGAAGGGTCTGCCAGGTGAGGAGGGGTGGGGGGATCGCCACTGTTGGGGGGTGGTGGTGGGCTGTACATCGGGGTGCTCCGGGGCAGGGCGGGGGGGGGGGGGGGGAGGAGGGCGGGGGGGGGGGGGGGTCAGGGCTGGCCCGAGAATTGCTGTGGGGGCCGTGATTGGGCCAAGGGGGCGGCTGGAGGGGCAGCACTGCAGGGGTCCCGGGCTGGTCAGCGATCGAGCTGGTCAGCAAATGGGGAGACCGACAGATTGGGACCACTGCGCATGCACAGAGTTCCAGAACTGTCAATAGGCCCCACCCCCCTGGGTTTTTAATGATATTCACAATTGGGACCTCTGCAGTGCACAGAGTGGGGAGATTCGGGTGAGAAGGTGAACTGACAAAACAGTCGGGATTTAGAACAGTTTTCCCGCCAATTCAGCGCTTTTGAGAGAATCGCGGCCATAAATTCTCATTCAGCAAACTCAATGTGTAGTAAGCTGAACTGATAAACAGAAATAATTAACCTTCGCCAGTTAAAAATAGAAGGGTGGAACAAACGTTTTCAAATGCAGTGGCATCAGAGAGGTCGCCTTGGGCATTATTCCGGCTGGGCGAGCTTGCTGAGGCTTGTTGTTGTTGAGTTTGTCCTGCGATTATACAGATAAAGAGAGTATAGGCGGCGCTGTTGACATTGAAGATGGTGATGAGGTGAGGCAGACATGGGTCTTGCATGGGAGCTGGAGTATGAGGAGCATGGCAGTGAGTAGAGGGGAACATGGTGATTGGGGGAGGTGGAGGAGGGCCTCCTTACAGGTGTTGGCAAAGGCTGAATTGGTTGGGTGAGAGATGAAGGTGGGAGGGGAGTGTGAAGGCTTCCAGTACAAGACTGCTTGCTCTGACTGAGCACAGAAGACGTTCACCTTCTTGCGGCACTGCCGCCCCATCCTCTTCCGCAGCCAGCTTGCACTCGCTCGGGCTACCACTGCATCCCAGGTGGGGGTGGTGACCTTGGTGGGAAACCTCCTTCTGGAGCAGGGGGTAGAGTACATCCTGCTTCTGCTGCACCCTATCCAAAGTCTGGTCAGGGCTCCCTTTGAGAAACACAATGCGGGCTTCCGGGCTGCCATCCCCTGCAGTCGCTGTGGAATAAGTGCTGGGGGGCTGTTTATGTGCAGCTCCCCAGTGATTGGTTAAGTGAAGCTGCAGCAGTTGATTCAAAGGGAGGCCATCACGGGCGTGGCGATATTCTCATGGCCAAAAACGTTTTGCCAATGAGGCTCAAAATTCGGGCTGAAATTATGCCAGAGCCATTGACGCGATTCACTCCATTTTTCCTGCTGGAACTGATACTCTGCCAAATTCTGGTAAAATTGTTCCCTGTGTTGAAAGTAATTTACCAAATTATTGTTATTGGCCGGCAACCATTCCTGAGATTAAATAGTTTCAAACATTTACCATGTTCAAAATTACACTTTTAATCCAATTTCCTTTCAAACCGTTGCTGCAAAATCACAATCCAGAAAAAATATTGAAACTTGAAACACGCAACAGCAAATCCACACAAATTCTTGATTAAACGTACACACACTCAGTCACTGGAAGCTTCCCATATCTACACATCATTTAGCTTTCCTTTCATTCAATCTTAACAATTTAAAACTGAAATTAAAATAGAATATTCTAAAGAAAACAAAGGAACTACATTAAGACAAAAGTTTTGATTCATATTTCTTCAAAAGCTCTAATTAAAACTAAAAGCAAAAGGTAAATTTTCACAATAAATTATGAAACGTTTGTAAGCTTGGCAATCAGACATTTGCAGCCACTGACAGCATTTGGAGTTAAACAACAATGACAAAGCTCACATTTTATTCCCCAGAAACACCCCTCTCCTTCCAGAAGAAAGCAATTGCTTTAACAACAAATAGGCAGCTTCTATCATTTCATCACAGTTTCTCCTTCTCCTCATTTAAACCAATACAAAATACAATTACATACACACATTAAACAAGCAACTTTAAAGCAACTAAGAGGACCAGAGGGAGGTGATGGCCTAGTGGTATTATTGTTAGACTATTAATCCAGAACCCTCAGCTAATGTTCTGGGGACCCGGGTTTGAATCCCGCCCCGGCAGATCGTGGAATTTGCATTTAATAAAAAATATCTGAAATTAAGAATCTATTGATGACCATGAAATCGTTGTCGATTGTTGGAAAAACCCATCTGGTTCACTAATGCCCTTTAGAGAAGAAAATCTGGTGCCCCTACCTGGTCTGGCCTACATGTGACTCCAGGGCCACATTGCGCAAGGTGGGTGACTCTCAACTGCCCTCGGGCAACTAGGGATGGGCAATAAATGCTGGCCAGCCAATGACATCCATGTCCCACAAATGAATTTTTAAAAAATCAATGACACAGGCAGTAGACACAAACTCAGACAAGGAAAATCACTCAGGACACTGTAATGCACGGAAACGTAAATGCAAGATTTCCATCTCACGCAGCATGTTAATTTCACTGCGAGTCTCCTAACCATTTTCTTCAAAGCCAACCAAATGTGCTTTTGTATTTAGTGGCTGGGAATTCTCCAATATCATTCATTCTGCCACCACTGCCAGTGAGGACAGAGGATTTGATGCTCAGCCAAATCTTCAGTCACTGCAACGGGACCGGAGGATCCCAGCCACAGACGAGGTCTGAGAATTTCGGGCATCACCTTCGCTTTGTATACAAGACATAGCGACAGCTGCATAACTGATCCATTCAAATGCTTGGTTGACCGGTGACTCTTTTTGCTTTACTTTGCACTGAATAAATGCCAAAACACCTTCAGACAGAACTCACACTTCGGAATCTGAACAGGTAGATACACGCCCTCAGCAATTCCTTGACATCATCAACTTCACGTGCCTAGTCCAGCTTTTCCTGGGAGGTTAAAAACACGAAAGCTGCCCTCATCATCTGACCTTACTCCAATGCTTCTGACCAAATTATTACCTTGTATTTTAAATGATTGTATTCAATGGCCTAACAGATCTCTATCCAACAAACTCCTTATGGGTTCCGTTCCCTGAATCCAAAAGGTTGATTAGATAATTAGACCAAGGTCCCACTTTATTTCATTACCAGTCATTCGGTTTTATCCTTTCTCAATGTCAAGCCCCACATTGCACCAATTTATAAGGTTTAAGGTTTCAAGGTACAAAACCCTACAAATTAAAAAAACTCTAAGGTTCAAATTCTTCATTCTTCATAGACACTTGGGTCTTCAGCTGTGTTTGACCTATAAATTATGAACAACTACTATTTATGAATCAGGCAGCATTTATTAAGCAAGTCTTAACATGCATTTAACACAAGGGGTCCGATTTTACCATTTTGATTCTAAGTGCTGAATCTGGGCGCAATTCCGATCCGACTTGGAAACCTGTTCCCAGGCGCCCCCATATGCACTCAGCCTGAAAAACAATCACGAGTCTGAATCGCGCTGTGGGGCTTACCGCGCCCGAAACACTGCAGCTCCGATCGGAGCTTTGAACAGCACACTGAAAAAAACTTTTTGAAAAAACGCGCCCCTGCCACATCGCTCCCAGGCCACAAAAAGCAGATAAAGCGGCCCGGGAGCGATGGCCCCCACAGATATCGCCTCATCCCCACAACATAACTGTCCCCCCTTATCCACCTACCCCCCGCTATCCAGACCGATCGTGACCCTCTGCCCCCTTTCCCCCCACTGATCGCCTGCGGAGTGGCAGCACTCCCCCCATGCCCCCCACCCCCCTCCCCGCCAGAGATCCATCTGGCCTCCCTCCCCCACACCAGAGAGCGTTCGGGCCTCCCTCGCCTCCCCGCCCCCCCCCCCCCCCCCCCCCCCCCACACCCACCGCCCCCTCCCCCCCAACACCAGAGAATGATTTGGCCTCCCTCCTCCCTCCCCCCCACCAGAGAATGATCGGGCCTCCCCCCCCCCCTCCCCCTCCACCAGAGATACATCTGACCCACCTCCTCCTCCTTCCACCCCCCCCACCAGAGAATGATCTGACCCACCTCCCTTCCCGCACCACCATCGATCTGAGTTAGAGAACCATTGGAAGCTCTGAACTTATCTTTTCAAAAGCTGGAGCACCCGAAACAGACCTTTGCCGAGCATGTCTGGTTTACGCCAACTTTGGGCGCGCGAACGCGATGGTAAAGGGGGAAATGCTGGTAAAGTTGGGCAGGCATCCCATTAATTCAATTTAAATGCATGTAAATTGCATTTTTGGGCGTTGGTAAAGTGGGCATCTGTATGGACGCGGGCGCGGATCGCACTAATCGCCTCACGCCCAACTTTACCAAGTTTTCACACCCGCAATGGTAAAATCGGGCCCAAGCAGTGGAGACAACGGGCAGGACATTTCATCATGCCCATCCAACACTGGAAATTTCCACCCAAGATTAACAGGCCTTTAAACGGTCAGTCAAATTGTCCATCGCACCCATGACCAATTCCCACAGCGAGCGGGCCTGGAAAATTTACCCTAACATGGAGCGTTTTCACCTCTCAAGATTCTAGCGGTTCTCGATGTTGCCAGCGCAGGTGATTTCTTTCTCTTCTTTGTGGCGTGTTATTGTTCCCAAGAGAGTCATACCCCAGAACCCATGGTATCACTGTGCCAACAAAGATTAAGATTTCTCAATTCTTATCCCTTTGTCTCTCATTATTCAGGGCTTCCCTATTTGAAAATCGTCCAAATTCACCTCTTCCCTTGTCTATATGGTGCAAAACATCTTAGCCTGAATTTTCCAGCCATTCACACCCCGCTGCTGCTGCAAGCGAGGATGGAAAATCTGGCACTCAACCAAATCTGTCGGGCGGCACGGTAGCACATTGGTTAGCACTGCTGCTTCACAGCGCCAGGGACCCAGGTTCGATTCCCAGCTTGCGCCACTGTCTGTGTGGAGTTTGCATGTTCTCCCCGTGTCTGCGTGGGTTTCCTCCGGGTGCTCCGGCTTCCTCCCACATTCTGAAAGACGTGCTGGTTAGGTGCATTGACCCGAACAGGCACCTGACTGTGGCGACTAGGGGAATTTCACAGCAACTCCATTGCAGTGTTAATGTAAGCCTTACTTGTGACTAAGAAATCAACTTTAAAAAATCTCTGTTGACTGCAGTGGGACCAGAGAATCCCACCAGCATGAACGGCCAGAAAACTCTGGCTATTGTGTCTCCTCCACCTCTGTAACCTGAGCCATTTAGACTAAAGGTAAATATCCATCACTTTCTCCCTGGGCCATTCAGAGTTTATATTGCATTGTGTGATGCTAGTGTGCCTTTAAGAAATGTATTTTTTAAAAATCATGTGCTCTGCAGTTTGTAAACAGGTCTTTTGGTCTTGTGGCACCAGCTGTCTGCTTCGAAGCCCTTTTATTGCTGCTTAAATGGTTTAAATTCGTTTTTGTTTATTTTTACTCTGGGCTTCATGCAGTGTCTGGGATTTTACTACCTTTTGAATTGGGCGGGAGAAAGAATGATGGATATATCGGCCAGGTGCCTATGGACAATTTGTTTTTGTTTCACTTTCAGCTTTGGGCTGCTGGCTGCTGTGTTTTTTAGTTAGAAAGTGTTTGGACATCAGACTGAAAAGCAATGTTTCTCTCTCCCTCCCTGGGATTGTAAATTCTGCTGGCCAGCTGGAAGTAGGTCTCCTGGCCTTCCTGGAGTGAAGATTCTGCTGCTGGTGGTTTGCTAGTTAGTAGCTAAAGCCTCTCTCACTCTCTCTCCCTGGTGTTTTGGGAAACTGTTCTGACTCCAAGCTTGTCTGTGTGTGCATCAAGAGAACTGCAGCACCCAACTAAAGGACTAAGTTCCAGCATCACAATGGATTCCCACACACAGGCCATTATCCCTTTCATTGGCATGACATTCTCTGATTTTATCAATACAGGAAGCTTAGAAAGCATCCTACTTCAATGGTTTCAATGATTTGTAGTTCCCTGAGTTCGTAAACTGATGATGTGGAGATGCCGGCATTGGACTGGAGTAGGCACAGTAAGAAGCCCCACAATAGGTTAAAATCCAACAGGTTAAAATCCAACAGGTTTATTTGGTAGCACAAGCTTTCGGAGTGTTCCTCCTTCTTCAGGTGAGTGAAGAGTTGTGTTCACAGCTTAGAGGGATATTATGGTAGTAAGTGTTATTGACAAGAGAATGTGTCTTTATGGCTTCTCTGTATCTAAAGGAAATATATTATTTGTTTGCAATTGTTATAATTCAGGTTTGTGAACACAACTCTTCACTCACCTGAAGAAGGGGGAACACTCCGAAAGCTTGTGGGACCAAATAAACCTGTTGGACCTTAACCTGGTGTTGTGAGACTTCTTACTCTTCGTAAACTAAGGCAGGATACACACTGACCTTCCAGATAATAAACTTCTGCTCCTCCTCTGCCAATACTAGATGCTCTTATTTACTCAAAACCAGTGCCGCACCCAGCACATACTCCTCTAACTCAACGCTGTAAGTCTCCAACTGTGAACGTGTCTTGAGCTGGTACTTCGGAGGAGCTGTGAAATGTCCTTGCATTTCATGACAGTCTCAATGTCTTCATCTACAGAAAGAAGAGAAAAGCTGATTACAATGAGCAGCATTGACAATTGAAGTGCATGAGGTATACATGGTATACTTGCTTCATTAACTCAGTAAGTGACTGGATGAAAGATTCAAATGAAAAGATAAAGCCTGGAGCTGGAGTCTGTCCTTCATTTTTCCGATTCCCCCTTTTTATAGCCTTTCTTTCTGGTCTTTGGTGGGCTTCTTGTATTCATCACAAAACTGATTGCATTCCAGAAGTCATTCATTGATTATGAAGAGCTTTGGAATGTGATGAGTTCATGAAAGGTGCTATTTCAGATAGACGTTTCTTTCTTTTGTGGAATCATGGCATGAATGCTGGTCAGTTTTCACCTTGTGTGCATGGGTTTATTTTCTCTTTTGTTACAGGCCGTCTCCTCCTGCAAGCAGATAAGAAGTGAGCAATGATCCCCAGATGTCAATATGCAGTCCTTTTGAGTGTGAAATATTTTTATCCGTTAGCCATATTCATTGAGAGGAATATTTTGGACTC
This sequence comes from Mustelus asterias, assembly GCF_964213995.1. NCBI lineage: Eukaryota > Metazoa > Chordata > Chondrichthyes > Carcharhiniformes > Triakidae > Mustelus > Mustelus asterias. Next base: position 102,658,946 of record NC_135813.1, read on the forward strand.
AATGCATTTTTGAATGAAGAAACACTTCTGTGTAAATGCTGAAGTGCAATGTATACCACAGGAACATAGAAACTAGAAGCAGGAGTAGGCCATTTGGCCCTTCGAGCCTGCTCCACCATTCACATTTAACATGGCTGATCATCAAATTCAATATCCTGATCCACCCCCCCCCCCTTCCCCCCATATCCCTTGATCCCTTTCGCCCCATGAGCTATATCTAATTTCTTCTTGAAATCACACAATGTTTTGACCTCAAATACTTTCTGTGATAGTGAATTCGACACATTCGCCACTCTCTGGGTGAAGAAATTTCTCCTCACCTCAGTTCTAAAAGGCTAACCCTTATCCTCAAACTATGATCATTAGTTCTGGACTCCCCCACCATTATGAACATTCTTTCTGAATCTATCCTGTCTTATCCTGTTAGAATTTTATAAGTTTCTGTGAGATCCCCTCTCACTCTTCTAAGCTCCAGTGAATATAATCCTAACCGACTTAGTCTCTCCTCATATGACAAACCCTACTACAAGAATAGGTATTCATGGTGAGCAATGTAAACAGGGTATTAACGTAGGTGTTATATTTTTTTGGAATGTAATTCTAACTTGGCAGGGTTATTAAAGGTTTCTAATGTTGTTTTAGATGCATCATATAGTTGAGTTGGTATCCACATTAGATGCACATTGAACCATTCTTCCACTAATTTCTTCTTGAGGGTATGCAGTGATCTATGAGGCCCTCCCTTCTAACACATTTCTTCCAAAATAAATCAAATGCCTCCGTAAAAGGGCGATAAATTATTTCCAGAAATTCATTAAAGATTTTACTGTTTTGACTATTGATTCCATGTTTGCCCTTTTAAGTTGCTGTAGCTTTTCCTTGGTCAGATTTCTCGTTCACCCCGCACTGGAGGAGGAATTACAGATGTGTTGAATGCTGGAAGCTGATTTAAATTATTCTGAAAAGGGCTGACCCCAAGAATCCATGTAGAATCAGCATGTTAATGGCTGAATGATTTCCCTGACCAGTTAGTTTTTCAGTTGAGTGTAAATCCAACCATAAAGTCTATGCGGTCTTCAAGAAGGCATTCGATAGAAATGAACCAAGAAGTATGTTGTGAACTTGTTTGTGGGGAGGAGATGGCCTAGTGGTATTATCACTGGACTATTAATCCAGAAACTCAGCTAATGTTCTGGGGACCTGTGTTCGAATCCTGCCTTGGGGCAGATGATGGAATTTGAATTCAATAATTTTTTTTAAATCCGGAATTAAGAAACTACTGATGACCGTGGAAACATTGTCGATTGCCGGAAAAACCCATCTGGTTCACTAATGTCCTTTAGGGAAGGAAATCTGCAGTCCTTACCTGGTCTGGCCTACATGTGACTCCAGAGCCACAGCAATGTGGTTGACTCTCAACTGCCCTCAGGCAACTAGGGATGAACAATAAATGCTGGCCAGCCAGTGACGCCCATATCCTACGAATGAATTTTTAAAAAACTGGAGATGCCATTATGTGATGCCTAAAGTCCTTCACAAGGGCTGACTGAAGCTGAAGAGAAAAAACAAATGTACATTTGTGACAAGTGGCGGTGTACTGTCAGTGTCACTGGACTTGTAATCCAGAGACTGGAGAAATGGAGCTGGTGGAATTCAAACTCAAGTAATAATATTCTGCAATTAAAAGCTAGCCCAATGATGACCACAAACACATTGTCAATTATTGTAAAAGCCTATCTGGTTAACTAATGTCCTTCTTTTAAGGAAGGTGGTCTGCTATCCTTACCTGGTCTGGCCTATATCTGATTCCAGATCCACAGGCTCACGTGCTGGTACACTTCTGGAGAGAGAGAGACCTCTTTCACCCAAACAGCAGACTCCACAAAGAGAGAGAGAGACCTCCTGCTTCTTTCAGAATCAAGTAGAAACTAATTGTTTTTCTCTGTAAGCTTAATTCCTCCCATTAGCACATGACTCTCTCACTTTCTCTCTCTCTTGTCAATCAACCTAATCAAAACTTTTCTCTGAAACCCAAAGGAGACAAACCAAAAATAAACAAAAATGCATTAACTCAGCTTAAAATAAACACCCCATTCACTGAGATCAATCATTAGCCTGCAGTCTCAGTATGTGAGCTGCCTGCTGCAGACAGATTTGCACCATTTAAATAGAGCTGAATTTTAAATACACCCCTCACAAGAAACACAATATAAATACATTTCTTGAAGACACAGTATCATCACACTGAGATACATAGATAAAGGTATAAAATGGCACATGTACAAGTTCTTATGTATGTTTAAAGGTTAGGGCCTGACTTTACCAAATTTTCGCGCCTGAATCGCGGTAAAGTCGGGTGTCGGGCCTTTAACGTGATCTGCACCCAAATCCGCGCAGATCGCAGCTTTACCGACACCTGATTCGAGCGTGGGTCCGGCCCGCGCCCGAATCGGGTGGCCCGACAATTTAAATGCATTTGCATGCATTTAAATCAACTTAATGAAACACGCGCCCAACTCTACCGCCAAATCCCACTTTACCGTCTTCTGGCCTGATCCACGTCCGCACTGTAATCGACCTGCCGAATAAAAGTCCGAGGTCCCTCTCCTCAAACCCTCCTCCCCCCCAGGGGTTAATCGGTCACACCCCCTCCCCTCCCACCCACCCCCCCCCCCCCCCCCCCCCCCCACCCACCCAGAGGATGAGACATCATACCCCCTCCCACCCAACACCCCCCCCTGACCAGAGGATGATCGGGGTCCCGTCTCCCCTCCTACTCCCACCCCCCCCCTCCTCCAACACCCCCCTCCCCCCGACCAGAGGATGACCGTCAGAGAGCCACTCTCTCCACTTTCTGCTTTTTCTTTCTTTCGCGCTCTGTCAGATTTTTTTCGAACTGTGCATGCGCGGTTCAGAGCTCCAATTGGTCTGCCAGCGCTAAGCCCCGCCCACAGCACGGATCAGGCCGGAGCTGGCAAAACGCGTATGGGCGCGCTGGAAAGAGGATTCCAGGCGCGGATCTATTTGACGCCCAGATTCGGTACTTAGACTCAAAATGGTAAAATTCCCCCCTTATCATAGATCTTAGATCATAGAATCCTACAGTGCAAGTGTGGCATTGCTTTCTTGAGGACAACAATATGAAGAATGAGCAATGTTTTAGGGTCAGAACATGTTCCAGTTTTGATGCAAGGAGAAATGCTATTAAGGTAAGCATCATGATCACTTACTGCAACAGAAAGGAACAATGCACAAATTGAGAATGCTCACATTATGAGCAGACTGAGCAATCAACATGTGAAAGAGAAAATATCATTGAGCTTGGCCAAGTTTTCTCAGGATATCATTAAGAAACCTCTCTTAACTGTATCCAAATAATTACAAATGCAACAACTGAATTTATATAGAGCTTTTAATGTGGAAGATACTCCAAGGCACTTCAGACAGGTTGAGTAGAGGAGGATGCCAATCCATGGTGTGATGCAGGAGGTGGAGAGTGAGTAGAGAGATTAGGTGGAGTCATTGGAGTGATAGAAATGATGGGGCTTGAAATGTGAAGAGAGAGATAGAAAGACAGTGGCGATTAATAGGAGTTAGGAATGAAAGGTCACAGATTTAGCCCAATTCAGCTGAAGTATGAATTTTATAGAAGTTGGAATTTGTGAAGGGTTTGTGAGCTGACAAGGAATTGGAGATATTAGGTAGTGAAATCAGTCCTTGAAGTGATATGAAAAGTGCTCAAAGCTGTAAGAATCTGAGGGGTTTCAAGGTATATAATCGTTTGAACCTTTTATCCCAGTATGCCCCACCCCCTCTGGCCCTGTCTCTTTGGCACTGCCTGGCACCTAGTGGGCAGTGCCAGGGTGCCCAATGGGCAGTGCCAGGGTGCCCCTTGGGCAGTGTCAGGTTGTCAGGCTGGCACTGCCCAAGGGGCACCCCCCACCCCTGACCTCCCGGAGGACCCTCAATAGCCTGAACCAGTGGAGTGAGCATGCCTATTTCCCATTAGTGGGGAGTAGTTGTTAACCCTGCTGGTGGGAACCTCTCCCAGCACGGAGGGGGGGGGGGGGGGCGGGGGAGACATTAGTGGGCCCATAGAATACTGCCTTGGGCCCTCTAATCATATAGAAATTCAGATTTCAATATGGTAATCAGACCTGTGCCGATTTCCAGTTCTGGGATGAACATGTGGAACAAAGGACGTGGGAGACTCACGATCGGCTGGACACCAGTTGTGAGTCCTGCTAGAGGTCCCCTGCTGATGTCTCCCGGTTCACTGCGCTACTCAAGCAGCACAGCGGGCTGGGAGAATCCCACCCATAATATTCCAAATTCTTAATTTATAACAATGGTGTCTTCAGTTGGGCCTCATCTAATGAGGTATTTATAAATTAGCTGAATTTACTAAGCAAGATGTTGAGGGGGATTTTCCAGTCCCATCCACTTTGGGACTGGAAATTCCCTCTTGAGGTCAACAGGGCACAGTGGCCGGGACTGGAAGATTTCGGCCATTATATTTTTAACAAAAGCAGTGAAAACAGCATAGAAGTTCCTTATCTCGCAAATCCCAAGATTCCTTGAATGTTATCAGCACAGGTGTTGTTCATCTTCGTCTTCTTCGGTACTGATCCACGTCAGATCAGCCATGATCTTATTGAATGGCGGGGCAGGCTCGAGGGGCTAGATGGCCTACTCCTGCTCCTATTTCTTATGTTCTTATGTTCTCTGAAGTGATGTCATGTTGAACAGTGTTGCAGAAGAATTACTCCACAGAAGCAATGGTGAAACTGTGCCAGCACAGACACTGAGGCCAGAATTTTCCATCTCATCCACAGCAGGTTTTTCTGTGGTGGAGACAGCTCGCCATTAGTTGCTGACAGGACCTACCGGTCCCTTCCAAAGTCTATGGAGTTTTGCATGGCTTGCCCATCCTGCAACCAGGAAGCCCACAGCAGGAGTCAACTTCAGCAGGACTGGAAGACCCTACCAGTGGGGAGGGCCCAAAAGTCCCACCCTGAGTTTGCAACTTTTATCCCCAAATCTAACTGTTCTCGTCCCTTACTGAATGATTAAATATTGAACAAATGAACGATTTTCATTGGCCTAAAGTGAAAGTCATCTGGTGTCACTCCCTCTCTGTAACTGGAGTTATGTAGGCTGAAGACAAATTTCCAAGTCTTAAAGAGTTTATTTATTGTCACAAGTAGGCTTACATGAACACTGGAATGAAGTTACTGTGAAAATCCCCTAGTTGCCACACTCCGATGCCTGTTTGGGTACACTGTGGGAGAACTTAGCATGGCCAATGCACCTAACCAGCATGTCTTTCAGACTGTGGGAGGAAACTGGAGCACCTGGAGGAAACCGCACAGACAGCGACCCAAGCCGGGAATCGAACCCAGGTCCCTGGCGCTATGAGGCAGCAATGCTAACCACTGTGCCACTGTCCCACCCCCTTATTGATAATAAGAGATGACAAATCACTTTAGATACCAAATGAAGTTAAACAAACATCCTCTTGCCAATAATATGAGCTTCTGAAAACAATTCACATAAGCATGTCAACCTGTTCCTCCTGATATAAGGGAATTAAGAAATTTTAGCAGTGATTCCTAGCAATAATTTCTTCATGAAATATAAGCGTTCTTAGGCTGAAGATGTTGTTAATAGATCAAGGCATTAGAAAACATGAGAGTAATTCAAAGGCAGTGTTTTGCCTAGCAAATATCAAGATAAGGAAGCCATGTTGAGTGCAAGCTGTTGCGTTCTAAACTTACTTCTCTCGTTAAGGCTTTCAGTTTTTTAAATATTTTGGCACCTTTTAAGGTCATTAGATGATCAAGAAGAACAGCGATTCTCACAGCCACAGCTGCTTTCCTGTTCCAACGCTGCCTTAACTGTTAATTGTCTCACGAGTTGGAATTCAAACAGAACTATTTAAAAGGTAATTAAGTTAAAATCCATAAATATTACTTCAAACAAAAATAAAAATCTTAACAAATTGACAACTGTTTGCCATGGCACCTAACTGTTTTCCATGTAAAGCAATGTGAAAAAATTGAGTATGATATAAAATGTCTGACTGATTCGCTATCAGCCCATTGGCAGAGATGAATTTCGTGCCAACAGATGAAAAAAGCATAAGTTGGCTGACAACAACTGAAGGGTTGAAGCAGACATAGAGATGAGTAGTGGAAGTTCAGAATAGGTCAAGTAGAATGTCAGGGGAGGCGATGGCTTAGTGGTATTATCTCCAGACTATTAATCCACAAACTCAGCTAATGTTCTGGAGACCCGAATTCGAATCTCGCCATGGAAAATGATGGAATTTGAATTCAATAAAAAAAATCTGGAATTAAGAATCTACTGTTGACCATGAAGCGATTATTGGAAAAACCCATCTGGTTCACTAATGTTCATTAGGGAAGGAAATCATAGAATCCCTACAGCACAGAAAGATCATTCGGTCTATCGAGTCTACACCAATCACAATTTCACCCAGGCCCTATCCCCATAACCGCACTTACTTACGCTACTAAGCCCCTGATACTAAGGGGCAATTTGGCATGGCCAATCAACCTAACCCACACAATCTGCCATCCTTACCTGGTCTGGCCTACATGTGATTCCAAAGCCACAGCAATGTGGTTGACTCTCAACTGCCCTCCAAGGGCAACTAGAGATGGGAAATAAATGCTGGCCAGCCAGCGATGCCCATGTCCCATGAATGAATTTTTAAAATGTCATGGTTCCACCCTGCCTAATTTAGGCTGAAAGGCTAGGAGAGTTTGGAGTCATGGAGGGAGTGGAGTTTATGGCAAAGGTGCAGAAACAATGACTTAAGACTTCCCAATCTTCAGCTGGACATTTTGAGATCCATAAGAACATCGGGCAAACTGACACCACAGAATTGAACCTGGAACTGAGCAAAATGATGGAAACTAGACACCTTCGGAAGGCATATGAAGACATACGAAGTTTGATGATGTCTCCAAGGACACAATATAGATGAGGAAAACAAGGACACAAAAAAAAGATCAATAAAGGCCTCCAGACATACAGTAGTGAGAGAACTGATTGTACCTGCTGCCTTTGGACAGGTTGGAGCAGAACTGTGTAAAGACAGTTCAATTAATCTTTGAGTTGTGGAATGGGCTACAGAGCAGAATGACATGATCTACTGTATCAATAACTGTGTGGAGGTCAAGGATGCACAATGCATCGCAGTCATTGCAACAAAAGATGGCATTCAAGACTTGAGCAGAGTAGTCTCATTGCTGTAAGCGAGGAATTTTTTCAGCGATAAGCTGAGAGATGTTAACTCCTTAGAGGAGTTAAGAGATAGAGTAATAGTTGAAGAGGAAGAAAGGGGCTGAGATTATTTTTTATGAGGGATATAATGACTGCGGTTTTCAAAGGGAGAGGGGGGTTGTGCTTGAGGAAAGGCAGCAATTGACAATGTTGGCTAGCATGGAAGATCAAGAGATGAGGAAGTAGGTCTCAAGGGGAGTGATATCAGAGAAGTTACAAAGTGGTAGCACATTAAAACAACAGTTTAAATTTATTGATCAGTGTCACAAGTAGGCTTACATTAACACTGCAATGAAGTTACTATGAAAATCTAGGTGCCACACTCCAGCACCTGTTCAGGTACACTGAGGGAGAATTCAGCATGGCCAATGCACCTAACCAGCACATCTTTCGGGCTGTGGGAGGAAACCAGAGCACCCAGAGGAAACTGACACAGACAGGGGGAGAACGTGCAGACTTCACACAGAAAGTGACCCAAGCCGGGAATTGAACCAGGGTCCCTGGCGCTGTGAGGCAGCAGTGCTAACCCACTGTGCTGCCCATGGGAGGCTGGCTAGAATTGAAGGAAGAAGGGAAGGTACGGGCTGGATAGCTGCATGGATAACATCCATTTTAGGTGACAAACTCCTGACCTCTTCATATTGAGATCAATATTAAAACTCACTGAAATTGAATTGTAATGTAATGAAACAATACATACATTGCTGACAATTTGAGCAGATCCTACTTGTCCTGAAGTGGTGATATATGCCGAGAAGATTCATTAGTGAAAGTTTAATGTTATTTCCATTGATGCATCGAATTCACTTTTGGAGTAAATCAACTTGAGCCAAAGTTAAGAAAACAGCAAAGCTTTCAATGTGTGTGACTACATGTTACACACAGATAAAACATTAATTTACAATGTTTGATGTTGGAATTGCTAAAACCGGTGAGGGCTTATGTCAGGTCTTGACCTTTCTTTCCCACCCCTCCATCGATCGTGTCAGAGTTTTCTGTAATTTATAAGGAAGATGTTATTAACTCACTGGCTGAACTTACCATTTAAGTGTAGATGACAAAGAGCTCACCCCAACAGGCTTTCTTCATTTTAAATGCAAAGGGGTTAGTTTTTATTGCCCCAGATGAAGATATAAAGACTTTTAGAAAGGTAAACCCACATCCTGACCTTTGCAACACACACACAAGCAATTATACAATTATAGAAGAGGTTAATGTTTGGAAAAATTAAGATTCAATGATAAAAGACACAAAATAGATGCCGTTGCTCATGGTTGAAAACAGTAAGAAGTTTCACAACACCAGGTTAAAGTCCAACAGGTTTATTTGGTAGCACAAGCTTGGTTTATGGCTCATGGTTGAGGCAGCCTTTTAATGGTTGTCTGGTTTTTCCCCAGGAAAAGCTACTTTGGGATTTTGAAGTGCCTTTCAAATTTCCTTGCCTGGTTCTCTCGGTATGTTATTAGCAGGCAGATTTTCAGTAATTTGAAATTCTCTATCTCTGTGCTGGATTCCAAAATGAAGCAGAGATGGAGCTCTGAAGCAGAGAACAGCAGGGACAGATTATGTTACTGCTCCATTTGCAGACTTCTTCTTCAGGCTGCCAAAACCAGGGCGTAGTAATAAAATGCATTTCAAAATCTGTTATTCTGCTCACATGACCTCCCTCTCAACGAGGAGCATTTCACATAAGGTAATTGATTAGCTCATGCCTGGACAGACTTTGGCTATTGTATTATGGCCTATGGGTGATTAGTTTCTTTAACGTCCCAACCACCAATTCTGCATAGACCACTGTTCCTTGTGATGAGGTAGGAAGAACATACCATGTCTGCCCTGAAGCACAGGGAGGAATTCTATTGTTCCTTACAGAAACACCCTTCAGCCATTCTGATCAGCAGTGAGTGATGCATTCTCAGCCATCTTTGACATCTGTATCAATTTTTGAAATATAAAACTGAGGTCTCTTTTAGAAGCTCATTGTTTCCGTGTATAATCCCAGGTTTTTTTCTCCAACATCGTGACAACCTTCTAAATCCTAGCTGCCTACCTTTAGCGGTCCATTTGGTATACCATTTCTGCTTATACTCTCAGTCATGTTCACCTTTGATGTCCTTGTCTCCTATTTCCACTTCTAATCAATAACCTAATTATGACTCTTATCTCAATTCCTCAATGTCCAAGAGGTGCAGGCTTGAATGTATTTCATTTAGTTGCTAATTGCCAGATTTGACTGGGAGTCATCAAGAACAATGGGCCTCACTCTCTTCTGTCAAAGCTATACAGTACTCCTGTGATAACAAGAACTACCCCGGCATCTTTTCCCCTCTACCAATTGTTTTTGAACTTGATTCCATTGACTCCTCTATCCTCACCTCCAAAATTAGACGAGAAACTTATGTACTTCTTTAGGCGGCACGGTGGCACAGTGGTTAGCACTGCTGCCTCACAGCGCCAGCTACTTGGATTCAATTCTGGCCTTAGGTGTCCGTGTTGAGTTTGCGCATTCTCCCTATGTCTGCATGGGTTTCCTCCAGGTGCTCTGGTTTCCTCGCACACTCCAAAGGTGTTGATGTTGTAGGCTGATTGGCTATGCAAAATTGCCTCTTAGTGTCAGGAGGACTAGCAGAGTAAATATATGGGGTTAGGGGGATCGGGCCTGCGTGGGATTGTTGTCGGTGCAGGCTCGATGGGCCGAATGGCCTCCTTCCGCACTGTAGAGTTTCTATGATTTCTATGATTCTATATAGACATTTTGTTCAGCTGCCTTTGCTGTTTCCCATTCACCTTTCCCACCAAGTCAAGCCTCCCCCTGGTCTTGCCCCAATTGAACCCATGTCTTTGTTCAGTCTCCTATCTCCCGTCAGGCTCACTCCAATCACATCCTACCCACGAGACGTGCGCTCGAAAAGAAGCTGCACCTCGAGCCAAGATGTTCCAACGTATCTACATCCATCTCTTTATCTCAAGAGGTATTGGGGATTGACAATAAATTCAGCGACCCCTACGTTCCATGAATAAATGAATTAATAAAGAAAAAATACTGAATATTAATTTGAGGCAGTGTGAAGCTAAGTAATATCAAATATTAATTAATATTCAACTTGCACATATCACATCATCATGAAGAATGCAGAGAATTAACTTATAGTCGGCAACATGATAGTTTTATAAATAATGATAAATTGTAGTCTGGGAAAGAAAGAGGTGAGTATTTCAGTATGAATTTGTGGTGAATGGGCCTGGGAAATCTGGTTAAGTTTTTTGAGGAGGTTACTAGGAAGGTAATTTGGGCAAGTATCTATGGAATCTGTCTGAATGAATACCAGAAGGCATTTCAAATGAACAGATATTACTAACAAACAGAAGAGCAGGTGAAATTGGAGGTAACCAGGATAAAGGGAACACTCTCTAATTGACAGGATGTGAGAAGTAATGTTCCCGGAGATCTGTAGCTAGGACCTTTGCTTTTCACCATACATATGAATGATATTGAATGCATGATATTGAATGAATGAATAGGAGGGATCTCTCTCCAAGTTTGCAGATCCAACGAAGTTAGGAGGCACAGTAAACTGTGTTGATGGGAGCAGGATGTCACAAAGGGACATAGACAGACTGAGCGATGGCAGATGGAGATCACTTATGGGGAAATCTGAGGACGTCCGCTTTAGAGGTGAATCAGAATACTTCCTTAATTTGACAAACTGGGGAGGAATAGCAAGGTTTAGTTGTATATCATGTGACTCTAGCGTACCTTTAAGAAATGTTTCTTTTTAATCATGTTCTCTGCAGTTTGTGGGCTAGCCTTTTGTTTTCATTCTGGCACCGGGTGTCTGTTAAACATCCTTTTATTGCTGATTCAATGGTTTAAATTGGGGTTTCATTTATTTTTACTCTGGGCCTCAGATACTTTCTGGGATTTGTTTTATGAGCCTGCATTGTTAGGGGGAAGATTGAGTGGCAGGTCATGTGTTTTGGACAGTTTTTTCTTCAGAGTGAATTCAAGGTTTCACTTTCAGCTGTGGGGCGGTTAGCTGCTGGTTTAGAAGCTGGCGTAGTTGTCAATTGGAAAGCAGTGTTTCTCTCGCTCCCTGGTATAGGAAATTCTGCTGTTAGCTGGAAGCAAGGTTCCTGGCCTTCCTGGAGTGGAAAATCTGCCGTTGGCGGTTGGCTTGCCTAGAATCTCTCTCTCACTCACTGGTGTTTTGGGAAACTGTCTGACTTCAAGCTGTTCTGGGTGTATATCAACAGGGCTGCTGTAAGTTACAAGGCTGGGAAGTCAGAGTTTCAATTCTCCACCCAAGGACTAAGTTGCAGCATCACATGAGCACTCGCATTTTCTGTGCTAAACCTGTGGCAACGGTTTTGTATCGGGAATTTTGTTTGATTGGAACATTTTGTTTACTTGTTAAGGGTTATACAATATCGTGATTTTTGTTCGTTTGTAATTGGTAAAAGTTCTTTCTAATTTTCTTTCTAAATGTTAACTGTATACATAAATAAACTTTGTTTGCTAAAAACCCCTTAGTGGGTCAGCTGAAGTGAAGCATCTCGTGCTTATCCTAGCCAAATTCAAAGTGCAAAACTTATGATCCAGGTGGACTTCATAAAACACTTTGGAGTTTCTGACCTGAATTAAAGCAATAGAGTTTCTCAGGAGGTAAGAAAATTCGGCATCTCCACTATGACTCTCACCAATTTTTACAGATGCACCATTGAAAGTATCCTTCCTGGTTGCATCACAGCTTGGTATGGCTCCTGCCCTGACAAAGACTGCAACAAACTACAAAGGGTTGTGAACGTAGCCCAGTCCATCACGCAAACCAGCCTCCCACCCATTGACACTGTCAACACTTCTCACTGCCTCGGAAAAGCAGCCACCATAATCAAGGACCCCACACACCCCGGACATTCTCTTTTCCACCTTCTTCCATCAGGAAAAAGATACAAAATTCTGAGATCACGTACCAACCGACTCAAGAACAGCTTCTTCCCTGCTGCTGTCAGATTTTTGAATGAACCTACCTTATATTAAGTTGATCTTTCTATGCTGATCTAGTTGATCTAGCTATGACTGAAACGCTATATTCTGCATGCCCCTTTCTTTCTTCCCTATGTACTCTATGAATAGTATGTTTTGCCTGTATAGCGCACAAGAAACAAGAAACAATACTTTTCACTGTTTATCAATACGTGTGATAATAATAAATCAAATCAAATCAAATAATGTGCACAAATCACTGAAAGGCAGCATATAGGTTATAAAAAGCATAATCAGCAGCCGGAATCATGCCTCATCCCCACTGCAAGCAAGGACAGAGAATTGGACACAGATCTCCGTCCACTGCAGCAGGACCAGAGAATCCTGTCGGCATGAACAGCCGGAAAATTCCTGCCAATATGACTAATAGTGGCACTTATCTCAAGTGGGTTAGAATTCAAAAGTGAGCAAGTGATGCTTCAGTTTAGCTTTGGCCCAACCCCATCTAATTCATGCTCTGTTTTGAGAGCAGTGGTTTTGGAACACACACAGCACAGGTACGTGAGAACGATAGGGTTAAACTGAGGACAGATTGAACAGACTTGACATGTGTTCCCTTGAGTATAGAAGGGTGATCGAATTGAGATATTTAAACTGACAAAGAGGGAAGCTATTTCCCCTGAGCTTTGACAAAGGGTCATCTGGACTCGAAACGCCAGCTCTTTTCTCTCCTTACAGATGCTGCCAGACCTGCCGAGATTTTCAAGTGTTTTTTCTCTTTTTTTCCTCTTTTGGTTTCCGATCCCAGCATCCACAGCAATTTGCTTTGATCTATTATTTTATAAGCTATTTTCCCTGATGGGGAAAACCCTCAAGAGGGGTGGGGGAGGGTGAGGGGGGGGTGGTTGGTGGACGGGGAGTGCACAATCTTAAAAATAGATCTCAGCCATTTCAGTGAAAGCGATTAAAGCACATTTTCCCACAAAGTTATAGTGGAAATCTGGAACACTTCCTCACCCCCTCTGCCTCTGCCCCACCCCTCAAAGTGTGGTGGATTCTAGGTCAATTTAATTTCGATAGACTGCAATGGCTAGATTTTTCTTAATTAAGGGTATCAAGGAATATAGAACAAAGGCAAATAAATAGAATCTATGTACAGATCAGCTACAATCCAACTGAATGGCAATAAAGTTTTGAGGAGTTGAATGGCCTGACATACTTACGTCCTAGCTTCCCTTGATTTTAGACATGAAGTGTTAGTTCAGGTAAGCTTGACTGAAGATCCCCTGGGATCCCCCAACCAGAAATTGAACAGTGTGGAGGTATTAAATATTTAGAGCTTTGATTCAACATTCAAATCAGCAATCAGCATCAGGGAAAAGGAGAAGCTCAGAAGTTTATTTTTCATATGCGATTCACAGTTACATCAGTAGTGCCGCAAAACCCATTGAAATTCTAATTTTGAGGCCTGCTTTTTTGAAAAAAAAAACCCGCAATGAAATGTAATAATCACTTCGTCAAACGTCTCATTTCAGGAGAGTCAGTCAAAGCAAAGTCATTCTGTTTCTGCCATCCCCACAGAGCAGCATCTCTCTGAACTTCAAGAACATAGCTTCTTTTATATCTGGGGCTTCCCCTGCAGGCGGAGTGAAGCTTTGTGGATAAGTCAGCATTCTCTGCATTTTTCACAGCATTCCTCAACTGCCCTCCAGGCATTTTCAGCAGTTGCCCTGGTGAAGTGTCATTGTGGGTGTGTGAAAAATGTGAAGATGATTTTTTCGGGTGGGTACCGATCTTTCCAATAACCAGAACACATTCTCGTAGGAACATATCATGATCAGCACATGTTTGGAGGGATGAAGGGCCTGTTTCTGTGCTGTACTTTTCTTCATTCTTTGAATTAGGAATGGGAGTAGGTAATTCAGCCCTTCAAGCACACTCCACCATTTAACATGATCACGGCTGATCTTATATTGGTCCCAACTCCACTTTTCTATCATGCTCCCCATTGCCCTTTATTCCGCTTTTCATCAGAAACATATCTATCTCTGTCTTGAATCTGTTGATTGATTCTTGCCTCCATTGCACTCTGGGGCAGTGAGTTCCACAGATTCACACCCTCTGAGAGAAGTAGTTTCTCCTCATCTCAGTTTTGAACTTACCCCCTCGCACTCTATACCTATGACCGCTTGTTCTAGACTCTCCCAAAAAGGGGAACATCTGTTCACCATCCATCTTATCAATCCCCTTTAGAAATTTATGCACCTCGATCAGATCCCCCCTCATTCTTGGGGGGCACAGTGGCGCAGTGGTGAGCACTGCTGCCTCACAGCGCCAGGGACCCCGGTTCAATTCCTGGCTTGGGTCACTGTCTGTGCGGAATCTGCACAATCTCCCCCATGGCGGCATGAGTTTCTTCCGGGTGCTCCGGTTTCCTCCCACAGTCAGAAAGACTTGCTGGTTGGGTGCATTGGCCTGGCTAAATTCTCCCTCATTGTACCTGAGCAGGTGCCGGAGTGTGGCGATTGGGAATTTTGACAGTAACTTCATTGCAATGTTAATGTAAGCCTACTTACACTGATAAACTTTTAAAATTTCTTCTGAACCCCAGCAAGTAAAAGCTCAAGCTATTCAACCACTCCTCGTATGACAGCCCTTTCACCCCAGGCATCAATCTGCAGAACCTTCTTTGAACTGCCTGCAATGCCACCACATCCTTCCTCAGATAAGAAGGCCAAAATTGGACACAATACTCCAGGTGTGGCCTCACCAACACCTTATACAATTGTAACAACAAATTGTCATTCTACAAGAGAGCGGGAAAGCATTTTCGATGCATCCGCCATTTTGACTCGTGTTTATCGATTACTAAAAGAAAACAATATGGGGCAGGATTTTCCGGCTGCGCTCGCCCCAAAACCGCAAAATCCCACCCGAGGCTAACGGGCCTCTGCATGGTCTGCCCCACCACCTGCTATGATTCCCATGGCGGGTGGGACAGGAAAATTCCCCCCATCATCTTTTACAAGCCACGTATTGTCCCTATGGCCTTAATCTTTTTTTTTCAAAAAATACGCTCATTAATTGAGAAGAGAGGAAAGATTTAGGCCACAGTCGGCACCTCAGCAATGGGGCTGGGGAAGGGATCAAGGATAGATGAGCAAGTCAAAACTTATAAAATGCTGATCAGGGTTAATTACAAACAATTAGAAATTGAGTTTTGCCCTGGTCATTTTAAAAGCCACGTGCTTTGAAAATGGCAATAGTAACAGGGCACTTCAGCTGACAAAAGAGAAAGTGAGTTTGAGCCCTGTTGACTCAGTACAATTACTTTGAGAGCAGTAGAGAGAATACTGGGTCTGGTAAACACAAATGGATTTACACACATAATGACAAGAGAAATTCTTCCTTTCCCAGGATGTTGGATTCTTGGCTGGCATTACCGGATTTGACAATTTTGCTGAATTTGCAGTGCTCTGGCTCAATGTGAACCCTGGGGAATCTCGGAGAATTTCCTTTATAGTATCGAGATAACAATCCTGACAGCTGGCTGCTGACTGTGCTCTGAGACCCACAGCGAAACACTTTGAAGCCTCTTCTAATAAAATATAATAGAAATAAAGGTGTGCTAGTAACCCTTAAAGTCCTTTAAAGGGACAGCCTGTTAAGCCACAATGAAAAAGCTGTTTAAAATGTAACATAATCCCTACAGTGCAGAAGGAGGCTGTTCAGCCCATCGAGTCTGCACCGACCACAACCCCACCCAGGCACTAGTCCCGTAACCCCACATATTTACCCTGCTAATCCCCCTGACACTAGGGTCAATTTAGCATGGCCAATCCACCTGACCTGCGCATCTTTGGAGTGTGGGAGGAAACCGGAGCACCCGGAGGAAACCCACGCAGACACGTGGAGAATGTGCAAACTCCACACAGACAGTGACCTGAGGCCAGAATTGAACCCGGGTCTCTGGCACTGAGACAGCAGTGTTAACCACTGTGCCACCGTGCCGCCCATATATTTACAAACGTACGGAATAGGAGCAGTAATAGGCCACTTGGCTCCTGGTGCTTGCTCCGCCCCATTCAATAAGATCATGGCTGGAATTCTCCAGCCATTCACGCCCGGCACCACAGCCAGCAAGAAACAGCCAGATCTCCGTTCACTGCAGCGGGACTGGAGAATCACAGCTGGGGTGAGGTCAGAGAATCCAGCCCTATGGCTGATCTGATTTACTTAAACATGAGGCAGCGGGGTGCAGGCAATGAATGCCAGCTGTATTGGCCACTCGTCCCACCACCGATTGCCACCATTCCCTCACCCCGGCGTTACTGACTAACATGTCCTGATGGTAAAAAGGGTCTGAGGCTCGATATAAGATGCACTTCAGGCCTCAACATTCAGGCTAAGGGATAGATTCTTGTACCTTCCCACCACTGCCACCGCTTTCAGCAAGTAGTCTCACAACACCAGGTTAAAGTCCAACAGGTTTATTTGGTCGCACGAGTTTTCAGAGCAGCACTCCGAAAGCTCGTGCTACCAAATAAACCTGTTGGACTTTAACCTTGTGTTGTGAGACTACTTACTGTGCCTACCCCAGTCCAACGCCGGCAACTCCACATCATGGCTACCACCGCTTTTAGCAACTGCATCCACCATGTGAGGTTGATGGATGACCATTTGTGGTATACTAGTCACAGAGACTGTATCCACAAGGTACTTCTCCACTATCTCTGCCATCTCAATAGCATGTACAAAGGCTTCTGTAACTCCAGGTGATATAGGAGGACTATACAGGGCTTCAGTTTCTTCCCCGAGAAGCCTTCTAACCCTCAATCCAATGAATGGATTACAAATGAAACAGTGCAGCATTTTGCAGGGCTGCAGGAAGGACATGTAAGGAATATGTATTCTCCTTTGAAAGAAATCTCTAACTTCAGCAAATCCAACACTAATTGCTGAATGTGTTCCAGCTAAAGTCTAAATACCAGAGTTAGAATGAACTCTATCACAAGATTCCTGAAACCAGCATTAACAGTGGGCTCCACAGCCGGACCGATTTCAGTCATCGTAATACTCCATCATTAAGCTTTTAAGTTTTATTTATGAGTGTCGCAAGTTGGTTTACATTAATACTGCAATGAAGTTACTATGAAAATCTCCTAGTCGCCACACTCTGGCGGCTGTTCGGGTACACTGAGGGAGAATTTAGCATGGTCAATGCACCTAACCAGCACGTCTTTCAGACTGTGGGAGGAAACTGGAGCACTCGTGGGAAACCCACGCAGACACAGGGAGAACATGCAGACTCCACACAGATAGCGACCCAAGCCGGGAATCGAACCCGGGTCCCTGGCACCATGAGGCAGCAGTGCTAACCACTGTGCTACTGTGCCGCCCACCAGGAGAAACCTTTACTGTAGATTGCATTGCTGCCAAACAAGAGTTCAGAGCACAGCACTATTCTCTTCCGATAGTTCTTTCTTTAGATAGCACCAAATCCTCAGTTCTTGCTGGAACTCCTGCTGTACTTCGAATGTATTCTGAAGCTGTTTTGCTCTGAGTGCTTTGGTTCAAGTAGCTGCTGGTGATGATGTGTGCTGGCAATGTGTGCCACAACAATTCTCCATGGTTGATTGGTGCTCTTATTGGTGCTAGGATGTTATGGTCATCTTTATGATCCCCATGGAGTTCAACAAACCAAGAGAACCAAATTTACTGACCAATCCCAATAGGAAAACCAAATGTACCAGATTTCACTTTTTATAACTTTTAAAAATCAAACCATGCACAATCATCAATAATCAACCATGAATTAACAAGCAAATCACGGTTTATGTATACAATAATATATATATAATATATAAATACATCATTACACATTAACTATCAGATACAATGAAGATGACCAGTCTACTCAGTAGGTATGGCATCAATTTCAGTCACAAAAGGCCTTCAGGACTCACCTTCCTCAGGTAGATTTTGAAACCCTTTTATTCACAGGCTTAGGGCCCGATTTTACCATTGCATTGCGCCCATTTTCAGGCGCGAAAACTTGGTAAAGTCGGGCGTGAGGCGATTAGCGCAATCCGCACCCACGTCCACTTTACTAAGGCCCGAAAATGGTCACGATCCAAACCGCACCCAAAATGGGCACAACATCAATTTAAATGCATTTGCATGTATTTAAATTAACATAATGAGATAGACGCCCAAACTTACCGGCATTTCCCCCTTTACCGTCACATTCGCCCGTCCTGATTCAGCGCGAAACAGACATGCTCGGCAAAGGTCTGTTTCGGGCGCTCCAGCTTCTGAAGAGGTGAGTTCAGAGTTTCTGGCGGCTCTCTGACTCAGATCGGTGGTGGGGGGGTCGGGGTGGGGGGGAGGGGAAGCAGGTCAGATCATTCTTAAGTGGGGGGGAAGGAGGAGGAGGTGGGTCAGATGTATCTCTGGTTGGGGGGGGCGAGGATGAGGGCCAGATGGTTCTCTGTGAGGGGGGGAGGGAGGCGGGCCAGAACATTCTCTGGTGGGGGGGGGGGGGGAGGGAGGCCAGATGGATCTCTGGTGGGGGGGGTGGGGGGCGGGGGGGGGGCAGGGGCAGAGGGGGTCCGCTGCCACTCTGCGGGCGATCGATGGGGGTGAAAGGGGACAGGGGGTCACAATCAGTCTGGGTAGCAGGAGGGAGTGGGTGGATAAGGGACACGGTTATGTTGTGGGGGTGGGGTGATGTCTGTGGGGCCGTCACTCCCGCATTTTGCTCCTGGCTCTTTGCGGCCCAGGAGCGATGTGACAGGGGAGCATTTTTCAAATTTTGTTTCACTGCACATGTGCAGTTGAAGGCTCCGATTGGAGCAGCAGCGTTTCGGGCATGATAAGCCCCACCCACAGTGCGATTCAGACTCGTGACCTTTTTTTCAGGCTCAGTGCATATGGGGGCTCCTGTGAACAGGTTTCCAAGTCGGATCTGAATTGCGCCCAGATTCAGCACTTCGAATCAAAATGGTAAAATCGCCCCCTTAGGGTTGGATTTTGGTTGAGTCGGGTTGACTTGAGAGCCCATTCAAAATGGCAGGTGGAGCCCTGATTCCAGGATTCTCAACCCCATTCTCAGGGTTTCTGATTTTCAGGAATGCTTTTCAAAAGTATGGGCTAGGTGGGATCATGAGTCTGCACCCTACAGATGGGCTCCACCTTGGGGATGTACGTGTCCTGGACATACATTCAAGCAGTTGGGTCAGCTTTTCAAAGACCTCAGAGGTCCCGTGAACAATACCTGCATGAGGAAACGTTTTGAAGTTAAGTTCAAAGTGTCCTCTTCTTGATCCCCATGCCATGATATGACCACACTCATCCCTTATAGTACCTCATGCCAAGGTAGGTCCCTCAAGCAACTGTTATGGCTCCTCATGCTACCCGTGCCAAGGCATGCCCCCCTCCAAGCAACTGCCATGGCCATTCATGCAGCCATGCCAAGGTATGCCCCGCAAATAATCCCTATGGTCTCTTGTGTTTCCTATGCCAAGCCACAACATTTCCTTACGAGCCTTTTTTAAGGAAGTGGAAAGTTATCAATCAATGACTATTTCTTTTTAGTTTTTTTTACACATCCTATCATCACGGTAGGTTTCATTCATTCCATATAATGTATAGTGCGTGAATGGGCATTGAAGGGGCAAGCTTGACATCCAGGAAGTTTAGGGATTGACACAGGGGCATGATGGGCCATAGAGGATGTTTGGCGGCATACATTGGCCTGCGATCATAAGGAGCCATTGGCCATGAGTAGGGGCACACCTTGAGCTGGGGGGGCATGAGTGGCCATGCGGGATGTTTGTGAGGGGCATGTCTTGGCATGGAAGGACATGAGGGACCATAGGGAATTTTTGGAGCCATACCTTGGCCTGGGGGGCATGAGGAGCCATCGGGGATTTTGGTGGCATAGCTTGGCATGGGTGGCATAAGGGACCATATAAGATATTTATGAGGGGCATGCCTTGGCATGGGGGGGCATGAGGGGTCGTGGAGATGGATGTGGGACATGGGATGGCATGGATGAGACATGGAGAGCGTGTGGGTGGAGTGAGGAGGAGTGTTTCACTTTGACTCTATAATCCTGATGATCACAATCATCCATTAGCCACTTCAGCTCCCTCACTGTTCACAGTTACCTGTGAATTGCTGCCAGGAAGGCAAACAGCAAGCAGTGCAATCCTGGAACTATACAAGCTGCCGTGGATGTGAGGCAGGCAGTGACAATTTACCTGGATTATCGAGCTGAGGCTCAAGGCTGAGTTCACTGTTCAGACCGGTGCTACTCGCCGAGTGCAGGATTGAGTCTGAAGATGAGCCGACACTAATTTCTATTCCACCATCTTACACTGGGGAACTTTATACAAGTAAACATTCTTAGTGTGAGAACCCAGGCACTGAGCTTCACAAATCTCTCTCACTGTGGAGATTTTATAAATGAGCTTAACCCTGTTCCTGCCCACTACACAACACACAACAAGTCAGGAGAAATCACTGGATAGCATTTCCCTCGCAGAGATCACCTAACTCAGGCTGGGGCTCAAACTTCAGGCTCTCTTGGCCTATGGTTCAATAAATAAAACTGGTAAGCTCTTCAGAGAAACAACTCTCTATTTTTGATGCAGTCTCTATTTCCCCTTGTTGCACGGTGCTCCTTTGAACAGCATTTTAAGGGTTTGTATTCCAAAAATGCCTGCCATCCCCCCCAAACAGCACGGTCACTCTATTGATTGGTTGTATATAAAGCTGCTAGCAATTGTATTAAACTGTTTATTTCCAACATTGTTTGGACTGTTCACTAAAGGTGTTAAAGGATTTCTGTCTGCGACTGAGTGGATTTCCACTTGCGTCTCATTACCAATTGAGTTTGTCTCACCCTAATGTCAAAGAGGAGCTATGTTTCAGAAACATTGATCTCGCAGTCCGGATTACCTGGTTTCACTCATACTGATGAGGACACTTTATACCATCCCTGCATTGTCAATTGGATCAGACAGAAAGGCTTTGGGTGGGGGTGGGTGGGGGGGTGATATTGACTTTGAACATAAACAACTGTCTTTCGATTCTTTGGCCATCGTGCATGTGTTAAGTGCTGGTGTCGCAAGAAAGCCAGGGACTTCTAATGGACAGAAAGTCATGGGCACAACTGAACCTCTAATGGGTGTTCTGGTGGGCTCCATTATGTCTGGAGATGCCGAAGACAAAATCTAAATTCATGCCACAAGAGCATGCACTAAATTTCAAAACTGCAAATCACAGGAAAAAGAGAATGTTCCACAGAAATGATAACGCCTGGAAGGAACATTCAGGTTTGTTGAGGGGCAATATTGTGCAAGAATGTGAAGCAGATGAGAGTGAATCAGTGACCCATTTTACACCTTTCCTGATTTTTATCAGAAACCTCTTGAAAGAATCAATCATAATCACTGGATATAACTCCACTAAAACAAAAGTTCACCATTACACGTGTTCCAGTTAAAATGTAACATATGTGCATTACACTCAAGAGGAGAAGCTTAAGAACAAGATTTGAACTCATTCAAAACCCACCCACTTGTCCAGTTAAAATCAGACCTTAAATGCCAGATGGATCTCAAAGCAATAGAAAATCCATCATTTTTTATTCACTCGACAAATTACATTTCATTTGCTTCACTTTTATTTAATATGCTTCCTTAGAATATGCTGTTAATGTGAAGGTCCATGATGAGGACAAGTAATTGCTTGTGACGTGATACATAAAGAATTTCTCTGTTTTATCGCCTCTGCTGCATATCCTGCCTATTTGGCTTAAATGGTCCCAAATGTGTGAAGTAGACAGGGAGTTACACTCTCAATCCAACATACTTGAAGCAGGGCTTTGGTGGGTTTAAGGTTGTAACTTGGCTCCTAGTTATTAACCTTCAGTGCTGATTAACTTAAAATGCAACTAGATAACACTGGAGTTCCAAATGCTAGAAAAATGTTAACCTGTGTGAAATGGAGGTGTATTACAGACTAAATTAAATAAAGGATACAGCAAACAATACCAGGAGTTGACCAGGCAAATCAGACAGTTTTAAGTTTAAGGTTTATTTATTAGTCACAAGTAGGCTTACATTAACACTGCAATGAAGTTAATGTGAAAATCCCCGAGTGGCCACACTCCGACGCTTGTTCGGATACACTGATGGAGAATTTAGCATGGCCGATGCACCAAACCAGCACGTCTTTCAGCAGTGGGAAGAAACCAGAGCACCCGGAGGAAGCCCTCGCAGACACAGAGAGAACGTGCAGACTCCGGGCAGATAGTGCGGACAGGACAGACGAGTTAATTATAAGGGGGCACAGGTTTAAGGTGAGAGGGGGAAAGTTTAAAGGAGATGTGTGGGGTAGGTTTTTCACGCAGAGAGTGGTGGGTGCCTGGAACACGCTGCCAGAGGAGGTGGTGGAAGCAGGCACATTAGCAACATTCAAGAGGCATCTGGATGGGCAGATGAATAGGGAGGGAATAGAGGGATACAGGCCGAGTAAGGGCAGAAGGTTTTTTTTTAGTTTAGTTAGGGCATCATGCTCGGCACAGGCTTGGAGGGCTGAAGGGCCTGTTCCTGTGCTGTATTTTCATTGTTCTATGTTCTTTGACAGTGACCCAAGCCGGAATCGAACCGGGGTCCCTAGCGCTGTGAGGAAGCAGCGCTAGCCACTGTGCCACCATGACAGGAAAAGGGAGGGAGGGGGTTTACATTAAATGGATGAGAGCTAGACAAGTGGCACAATTAAGGGGAAGAAAAATATTTGCCTGGTCTGACCTGGAAGGAGTGTAACCATGATCAGGCAGGGGGCGAGGCTAGCCCATTGCACTGGGGGGGTGCTGACCCCTGTGATGGTGGTTTACCCAAGTTAGGGTAGAATAAATTCTCAGGGTAGCCAATGAGGTTAAACCGAGGCTTTACCTGATGCAATGTTTCAAAGCCATCCTGGCTTTTTGGCGAAGATGAAGCGTTAGATCGAGCCTGGGAGTGCGTGCAATGCCTCATCCTGTCAGCTTGGATCTCGTAGGGACTATGAATTAGATTCAATTTGAATTTGGTTTTTTTTGGATGGATTAAAAATTTTAAGAAAGACACTTCAACTGTCCCTGAAAATGTCAGTATTTTATGCCACAGTAAATCACTGCATCCAAAACACTGGAAGCTTGACAGTGATTCTAAATAAGCAGAAATATTGTTACCTTCACACGGACATACACTCGATATCCGTTCACTGAACATGAACGGTGATGGAAAGCACCAGGATGCCATTTCTTTTTACCTTTAGGGTAATTTTGAATTAATTATAAAATAAGTTTTTAATTAAGCAAGGTAAGAGACCAGTTTCAAGGGGTAGCAACAATAATGTGAAATCTGCTGAGAAATTGACAGGAAAAAAGTAATTATCCCGGAAGCTAATTTTAAGCAGTGGGGTTTTATTGTCCTTGCTGTCAATCAATCTCTCTCACTCATGTATATAGATTAGGACAGCTCAATTCAGGGCTTGCCGTATATCATAATTATATATATTTCCATGTCTTATCATTTTCGCCATTAGCTTCTCTGAAGGTCCCCTCCACCTTGACTTGTTCTGACCAAGTGCAGAAACCATGTGCGAGGCATCAGCATTTGCACATATGTTAAAACTGTTCTGCAGGGACTGAGGGTGGATTAAAAGCACAGGGAATTTGAACAGCCTCTATCAAGCTCCAATCCCCCACAATTACAGATGAAGCAAGCACTGAAGCCCTTGCTGACTGTCCACATAAAACATAGTTATGTAAATAGGGTCACCAATTATGGTCGGCAGTTTCTTTGCGGGGGAGGGGGGGAGGGGCGATCTTACAGGCCATTCACGCCACGCTCCGGCTGGAGCGAAGTCGGAGAATTTGGCAGCCAGCCAGATTTCCGCTCACTGCAGCAGGATGGGAAAATCCCACCGGCATGAACAGTGCTAAGAATCTGGCCGGGAAAACTTGTCTTTAGTGTCTTTCATAATCACAGGATGTCTCAAAGCACTTTGCAGACAATGATTAGGGCAGCACGGTGGGACAATAGTTCATAGAATTATAGAATCATAATCATAGAATCCCTACAGTGCAGAAGGAGGCCATTCAGCCCATTGAGCCTGCACCAACAACAATCCCACCCAGGCATTATCCCCATAACCCCAATTATTTAATCTCCCTGACATTAAGGGGCAATTTAGCATGGCCAATCAACCTAACTTGCACATCTTTGGACTGTGGGTGGAAACTGGAGCACCCGGAGGAAACCCACGCAGACACAGAGAGAACATGCAAACTCTACATAGACAGTCACCCGAGGCTGGAATTGAACCCGTGTCCCTGACGCTGTGAGGCAGCAGTGCTCACCACTGTGTCACCGTGCCATCCCTAGTTTGCACTGCTGCCTCTGGAGAACTCTGTATCTAGGATAGGAGTACAATTTCAACAAGTTATATCAAAGCTCAGAATAATTTTTTAAATAAAGATGGTATAGCTTTAAGAAATCATTGACTTTAACAAACTTCAACCAGGAAGATGAAAGACAGGGCAATAGTTAAATTACAGAGAGGAAGGAATTCAGGGTGAGAAGAGTTACAGTGGAATATAATCCCTGGCATTGGTGCATTTAAAATCTACCTGCTGTGGATGAATAAACCTGAACAAATTTTAACCATTAGTTTCTGGGCTGTGTGTCCAATGGACCACTGGATCCAAAGCCTGCTTCAGTTCATTACAGTAATTTAAATTATTTAACAGTGGAAGTGCAAAAAGCTTTTTTTTTTAAGTTGAGAAAACAAATGTTCACCTAAACAAACTGCTAAGAGGGTTCATTAATCAAATAGGTAAACAACTCTAATCTACATTTTCCCACTTTCTGTCCTATCGATAGATTATCTAACGAAAGTGTCTTGTCAGGACGTGCACCTTGTTCATATATAATGAATACTCAGAGTTGTTGGTGAAATTGATGTGTGAGTATATTGATGCACAATCTATCAGCTATGTTTAGATAAACTGGTCCCTGGAGAGAAGTCTGTGTCAGTGTGAAGGTAATAGCCTGGAGAGGTACAATTGTTGAACAACATGTGAAGCTTAAACAGAGTATGGAGTCCATGGATAGGAGAGGAAAACTGTTCTGGCATTCGTAGCAAAAAGGTTTTGACATTGTAATGACTTCAATCAAGCCATTGAGGCTGGCCTATTGGAGTATCATCTCCCTGATTAAGGATTCAATTGATGGGCCAATCAAGGAGCCTTTGCCTTGTACTTAACCAGGAATGTCAGTTCCTCTGGCACTCCCAAAGATAGACTGCTAACTACTCGCATGCTGTGTACTGCTGTTAGAGTTTGTAAATAAAGGAATTATGGTGAAGGGACTTCGGCCTCCAGAGACTTATTACAGACATCATTTGCATTCGGTAGTGTTCATTTGCACTCATTTGACACCATTTGTACTCAAAAACAATCAGTTAGCCGTGATTTGATATAATTTATACTCAGAAGCATTCATTTAGCCATCATTTGCTATCCTAAGCAATGATTAACTGGCATCATTCTCATGGCTACTGGTAATCATAGGAAAATAGAAACATAGTACTTGCAGCAGGAATGGACCATTTAACCCTTCAAGCCTATTCCAGTATTCAATATGATCATAGCTGATTTGGTTGCGGTCTTTACTCCAATTTGCCATCTGGCCCCCATAATCCTGAACTCTACTATCTGTCAAAAATGTGTCTACTCTGCCTTGAATAAATGAAATGACCCAGCCCCACCATCCTCCAGGGAAGAAAACTCCACAGTCTAACAACCATTTAAGGGAAAACATCTCTCCTCATCTCTGTCTTCCAGGGTAAACCTCTTATGGTTAAACTGTGTCCCACAAGTGGACACAGTAAGAAGTCTCACAACACCAGGTTAAAGTCCAACAGGTTTATTTGGTAGCAAATACCATAAGCTTTCGGAGCGCTGCTCCTTCGTCAGATTGAGTGGAAATATCCATCTGACGAAGGAGCAGCGCTCCGAAAGCTTATGGTATTTGCTACCAAATAAACCTTTTGGACTTTAACCTGGTGTTGTGAGACTTCTTACTGTGTTCACCCCAGTCCAACGCCGGCATCTCCACATCATGGCTCCCACAAGTGGAAACAGCCACCTGATAACTATCCTGTTAAACTCCCTAAGTTTCAATGTGATCACATTTCATTCTTCTAAACTCCAATCAGTATAAGCCCAACCTGTTCAAACTTTCTTCATAAGATAAACACCTCACCCCAGGAATGAGTCACGTGAACCTTCTCTGAACTGCTTCTAACATAATTATATCTTTTTTCCAAATAAGGAGAGCAAAACTGTACACAGTAATCCAGAAGTGGTCTCACTAATGCCCTGTAGAGCTGCAGTAAAACTTCCCTACCTTTATATTCCATTACCCTTGCAATAAATGCCAACATCCCACTTGCCTTTCTAATCACTTGCTATACCTGAATATCAACCTTTTGCAATTTTGGTACCAGGACACTCAGATCCATCTGTACCACCGAGTTCTGCACTGTCTCTCCATTTCAGTAGTGTACTGTTTTTCTATTCTTTCCCTAAACGGACAAGCTCACATTTTCCCACATTTTTCCCCATCTGCCAAATTTTTGCCCAATCATTTAACTAGTCCATATCCCTTTGCAAACTCACCATCTCCTCTTGACAACTTACTTTCCTACCTATCTTAGTAGCAGATTTAGTTACCATACATTTGGTCCTTTCATTCAATGACTATATCAAAGTCATTGATGTAGATTGGAAATACTTACTTTATTTATTTATTTAGTTTATTTATTAGTGTCACAAGTAGGTTTACATTAACACTGCAATGACGTTACTGTTAAACAGTCAAGGCCACAGCACTGATCCCTGTGACACTCCACTTATCAGTTTTCCAACCTGAAAAGGACCCATTTATCCGAACTCTCTGCTTCCTGTTAGCTGACAAATCCTCTAGCTATGCATTTGTCACTTGGAATATTGTGTACAGTTCTGGTCACCCCATTATAGAAAGGATATTATTAAACTAGAAAGAGTGCAGAAAAGATTTATTAGGATTTACTAGGATGCGAACAGGACTTGATGGATTGAGTTATAAGGAGAGGCTGAATAGACTGGGACTTTTTTCTCTGGAGCGTAGGAAGCTGAGGGGTGATCTGATAGAGGTCTATAAAATAATGAGGGGCACAGATCAGCTAGGTAGTCAATATCTTTTCCCAAAGGTAGGGGAGTCTAAAACTAGAGGGCATAGGTTTAAGGTGAGAGGGGAGAGATACAAAATGTTCCAGAGGGGCAATTTTTTCACACAGAGGATGGTGAGTGTCTGGAACAAGCTGCCAGATGTAGTAGTAGAGGTGGGTACAATTTCGTCTTTTAAAAAGCATTTAGACAGTTACATGGGTAAGAAGGGTATAGAGGGATATGGGCCAAACATGGGCAATTGGGACTAGCTTAGTTGTTAAAAAAAAAGGCAGCATGGACAAGTTGGGCCGAAGGGCCTGTTTCCATGCTGTAAACATCTATGACTCAATAACGCTACTCCCTACACATTGTAATCTTATCTTGTATAGTAACTTTTGATGTGACCCCTCATCAAATGCCTTGTAGAAATCCAAGTACATAATATCTACAGGTTCCCTTATATCCATCTTGCTTGTTACTTCCTCACAAAACTCGAATAAATTAGTTAAACAGTTTCTTGATAATGGATCTTAGCAATTTCCCCATGACAGTTATTAAGCTAACTGACCTGTAGTTTCCTGCTTTCTATTTTCTTCCATTCTTTAATAAAAGTGTTACATTAGTTATTTTCCAATCCACTGGGACCCTTCCAGATTCTAAGGTATTTTGGAAAGTTATAATCAATGAAACTACAATATATCAATCACTGTGGTGATTCTCATTTTGGGGCTTAAGTCACTGGGTGGGATTTTCTGGCCGCACTCGCCCCAAAGCCAGAAATTCCCACCTGGGTCAACTGACTTTTTCATGGTCCACCCCTGCCCATTATGATTCCTGTGGTGAGTGAGATGGGAAAATTACACCCACTGTGTCAAAGAAGCATAGAAACTAGGAGCAGGAGTAGGCCATTCGACCTTTTGAGCGTGCTCCACCATTCATTTTGATCATGGCCGATCATCAAATTCAATATTCTGATCCCCCCTTCCTCCCCATATCCTTTGATCCCTTCAGTCCCAAGAACTATATCTAATTTCTTCTTAAAATCAGACAACATTTTGGTCTCAACTACTTTCTGTGGTAGTGAATTCCACACATTCACCACCTTCTGGGTGAAGAAATTTCTCCTCACCTCAGTTCTAAAACGTTTACCTCTTATCCTCAAACTATGACCCCTAGTTCTGGACTCCCCCACCATTGGAAACATTCTTAAAAGTGGAAAGTGGAAAGTTCCTGTACCAACTGCGCAGAGCTCAAAAGCCCTGTTAGCATCCACAGAGCCTTGGATAGTTCCTCATTTTTATTGTGTCATAAATTTTGCCTATGCCATCATTGTTATACATGACATCTGAATCTATCCTGTCTAACCCTGTTAGAATTTTATAAGTTTCTATGAGATCCCCTCTCACTCTTCTAAACTCCAGTGAATATCATCCTAACCGACTTAGTCTCTTCTCATATGCCATCCTAGGAATCAGCCTCGTAAACCTTCACCTCTATAACAAGGACATCCTTCCTCAGATAAGGACACAAAAACTACACACAATACTCCTGGTGTGGCCTTACCAAGGCCCTATAAAATTGCAGTGAAACATCCTATTCCTATACTCAAATCCTCTTGCTATAAAGGCCAATATCGCATTTGCCTTTTTTACTGCCTGTTGTACCCATGTGCTTACTTCCACCAACTGATGCACAAGGACACCAAGGTCTTGCTGAGTATCCGACTCTCTGAATTTACACCCATTCAAGTAATCAAACGTCTTCACCTCTTGTGTTGTGCACTTTCCATTATCTCTGTGTCAGCCTCTTTTTCTTGTTGTGTCTACCTAGTTAACCAGCTGCACTGAGTGTATTAATATTCCCTGTATGCTGAATGGGAACAGAATTCAATGACTAGTTCTTACACTTAAGTCTTTTTAAGCAATACTGTGCTGACATTGCAGCAAATCACATAGAGTGTGATAAATGGAGTAATTAGTGGAATGCCACATCACAACAAACCACTTGTCATACTCATGGATATTCATTTTCACAACATATTCTAGGAAAGCATTCTATGAGATTAGGAACTAAATGAAAATTTATTTTGGGCCACAGAAACAGTCCATTTTACTGAAACATAAATGTTTTATTTTCCTGTCACATGCGAGCAAATGAAGAAGAAATGGGTGAACCTTATTGCACATTATCCAATGTGATTTTCAATGGAGTTGTGTGCGATGGTCTTAAACAACTCTTCCTGCATTTTCAGTGTAACTACTTGTTTTATCTGTCATAAATCTATATTCACCAGATTAGTTTTGAGGCTGTAAGTCACCTTTGGCTAATTTACTAGGTTTGCTCATATGCAACTACAAACTTTAGTTCACCGATGAGCTTAGCCTAACCCAGCTCTCCAACCCATCTCTCTCTGTTTATTTGTGGTACCCTTTCACTGTGACACTTTCTTCCCACAGCGACAAGAACCATTTGAGGCATCAGTGCAAGTCTGCATTCAAACAAAGCTAAGAAAACAGAGGAGAAAACTTAGTATCGCTCAAAGTTTTGATGTGAGTAGCACCATATTCATGTCAAATCACAACTGAAACTGCACTGAAGCCAAGGACTGAGAGTCCATCGCCGGAATTCCACCGCTCCGCCCGGCGTGGGAAGCGGAGCGGGCAAGGAGCGGACAATGGGAAGGTCTGTTGACCCCGGGCAGGATTTTCTGGTCTCAGGTCAAGCGAGGCCATAAAATCCCACCACATGCGTGAACAATATAGGAGGGGGGTGGTCATGGTGGGGGTGGTCATGGTGGGTGGTCATGGTGGGGGTGGTCATGGTGGGTGGTCATGGTGGGGGTGGTCATGGTGAGGGTGGACAGCTGATTTCCCCCCCCACAATCACCAACACTACCCCCCCCCCCCCCAACCCAGGAATAAAGTCACTGTGGAGCTGACCTGCTAGCCATCCGGGGGGTTAACAAGGGGAATGTGGGATTTCTGTCCCTCACTGGGGAGGAGGTCCCGCTCTCTGAAGCTGCCAATCCCATTGGCCAGCAGCTCCCTAGGTCCCAGCAGCGCCAAGGGCACGTTAGTGGTCACTGACAGTACTGCAAGAGGAAGACAAAAGCCCAAGGCTCCCTGAAACCAGTAAGTCCAGGGTCTTGGCTAGGGAAGATATCAACTGGGTAGGGAGGGGATGGGGAGGTGAAAAGTGAGGGGGTTGGGTTTTATGTTTGCGGGTTTAGGAGGAAAAGAGAGTTCAATTACAGGGGGAGCACCCCCAATGTGCAAAGTGCAGCTCCCCAAGGATCAAATCCTCCCCCCTTCCTTCCCACCCTTTGAAGGTTCCAGTTTAAAAATCAGGCTGCCCACTGCCAAACATTTCATGGCGTGAGCAGCGTATTATCATGGTAATTGGCTTGTTAGTAAGTCTAATTGACCTTTGATTACCTATTTGAACATGATGGGTGGGTTGCCAATTACGGAGGCACCCACCCTATTTTGCATGCTTCCGCACTGGAGGGGCATGTAAAATGCAGTCCCATGTAAAATTGACATGTGTGGTACTGAATCAGCAACTTTACAATGCTCCAGAATGAAGGTGGCTGTGGTTGTTTACCGAGATACATATTTCTCCCCGTTCCTGTGTGGCATGGTATCACAGTGGTTGGCACTGCTGCCTCACAGCTCCAGGGGTCGGAATTCGATTCCCAGTTTGGGTCACTGTCTGTGCAGAGTTTGCACGTTCTCCCCGTGTCTGCGTGGGTTTCCTCCGGGTGCTCCGGTTTCCTTCCACAGTCTGAAAGATGTGCTGGTTAGGTGCATTGGCCATGCTAAATCCTCCCTCAGTGTTACCCAAACAGGCGCCGAAGTGTGGCGACTGGGAGATTTTCACAGTAACTTCATTGCAGTGTTCATGTAAGCCTACTCGTGACTAATAAATAAACTTTAAAACTTTCCTGACTTTACTGTTCCATGTCTCCAGTTACATCCTGCCCTTAGTGTGACTTAGACCTCTCCATGCTCACATATAGCATAATGGTATAAAAAGTGGAGTGTGTCTGAAGTTAATGGGATGTGCAGTCCCAGTATTTAGCCATTGTTGACAATTACCTCGTCCACAATTAAGGCAAACGTATTTTCTTTGAAAGCATTTTTTCTCCAACATTCTTCCTTTGCGTACCAATTTTCTCCCTTTCCTGGTAACATTCATTTATATTAGCTGCAGCACCACAGGCAACAATGACTTCCCAGCTAAATTAGCATACAAGCTAGGACAACAGGGATCAACAGGTTACTTTATTGCAAAGTGACTCACAGCCGAGCCCAATTTCACAGAATTATTGGGGCACGGAAGGAGGCCATTCGGCCCATCGTATCTGCACTGGCTCTCCAAATGAGCATCATGACTGAATGCCATTCCCCATACCCTGCACATTATTTCCATTCAAATAATCATCTAATGCCTGCTTGAATGCCTCGATTGAACCTGCCTCCGCCACACTTCCCGGCAGTGCATTCCAGACTCGAACCATTTGTTGTGTGAAAAAGTTTTTTCTCACATCACACTTGCTCATTTTGCCAATCACTTTAAATCTGTGCCCTCTCATTCTTGATCCTTTTACAGCGATGGCAGTTTCTCCCTATCTATCCTGTCCAGCCCCTGCATGATTTTAAAATCTTTGCCAAATCTCCTCTTAGCTTTCTTCTCTCACAGGGGAACAGTCCCAATTCAACTGATCCACATGTCCAGCTCAGGCTCCTGTGTAGTGATTAGGAATAGGAACCCAGGGTAATTTTCTTTCACTAGCTAAAGGTACCATTCTGATACTATCAGAGCGCAGATCAACAAACTTCAACACAGAACAGAAATTGAACCTGCAGATTGAATCTTGTGTTTTACTATACAGCTTTTTTATTATTCATTCATGGGACATGGGCATCGCTGGCTAGCCAGCATTTATTGCCCATCCCTAGTTGCCCCGAGAGGGCAGTTGAGAGTCACATGTAGGCCAGACCAGGTAAGAATGGCAGATTTCCTTCCCTAAAGCACATTAGTGAACCAGATGGGCGTTTCCCGACAATCATAGAAATCATAGAAACCCTACAGTGCAGAAGGAGGCCATTCGGCCCATCGAGTCTGCACCGACCACAATCCCACCCAGGCCCTACGCCCATATCCCTACATATTTACCCGCTAATCCCCCTAACCTACACATCTCAGGACACTAAGGGGCAATTTTAGCATGGCCAATCAACCTAACCCGCACATCTTTGGACTGTGGGAGGAAACCGGAGCACCAGGAGGAAACCCACGCAGACACGAGGAGAATGTGCAAACTCCACACAGACAGTGACCCAAGCCGGGAATCGAACCCAGGTCCCTGGAGCTGTGAAGCAGCAGTGCTAACCACTGTGCTACCGTGCCGCCCAATCAGGCCTGAATCAACAATGATTTCATGGTCAACAGTTGATTCTTAATTCCACATATTTTTCATTGAGTTCAAATTCCACCATTTGCCATGGCGGGACTCGAACCTGGGTCCCCAGAACATTAGCTGAGTTTCTGGATTAATAGTCGCGCCATCACCTCCCCATTTTTACCAACATGATCTGATACATATGTCTAGCGTCTCACATGGCCAAGAGCCTAAGGTGTGAAGTTATGATTATTGCCAATGGATATTCATCAGATTTCTTAACTCACCCTGGTTGTTGTATTTGACTCCAGACTGCTGTGGCTGGCATAATATTGTAAGAAGTTTAACAACACCAGGTTAAAGTCCAACAGGTTTATTTGGTAGCAAAAGCCACACAAGCTCTAAGCCCCTTCTTCAGGTGAGTCCTGTTGGACTTTAACCTGGTGTTGTTAAACTTCTTACTGTGTTTACCCCAGTCCAACGCCGGCATCTCCACATCACGGTATAATATTGCCCTGCCAAAGTCTCCCACAGGCTGGCATGCCTTAACCTTGTCTGATTTTTGACTTAAATGGTCTAATTGGTATTGGTTGCTGTGATAACCCCAATGACTTGCATGGGGAATCAATGATTGACCTCCCTGCAGGCCTCGTTGAACACAAGCTCCCTGAGGATTGGTAATTAACTCATCAGGTGGAGCTCGTGTACTGAGCCCTGTATAAAGCAGGCCCCTGAGTGGGTCTATTATTCCATTGTTCCTCTTGAGACTTCTTGTGTTCACCACAGGCTTGTGGTTTTTACTTCACATTATTTTGTGCAATAAAAGCACTGTTCCTTTACAGCTGACTCCTGGGCTGAAATTTTTATCACCCTGCCCGCCATGGGAATCGGAGTGGGTGAGAGGCAGAATGTGGAAAGGTCTGTTGACCTTGGGTGGGATTTTACGGTCTCAGGATGAGCGAAAATCCCACCCCTGGAGTCATTATCGTTGCTTTGAATTGTCTGGCACAGAGTATCCTATTCCTAATATATATCGTCAACGAATACTCGGAATCAGATTCAGACACCCATACCAGCACAAAACGAGAGCTGACTCTCAAATGTCACTCTGTTTTGTTTTTTCGACTGGGTCTGAGACTCTGAGATGGACAGCTGTTGGACACTGTGACCTTTGTGTGTTCCAATGTCCACACTTTGAATTCCAGGTCCACCAACACTGTTATCCTTGGGAACTGGTGCAGTTGGGGAAATGATTCTTCTGCTCCTAACATGCACAGCAGGTGTTTTAGATTTGGTTTGGTTTGCAAATCAAAGAAAGCTGATTCATTTCTGATTGACTGCCATCCCTTTGCTCCTGTTTATTCTGAGAATTTATGGACACGCAGATGGAGAAAACAAACATCTGTGTGATGTTTTAAGGAATAATCTTTCATATCGTCTCATTTGAAATTCTGCCAGTCATTTCCAGGTTAAGAGGCCAACATATTCATTTTAATCATCCATTCTCCTTCCAGTCCACTCAGTAAATTAGAATGTAAATTTTAATTTCTTTGACACCTTTCAATGTTTTCGTGACTCATTTGGCAGAAGCTAATCCATTTTGATTATTGCGCCTTACAAAAGACACACTCACAGCCAGAGAATGAAACCAGTGCTCTCCATCACCGGGTGCAGAGCAGCTGAACAAGGGCTGAGCTGAAGTATTCTTTTTTTATTATCGCTATTTCTTTGAAGAAATAATCAAATGATACAAAGAATTGATTTGTCATTCTCCAATTTTTTGCTACGAAAAATATTTTCTCAGCATTTGTGTGGGATCAATGAGCTGACAGTCACTTATTTTGTCCATAGAATCCCTACAATGCAGAAGGAGGCCATTCAGCCCATCGGGTCTGCACCGACTCTCAGAGCATCTTGCCCAGGCTCACTGCGCCACCCCCTGCCCCAGCCCCTGCCCTATCCCTGTACCCCTGCGCCTTTACCATGGCTAATCCACCAAACCCACACATCTTTAGACACTGAAGGACAATCCACCTAACCTGCATATCTTTGGACTGTGGGAGGAAACCGGAGCACCCGGAGGAAACCCATGCAGACATGGGGAGAATGTGCAAACCCCTCAGAGACAGTCATCCAAGGCCGGATTCGAACCCGGGTCTCTGGCGCTGTGAGGTGACAGTGCTAGTCACTGTGCCACTGACAGCTGTCCTGATTGTTAGGTTAGGTTCTTCCAGTATCGATCCCCTCTACATCCCTCATACTGTTATATTTTCCTCTGTTGATGTTTTGGGGGTTTGGGGGGAGGGTGAGGGCTGGTGCATGCAACGTGACCACAGTTTGTAGCACAAAAAGATTTTTTTTGATAAGCCAGGTGATCTACCAAAATCAACCATTGAGCTTGCAAATAGAATAATCTACATGGAGTTACATTTTCCAAATTCCAGAAGACTTAGGTTTGAGTTACATGAGAAAAAAAGGGTAAAAGATCATCTGAGCCTTCAAAACTGTCCATCTGGACAACTTGCAGGCTGGTGCAACATTGACCCTCATCAATCTCACAATTTAAATCGTGCTGCAGGACTTTAGCACATGATCTAGGTTGTTCAGTGTAACATTAGGGAGTGCCACATTGTCAGACATGCGGGCCGGAATTCTTTGGCTGTTCACGCTGGCAAGTTTCTCCAGTCCCACTGGCATGGGATGATATCAATGGGGAATGGTTTCAGTTGGAAACTCTTGAGTGTGCCTTGATTTTGATATGTCACTTGGCTTATCAAAAAAAATATTTTTGTGCTACGAACTGTGGTTATGTGGCAACTTTGCTGTTAAACATATCAGCGGAAAGGATTGATAACGGATGATTCAGCCTGTGGAAATTCTGCTCTGAAACACATTGAACAAAAAAATCTAATTCCTATTGACAGTGGTGGGACAAGAGAATCCTATCACCAACATACAACGCAGCATCTCCCGCCAGCGGGAAGCACGCAGCTGGAAAGGCCGGAGAATCGCGCCCGTCATCTTTCAGCTGGATCAAAGAAAGAATCCATGGGGCTATTGGAGGAGTAGGTTGTTTTGATATTCTGGACATCATTCAACGCGCAATTAACAATATCAGAACTTAGTGAGTGGAACTACCATGGAGATTCTTTCAATTATCTGTCATAACTCGTGGTAGAAGATTTCCAGAAATCCCAGAAACACTGAACAAAGAACAAAGATCAATACAGCACAGGAACAGGCCCTTCGGCCCTCCAAGCCCGTGCCGCTCCCTGATCCAAACTAGACCATTCTTTTGTATCCCTCCATTCCCACTCCGTTCATATGACTATCTAGATAAGTCTTAAACGTTCCCAGTGTGTCCGCCTCCACCACCTTGCCCGGCAGCGCATTCCAGGCCCCCACCACCCTCTGTGTAAAATATGTCCTTCTGATATCTGTGTTAAACCTCCCCCACTTCACCTTGAACCTGTGACCCCTCGTGAACGTCACCACCGACCTGGGGAAAAGCTTCCCACCGTTCACCCTATCTATACCTTTCATAATTTTATACACCTCTATTAAGTCTCCCCTCATCCTCCTTCTTTCCAGGGAGAACAAACCCAGTTTACCCAATCTCTCCTCATAACTAAGCCCCTCCATACCAGGCAACATCCTGGTAAACCTCCTCTGTACTCTCTCCAAAGCCTCCACGTCCTTCTGGTAGTGTGGCGACCAGAACTGGGTGCAGTATTCCAAATGCAGTCATTCACTTCATTGGTTGCACTCTCAAACTTCCTCCGCAACTCTCGTTTGACTTGCTCGTGCGATTTTTCCTCTTCATCATGGGCAGCTTTCATCAAATGGCGCTCTTTCTTCAGTTCTGCTTGTGTCTCTGCGGCCGAACCAATGTTCTATACAACTGCAACATCAGACCCCAACTTTTATACTCTATGCCCTGTCCTATAAAGGCAAGCATGCCATATGCCTTCTTCACCACCTTCTCCACCTGTGATGTCACCTTCAAGGATCTGTGGACTTGCACACCCAGGTCCCTCTGCGTATCTACACCCTTTATGGTTCTGCCATTTATCATATAGCTCCTCCCTACATTATTTCTACCAAAATGCATCACTCCGCATTTATCAGGATTGAACTCCATCTGCCATTTCTTTGCCCAAATTTCCAGTCTATCTATGTCCTTCTGTAGCTTCTGACAATGCTCCTCACTATCTGCAAGTCCTGCCAATTTTGTGTCGTCCACAAACTTACTGATCACCCCAGTTACACCTTCTTCCAGATCGTTTATATAAATCACAAACAGCAGAGGTCCCAATACAGAGCCCTGCGGAACACCACTAGTCACAGGCCTCCAGCCGGAAAAAGACCCTTCCACTACCACCCTCTGTCTTCTGTGACCAAGCCAGTTCTCCACCCATCTAGCCACCTCCCCCTTTATCCCATGAGATCCAACCTTTTGCACCAACCTACCATGAGGGACTGGGTGGGATTTTACAACTTCACTCATCCCAAAACCGTAAAATCCCACCCTTGGTCAATGGACCTTCCCATTGTCCGCCCCTCACCCGCTCTAATTCCCGTGGTGGGCGGGGAGTAAAATTTTGGCCACTATGTAAATTACCATTTGTATAAGCTCTCTATGGTTTCCTCAATCTTCCTTTGGATAATTATGAATTTACCAACAGAAATGTCAGGCAATTATATGATCATTGATGTCATTTGCTGTTTATGAAACATTGGCCGGAATTCTCCGACCTCACCTATGGCTGAGATTCTCCAGTCCCGCTGTTGTGAATGGAGATTGGCTGAACACCAAGTTCTTGCTGGCAGTGGTGCCAGGGTATACAACACTGGAAAATTCCAGCCATTGTGTTTTGCAAATCTCACATTTGTCTACAAAGCAGTAGCATCTACACACTAAATGTATTCCATTGGCTGTGGGGTGCTCTCAGACATCCTAAGGATATGTAAAATGTTGTAAAAATACATGTGACATGCCAATGAGACAAAAAATAAATCAAAGCTGTGTATATCGAACCTTATTCTTTTTTGCTATTTAAAAATGGCCATTTGCTGAATCAAAAGATGGCTGCTACAGGTCACATGACTCACATGATTGACCATCTGTCCTGAAAGCTTCCGACGAGAGTTACAAAAACAGAAGAGTTCCCCACTTATCCATGTGCAATCTCAAACTCCATTGCAAGGACATTATCATCATGGAACCAGAGAACTTGCAGAAATCAAAACTCATTATCCCTGTAGAGGTTCTTAACAGGCCTATCCCATACCCGGGACAGTCCAGGTCCATTGCAAAAAGGAAAAATGAACATCTATGCATAGTTATAAGCTTACTCTTCTGGCAGAGGCAAAGGGTTTGCCTCGCCAATAACTCCCCAAAACAAAATCTTCAATATGGATGACGATACTTTCAGAAGATAATGACTGGGATATTATAAGCCGTAAAGCAAAACCCGACCCAGGCACCAGATAAACATTCCTTTTGAAATCATGGTGGAGGAAGGAATTTACATGACTCGAATGATCATTTCATCTCTATATTCAGCTGAGAAAGAAGCGGTCTGCTGATTACGTCAAAGGTGAAAAGAACAACAGTAGTTCTCCTGGCTGACCAAGCCACTATCTCAACTCCTTGAAGCCTGCTTTATTTTAAACGCACCCAGCCATTGCCTGCCAAACAGTTCATGTACAGCAACCTCATCGCGCTGCATCATCATTTGCTTTAAAGGACTTTCATCCTGCTGCTTCTAATCAGGAATGCGGCTGAACTGAACTCCTTTACAAAGAAAACTCCCTCTGGACTTTGACTTTCCAGACACTGGAAACCACATGAACCAATATTCATTTCTGTGGTTCTTTTGCTTTGTTATCCATGGTTATGAAACTCCATCTTTTCTATCCCCTTACTGTGTATGTGTATGTGTGCATGCGTGTGTACATGTGGGCGTGTGTGTGTACATGCGTGAGTATGTGCATGTGTGTGTGTTTGTGTGTGAAGCTGCATACCCACCCATCATCAACACTCAGTTTTGAATGTGGAATAAACTAACCTTCTGAGTTTATCATGAAAGAGAGTTTGCTGGGAGTTACTCGTGACCACACAAACTGGGGGTTTGGTTAACCCACCACAGCCTAGCTTTAAAACTATTAAACGCACCTCTGCTCACAGACAGATGGTGAGAGGATAAAGATGTTCAGTTTGCCTCTCTCTCCTGTCCGTAAGGCATGAACATGGCTTTCTTCTTTATTTCTGGAAGAGGCAAAAATAGGTCACGGTTTAGGGAGTCCGTGTACATGGAAGGGAATGCTCGATGTTAACCAACTAAACAGTTTACTGATACAGAACCTTCCATTATATATCCAGTTAGAACTGCTCTATTAGGATATGGTATTGCAGAGTTATCTAAAGTTAAGAAAGAAAAATATCACCACAGCTACCTATTGAGATTCCTTCTATTCTGTTAGGCCAATCAACAATCATCAGCAACTCATTTTCCAGATGATAACCTCCTTTACTCAGGTATCAGATTCCAGCCAGTGCAATAAAAGGTCAATTTAGCAGCTCCCCCTTGATATCACCAGTTGTGTCATCAAGCTCCTTTTTTCCTCAGTCACCAGTTGATCGTTACACATAAATAAACTGAAATTATGGTTAGATGCTCAGAACTCATTGGCAGGGTAACTCATTATACACTATGCATGTTGCACAGTGGGAACAGGCTGGCAAGAGATCTATGTCTTCCAGACATTTAGCCTGAGGCCCATTCTTCTTCTTACGTCTTTGCGAATGCGTCAGCGATAGTTTGGAGCTCAGACTTTGAGTGTGTATACTTCAGCTCGATGAGAGGTTGGCCTGATCTTAATTCCGAACTGGAGGCAATGTAGATCGAATAGTTTCCTGTTCATCTTTTAGAGTAGCTCCAGTCCAGCAGGGAACTTTGTGGAGATGGGGTGGAGTGTTGCAGCGAGGAAGATGGAAAAGAGCATTGGAGCAATGACACTGTCTTACTTGACTCCAGTTTGCACTCATATTGGGTCTGTGGCAGACCCATTTGTAAGGATCATGGCTATCAAGATCTACAGTGAACCACTGGCCAATGTGGATCATTTCTCATTGGGAGCCTCCTCTCAATGAGGGCAGACATCGATGATGAAACTCAGCATCATCTCCAGTGTGTTAGCGCAATCTTCAGCCATCTGAGGAAAAGGGTGTTTGATGACAAAGTCATGAAACATGGCACCAAGCTCATGGTCTACAGGGCTGCAGTGCTAACTGCTCTCCTGCATGCATTAGACACATGGGTAACATACAGCAGATACCTTAAATCCCTGAAGAAATAGTGGAGGACATGCCCCTGTCTACATCAACAGAGACGAAATGAAAATGGTCGAAAGTTTCAAGTTTCTAGGTTCAACCATTCTAGATCACCAACAGCCTGTCCTGGTCCCGCCATGCCAACGCTATAGTTAAGAAAGCCCACCAACACCTCTACTTTCACAGGAGGCTAAGAAAATTTGGCATGCCCGCTAGAATTCTCATCAACTTTTACAGATGCACCAGAGAAAGAAAGCATTCTTTCTTGTTATATCACAGCTTGGCATGCCGATGCATCTGCAAAATCTTACGAATTCAATGACAGGATAGATAATCTAATATCAGTGTCCTCTCTCAGGCCAACATCCCCCATATTGAGGCACTGGTTATGGCTAATCAGCTACTTTGGGCAGGCTACATCGTCCACGTGCCTGACATAAGACCCCAAAAAACAAGCTCCTACTCCGAGCTTCATCACGGCAAGTGGTTGCCAGGAGGGCAGAGGAAATGTTTCAAGGACGTCCTCTCTGAAAAAATGCAACACCCTCACCAACTTATGGGCATCTCTTGCTCGAGATCACAGAAATTGGCAAAGAAGCATCTGCAGAGGTGCCAACCATTTTGAAGGTCGCTGACAGGGCACAGGTGGAAACCAAGCATAGTGAACCTGTGGAATTCTCTTCCACAGAAGGCAGTGGAGACCAAGTCCCTGAATGCATTCAAGAAGCAGATCAATAATGTTTTAGATTTTGATGGCATCAAAGGGTTTGGGGAGAAAATGGGAATATGGCATTGAGATAGAGGATCAGCCGTGATCAAGTTGAATGGTGAAGTGGGCTTGAAGGGCTAAATGGCCTGGTCCTGTTCCTAGTTTCTATTAAGTAGCATATCAAATTCTGAGCATCCCACCCACCCCATCAAACGCTATCTGCCCCATCTGTTGCACAGTGTGTAGATCCAGCCTTTTAGTCACCAAAGGACCTGGAGCAGAAGTAAATCCTCAGTGCCAAGGGACTGCCTAAGAAGAAGAAAAAGAAGGCAGTATGTATGTCCATTTCTATTGGCCACAGCATTGACACACTAGGCCCCACTCAAAAGTCTGAAGTGAAATAACTGCAACTTAATCTAGTTATGTACGAAAAACACCATTATTCCAACAAAAACTCAACTCCAAACTTTGTGGCTTAAGGCTCGGCTCCTCCTGCTGTGACTGGATCCTGAATTTCCTAACCCACAGATTGCAATCAGTAAGGATAGGCAACAACATCTTCTCCACGATAGTCCTCAACACTGGTGTCCCACAAGGCTGTATACTCAGCCTCTTAATATATTCCTTATACACCTGACTGTGCGGCCAAATCCTCCAATTCTATTTCCAAGTTTGCTGATGACAC
Organism: Mustelus asterias; assembly: GCF_964213995.1. Lineage (NCBI taxonomy): Eukaryota > Metazoa > Chordata > Chondrichthyes > Carcharhiniformes > Triakidae > Mustelus > Mustelus asterias. The sequence goes on from NC_135813.1 coordinate 102,700,643, forward strand.
CACCGTAGTGGGTTGTATCTCAAACAATGATGAGACAGAGTATAGGAAAGAGATAGAGAATCTGGTGAACTGGTGCGACGACAATAATCTCCCCCTCAATGTCAACAAAATGAGGGAGATAGTCATCAACTTCAGGAAGCGTAGTGGAGGATATTCCCCCTGTCTACATCAACAGGGATGAAATGAAAATAGTCGAGAGTTTCAATTTTCTAGGTTCAACCATTCTAGATCACCAACAGCCTGTCCTGGTCCCTCCACGTCAACGCCATGGTTAAGAAAGCCCACCAATGCCTCTACTTTCTAAGGAGGCTAAGGAAATCAGGCATGTCCACTATGACTCTCACCAACTTTTACAGATGCACCAGAGAAAGCATTCTTTCTGGTTATACCACAGCTTGGCATGGCTCCTGCTCTGTCCAAGACCACAAGAAACCACAAAGGGTCATGAACAAAACCCAGTCCATCACGCAAACCAGCCTCCCATCCATTGACTTTGTCTACACTTCCCGCTGCCTCGGATAACCAGCCAGCATAACCAAGGACCCTACACACCCTGGACATTCTCTCTTTCACCTGCTTCTGTCAGGAAAAAAATACAAAAGTCTGAGGTCACGTAACAACTAAATTCAAAAAAGCTTCTTCTCTGCTGCCATCAGACTTTTGAATGGACCTACCTCGTATTAAGTTGATCTTTCTCAACACCCTAGCTATGACTGTAACACAACATTCTGCACCCTGTACTTTCCTTCTCTATGTACGGTATGCTTTGTCTGTATAACGCGCAAGAAACAATACTTTTCACTGTATACTAATATATCTGACAATAATAAATCAAGTCAAATCAAATCAAAATGTGGATGTACAAATATGTGTTCTCACACCCAGCCTTATCATCGTAATCTATTATCAGTGCCTCGCAGTTTCCTCATTATCTCTATTATGGACATCTGTCTTCAGGTTTGTGAATAGGTCCACAAAGGACAGCTTGCAGCATGCCATCTATCATGTTGACCTAGACATTCATGTGCAATGCATACATAGCATAAAAGGCTACAGACCAAGCGCTGGAAAATGGGATTAGAATAGATAGGTGTTTGATGGCTGACACAAACACAATGGGCCAAAGGTCCCTCTTTCCACACCTGTAATATTCTATGAATCCTTGCCAATCAACTATTTAACTATGAAACAGGAGACGCAGCTGCTGTGAAGCCGACTTCAACTCTAAGTTGCAGAGCAGGAAGTTAGTGTAAGGAAGGAGCTCTGCCGACCTGCAACTATTTTCCCCATTGTCACAAACCCATCTCACAGCCTGCATTTCTTACACGGGCCAAAGGATGCTCGTCCATTGCATGCTTAGGAGCTGCAAAGCATGATGTAGAACCGTTTGGTTGTGCATCCTATATTTCTTAATGTGCATTAAGTCTTTACTGTTATTGTAGGAAGACAAAAGAGCACTTCTGTCATGTAGTGCACACTTCTGGCATTGTCAAGAGACTTCAGACTTTGTTAGAAACAAAAGGTATTTATTGATAATGTGAAACTTGGCAGAGGATTTGCAGCCTTAGGTTGCCTTGGAGTCATGCTCCAATCTTTATGATGTTACCTACATGGCTGCTAGATGATTCTGCCTGAGAGAGGACGTCACCCTGTGGTGTGATCACTTACTCTTCGCTCCCATTGGTTCCTCAAGTCAGGTGATCTCTTCTGTTGTTCTGCCTTAAAGAGACAGACAGCAAATACACAATAGCTTTCCTTTTCAACAATTTCCCATCGAACAAGTCCAAGTTAAACTTGGCATCAAATAATAATATAAATGAACCAATAAGGTAAATGTCTTTTGTATCTTTTTTCAGCCATTCAGAGCCATTAAAATACACTTCAGACACCCACCAGAGTCCACTGGATAACCCATCATTTAAAATAATGAACGTAACAGTAAATTCAGGATAAATCTAACACAATACCGACAAAAGCAAACACCATCATTGTTTCAGAAGGGCCTAAGGCAGAGGTTTCAAGACCATTCTTTGCATCTAACTCATCATTCACAAAGACATCAACTTAGATCGGTAACAGTAGAATCCCTACAATGCAGAAGGAGACCATTCGGCCATTGAGTCTGCACCGACAACAATCCCACCCAGCACCTATCCCTGTAACTCCATGTATGTACCATTCTAATCCCCCTGACACTAAGGGACAATTTAGCATGGCCAAACAACCTAGCCCACACATCTTTGGACGGTGGGAGGAAACCAAAGCACCCGGAGGAAACCCACACGGACACGAGGAGAACGTGCACACACCACACAGGCAGAGACCTGAGACCGGAATTGAACCCGGGTCCCTGGCGCTGTGAGGCAGCAGTGCTAACCACTGTGCCACCGTGCCACCCCAATAGACAGCATTGTCTCACTGTTCTATCAAGTCAAGCATGTGCACAGTCAGTGTACTGACATGTCTTGAAATTCGAAGCGGGGTTTTACCACGGATGTGTTTGCACCCAATTATTATGACAGGCACATGATAGTACATGCAATGACAATGCAATGCCAATAATGGAAAAGTGTGCTGAATTTAGTCACATGAATGCACTGTAACTCTTCACAGAGCAAGAGGGAGCCAGGTGCCCCTTGAGGGTAACTTGAATAGCATTGCCCATCACAAACTAATGGTCACCCACCTGCATGAGACAGGAGCTCAAGTACCTGCACTATGGGAGACATTCAAGAGCAGTGAAATGATAAGTCACTAAGTAACAGTGAAACAGGAATGCTAATGCAGATGGATGATACTGAGATAGGTGGTCCTGGTTGAAATTTAGTACACTATCGAGGTCCCTCCTGAGTTATATAATGGGGGCACAGTCCTTCCTCAGCATGCTTTCATATGCAGAGGGTAACGGAGCAGCACAACCAAACCAAACAATAATTTTCCCCCTCACATGTAACAGTATTGGAAATGGGGGTGAAATGCTGGGGGTCATGGAGTAAAGGACAGCACCCAGACATACACCTTGTTCTGAAGAAGGGTTGCATCCTAAAAAGCAATTTCATTTCTTATCTTTACAGTTCGCTCACTGAACTGCTGTACATTTCCAACATTTTATGTAATTTCCTGCATGAGTGATGGCACAGAGCACCTGCTGCCTGCACTTCAGGCTGCAATTAAGCAATGGCAACACATCCAGCATCTGCAGCGGTCAACCTGCTTCATCACAGTTCAACACTTCTCATTAATGCTCCCCCTGTTGCTGTGAGGTTTTTGAGGCCCAACCAAAATGCAATCATTGGAGAGAAGTAACCACGAGGAGGAATTTCAAAATCTTGCAGATGTCCACTTATCTATGCTGAGATAGATCAGTGGATATTTGATTTGATTTGATTTGTTATTGTCACATGTATTGGGATAAGTATTTGCTTCTTGCGCACTATACAGACAAAGCACACCATTCATAGAGAAGGAAAGTAGAGAGTGCAGAATGTATTGTTACAGTCACAGCTAGGGTGTAGAGAAAGATCAACTTAATACGAGGTAGGTCCATTCAAAAGTCTGATGGCAGCAGGGAAGAAGCGGTTCTTGAGTCAGTTGGCATGTGTCCTCAGACTTTTGTATCTTTTTTGCGATGGAAGAAGGTGGAAGAGAGAATGTCCGGGGTGCGTGAGGTCCTTGATTATGCTGACTGCTTTTCCGAGGTAGGGGGAAGTATAGACAGAGTCAATGGAGGGGAGGCTGATTTTAGTGTTGGACTTAGCTTCATTCGTGACCCCTTATAGTTTCTTGCGGTCTTGAACAGAGCAGGAGCCATACCAAACTGTGATACAACAAGAAAGAATGTTGAAGATTTGCACTCCAGCAGTAATATCCCTGAGGGGTAGTTGACACGCTCAACCTGTTCAACTGTGTTATGAACGCACCTTCCTTGGCCATCAAGTCCTGTGGTGGGACTCGAATCCTGTGCTTTTGGCTCAGAGACAGGGACACTACCCACTGCGCCACAAGACCTCCAACTCCTGTGATACTGAGCAGAAAATGTATCAGTACTGACTGGTTCTGTTGTGAGGCTTCAAAACCTTCTCCTCAGTTAAGGCCTCAGACACCGGGTCTGACTTAGGGTGTAATAGTCAATTTTGGATTTGTCTACAAAATGTCGCACGAGTTCAGCACAGTGGCACAGTGGTTAGCACGGCTGCCTCACAGCGCCGGGGACCCGGATTCGATTCCAGCCTCGGGTAATCGTCTATGTGGAGTTTGCACGAGTTTCCTCCGGGTGCTCCGGTTTCCTTCCACAGTCCAAAGATGTGCGGGTTAGGTGGATTTGCCATGCTAAATTGCCCCTTAATGTCAAGGAGATTAACGGGGAAAATACGTAGAGTTGTGGGGATAGGGCCTGGGCGGGATTGTTGTCAGTTCAGGCTTGATGGGCTGAATGACCTCTTTCTGCACTGTAGGGATTCTATGATACCCCGTTAACAGTTGTAGAAAGGCCTTAGCAGCACAGATTATATTTCTCTCGCACTGTTCACTTATGTTGGTTAGTCCAGTTCTAGATGAGGATCCTCAAACTGCATTAGACAAGTTTCAGTTGCCAGCTCTTTCACTGGTGTCACACTACATTCCCCTTCATGCTTCCATGTTTGGTACAGTTTGTCAGAAGGAGAAAAATATAAACCATCAAGCACTGTCGTATCAAGCTACTGAAACTCTAGTTGCCTCTGGGGACAATTACTTTGGAGGCAGGTGAAGCGATTGTTCACGTTATTAATAATAAATAAAAACGGAAAATGCTGGAAACACTCAGCAGATACCATCTGTCGTGAGAAATGATTCAGCTCAATGATCTTACTGCAGAGCTGGAAGAAGATAGAAATTGAAGAGTTTAGAAGCAAATCAAAATTCAGGGAAAGCACAGTGGGGTTTGACGGGAGGAGATGCGGGAAGATCCGTTATAGGTTGCAGGTAGGATGATTCAATGGTAAAAAGAAGATGGGACAAGACATGTGATTACCATTTCCTGGTAGGTTGGTGGAGGCAGATTCAGCAGTATCATGCAAAACAGAATTGCTGATATATATATATATATATACTTGAAGGAAAAAAATATTAGAGTTATGGGGAAAGAGCTCCATGAGGATTAGTTGGGCATCTGTAGTGACTTTGAAGAATACACTTTCAGAAAGAACTTGAACTTATTACAATGAGGAGCTACCACTGATGACAGGCTCCTGACAATATACAGACAGTGGGATGATAACGATGTAGGCGTTGATGGTGTCACCCCAGCGGCTTCCACCAGCTAAGCATCTGTCAGATCAGGGTCAGCAATTGTCACACTCTTTATTCCTTCAGAAACGTTAGGCCTGGCAACTTTGTAACCTCGGTATATCAATCTCAATTATTGAATCCGCTTGGGTTCCAGCCTTTTTCAAGTAAAACTCTTCTTTGACCCTGCAAAAAATGTGGCAAAATCTGTCAATAACAAGGGCCGCGTGCAATTACTGGGCTGTGTGACAAAGTGGAAATACAGACTCACTTCACAACAGTATTAAATATCTACGCAGTATTTGTGATTCCGACTCCAGGGAATATATGCACAGTTTGCAGTGTTCTGTATCACAGTGTCGATAATGATGCATAAGTGAAAGAACCTGTCTTTTAATTCACTTTCCACTGACTGAGGATAGCTTGAAAACACAATTGTGAGGTCAGCTGACCTTGGAAAGACTGGCCATACTTGGTGTCACATTTGATTTGCACCAGAGGCAGAACTGTTGCATTTTTATACAGATGTGCAGGCAATTTCCTTTTGAAAAATCTTTGTGTTTTAGGTATCCTGAGTTCCATTTTTCTCATTCATTTATGGTACGGGACATCACCAACAAGGTCAGCATTCATTGCCCCTCCCAACTTGCCCTTGAGAAGGCCACCTTCATAACCTGCTGTCGTCCTCTTGTCATGTGTATGCACCCAGTGTGCTATTGGGGAAGGAGTTTCAGGATTTTTGTTTAGTTATATCCAATCAAAAACCAAATTGGTCCAACCAAAGTCCCTACAAGAGAGACATTACGGATCCAAGCTGACATGACAGGCTCCCCATTTCTTATCTTGGGCTCGATCAACATGATCCAAGCTGATAGAAGCAAGCATTACACTTCCTCCAGCGCTTGATCTGAGCTTCCATCTTAGCCAAAAGGCCTAGATGGCTTTGCCCATTCCTCCTCCTCCTCTAGGGAGGAGTTTCAGGATTTTAACCTAGCGATGGTGAAGGAAAGATATTATAGTTCCAAAACAGGATGGTGTGAGACTTGGAAGCTGATGTGGGTAATCTCCTTTAGGCGCGCTTAAACTGAATTGAGTACTTGATGAACTGAATTTGGTAGATGAAATTGTCCATTGAAAACGGGCTTAATACTGAAAGATTAGGAAGTGACAAATGTGATTTGAAAGATTGGTCAGTTAGCCAGCTATATGTAGTTCCAAAGTTCTCCAATTTTTCTTTTTATTTCTTCCCACTCAGCTGTAAGTAAGACCCAGGGCACTCCGAGAAGCACTGACCTGAATATCCAGGGAGAACAAAGAAGGTGATAATGAAATGCTACAGGTATCAGGAAACAAAAGCATTTGCTGGAGAGCTTTTCAGTTGAAATCAAAGTAGAGCATGATGGTATTTTAAAACTTGACCATCTCAAGTTATCTGACAAGGTCTTCCCAAGAAGTTTCAAAGGATGAAACAAAGAGAAATAATGATTAGGAAACAGGATTTCAAAAAAATGAATTGATGAGCAGTGAATAGTTCTAGATGCAAATCGTTCACAGGTGGGACAGGGTCATTCCTTGAAGCATGTATTGTGTATAAACGTGATTATGTTGCTAAATGTAGTTAAAAGTAAAGCACCCAAAGCAAGTGTTGGCCACCAGCACATAAACCATTAAAATGAAAAGACACAGGTTAGCCCTTTTGACTATGAAATGTCTTTTGGACAGTTGTTAACTGGCAAAAGTTATCATTCTACATCATCATGCTGATGATACCTCAATGCAAAGGTAGCTCGGTACCAGGCAAGTAATGATGCTCATTCCTGCTAATGCATAGGAACAGCCAGTGAGGGATTAGACTATTATAGATCATGGGGCAATAGAAAAACGGACTGTAATTGATCCATCACAGAAAATGTTTCCAAAATATAAAGCTTTGATTCCATGTGTGAGTGATAGGTTATAAATCCAAGTCCACAAAGTGTAATTCAATACAAACCTTCATTGACTTAAACTAACCATGGCTCATTACCCCTTCTTTCTGTACAGCATTGCTATTTATTCTGCACTGTAAGTATGTGGAGCTCCTTTCTCAACAGGGTAAGAGTTATTCACTGTGTAACTATAATGACACACTCACACAGACCTTGCCAGGATCACGAAAGGTATTTATTAACAAGGACAAAATGTACAGAGTGTGACACCCATGTCCCTTGAAAGGATATATTACAAAAAACTGCCCTTGAGAAAGTGGTGGTAAGATATTTTCTCGAACTGTCCATGTGGTGAAACTACTTCCACAATGCTGTGAGGGAGTTTCAGGATTTCAACCCAATAATGATGATGGAACAGTGCTATATCTCCAGATTGGGATATTATGTAACTTGGAGGGGAACTGGCTGGTGATAGTGATCTCATATGCCTGCTGCCCTTGCCCTTCTAGGTGGTAGAGATTGCCACATTGCTGTTGAAGGAGCCTTGGTGAGTTGCGACTGTTCATCTTGTAGCAGGTACACAATGCTGCCACTGTATGTCAGTTGTGGAAGGAGTGAATGTGTCACGTGGCTGGTGGGGTGTCCAGTAAGTAGGCTTTTTATTCCTGGAAAGTGTCGCGTTTCCTGGGTGTTGTTAAGGCTGTACTGACCATCTCAGTAATTGGCAAATATTCCATCATACTTGTGCCTTGTACTATTTAATAGGACAAAGATTACATGCCACATAATAAAATTACTACTTCTTTCACTATGGCAAGGCCTTCCCACTGTTCCCTGCTCCTCCAATAACAGATGTTTCTGCTAGTGTAAGCCCATCACCAACAAGTATGGTAGAAAACGGCCTTTGATTGGAGGAGCAGTTCCTTACAGAATCTGTCATTTCCGACTAGGTGGGGACTTGTTTGGGCAACAGAGGGGGATGATGGGGGGAGGAGGGGTGGTGGTTGGGGGGATGACTTTTCTCTGATCGAATTAATTCCAGCTGCATAACTTTTATTTCCTGTGATGACTGAGGAACCCAACTGGAAAAGAACATAGTTTATTAAGAGTGCAAAGTAAAATCCACTGCCATGGTATACACACATGAGCCCTACCTGGGACTATAATCCAGCAGGCCCAGTCCTAGGCCTGCCTTATATAAGGCGCAGGACTACTTTCCAGCTGGGCAGGCCGCTGCCTGTTACCAGAGGAACTTATGCTCAACAAACCCCACAGGGAGAGCAATCAGTGAATTGCATGGACCTTATAGGAGTATCCCATTCCAGAGCATTTTTCACGATGTGGGGTGGAATGAGATATTATTATAAGCTGCATTTGTGTGTATGGTCACTCACATACTTGGAAAAATGACTACACAATATACCATACTTCTTAACAGTGGAAGTATCAACCAGCTGGACAGCCACCCCATCCCAATAATTTGGGAAAAAATCAAGGTTGAATATGTGTCTCCTCCATACATATTAAATATGCTGATCGGATTCTGAAAAGGAGGGATGTAAATGGCTTTGCCAGGAGTCCAGTGGGCTCCTGTTTTGAAAGCATGATTGGTCAAAGCGTCTGGGTGTGGATGGGGTCTGATTGATATGGATGAGATGAGACAAAACTTTCACCATTGGAAAGGAAAGAAGTCTCTTAAAATCACAGGTGCAGGGGAAAAGGCAGTCATGTTTGCACCTCCACTAATTCTTTGTGCACTGATTCGATATGAAACAATCTGCACAATGCACACATAGCATACTGCATAACCTGGCACTTAGAAAAATCCGTGACACAATACTGTTTGTGTTAACTGATGACTGAAACTTAGTCAAACTTTGCCATGATCACTAGGATGTAGGATTTTTTTCTCATGATCAAGTTCTGTGATCATGTTTGGGGTTAGTTGAATGCTTTTGAGTGCATTCAAGGCAATTTAATGATGGTAAATTATCGCAAATAATGCTTGATCGCTGTGCGGTTTCATTTGATGTCAGTTGAGGACTACCAATGTCAATTGATTGCTGGCAGGATGATAAAAGATGGCTAAATGATCACTGTTGAACAGATGATCACAAATGAGTGCATATGATGCTTGTTCAAAGCAAATAATGTCAAACTTCTCTGTTAGGTGTTACTATCTGTGTAACTGTGTTACTACTTATTTAATACCTACTACAGGTTCAGATTTAACTGGCCAAGTTGTGATTAAACTGTTAATTATAAGTGAGTTAATGACTGTTAAAATAGCTCTCAATGTTCTCTTGAAACATGTTAAACCAATGTGTTATAAAAGAAATGTAAATCTGTCTTTGTGCCTAGAAATTAATGAATGTTAGCTAATACGATCTGGACTTTCACTCAGCCAGTATTTATCCTGCCCAGTTCGGTGTTGTTTTAACAGATAACCCAAGTTGGTTGTGGAAAATTTATCTTCTGGGAAAAACCTGATAGGCTGGAGCAGTTGAGAATGAGACTCTAACTGGTGTGTATTCATCGTACATCTAACACCAGGACAGCAGAGAATTTTAATGAAAGACTTGAAGCCTACTTTCTTGACCAGTGAATCTTTTAAGAACACTACCAGGGAACTTAGCAGTAATATCATGCACATGATATCAGGAGGATCCTCAGGAAGAAAATCCTTCCATTTTATTCTGACTGTAGCCAGCCAGAACCTCGACAATCTGCAGCAAATCAATGGTTCTTTCTCACTCAGGTCCTCTTTCAAGGCTCTGCTTGATATTGATTTCCATCTATTCATTATATTAAAAACGGTGCCAAATGCACTCATGTAATCAGAAACAGACAGTTGTTTCGGTTGTTGTTAAGTTTGCAAGTTTATTTATTCATGTCACAAGTCGGCTGACATTACCACTGCAATGAAGTTACTGTGAAAATCCCCTAGTCGCCACATTCTGGTGCCTGTTCACGTACACTGAGGGTGCATAGCCAATGATTTGATTTGATTTGATTTGATTTATTATTGTCACATGTATTGGGATACAGTGAAAAGTATTGTTTCTAGCGCGCTATACAGACGAAGCATACCATTCTTGGAGAAGGAAACGAGAGGCTGCAGAATGTAGTATTACAGTCATAGCTAGGGTGTAGAGGAAGATCAACTTAATGCAAGGTAAGTCCTTTCAAAAGGTCCATTCATGTCTTTCGGACTGTGGGAGGAAACCAGAGCACCCGAAGGAAACCCACGCAGTCACGGGGAGAATGTGCAGACTCCGCACAGACAGTGACCCAAGCCGAGAATTGAACCTGGGTTCGATAACCACTGTGCCACCGTGCTGCCCACTGTGTAGGCACTGATCTCAGGGGAAAAAAAGCTAATAAGAGCTACAGTGTTAAGAAGGATTGGGTTTTCCAATTGACAGATAGCCACACTAGCTGGAAATGTACTGAGAACTACATCAGGCTAGCAAGTCTTTCTATGGATCATTCACCCATGAGTGCAATGTACAATTTTCTAGCTGGTCTTTTAGGCCAGCCTAAAGTGCTCTTTTGTAAAAACAAAATTCCAAAAGCTCGTTTGATATTGGACTATGCAATAAAAGATGACAATGGCACTGAGTGTGATTTGCTGCATTCCCTGGTTACTCAAATGGGATCCTTAAGATGTGATGCTCCCGCAAGCAGAATGGAGATCTTGTATGTTTGGGCCCAAAGTGAATCCAACACTTACTCCTGGGATGCATCACACCCAGTCCTACTCCAATTTAAACAAAGCCTGATCTTAACCTTTGCTTCCTGTCCATCAACCCACGTTCTAGCTACACTGCCTTATCTCCCATCCACCTGAATATTAAAATAGAGCCTGACCAGCATTTATCCCTCAATAATCATGCCATTGCTGTACCTGGGACTTTGCTGTGCACAAATTGGCTGCCATGTTTCCTACATTGCAACAGAGGCTACATTTCAAAAGTGTTTTTAATTGGCTGTCAAGTGCTTTGAGATACCCTGAGGTGCTGTGTAAATGCGTGTTTTTCTTTTCTCTTTGTTATTGTTTTTTCCTTACCAAAATTAGAGAGAATAGACTTGTACCTATATCGTATTCCCAGGGCATCTCGGAGGGTTTCGTAGCTAATGGATTAATTCTGAAGCGCACTCACTGTTGCTGTATAAATAAACAAGGTTCAGCATGGTCCCAGCAATAATAGATGACTAGATAATCTGGAGGCGATTTTCAGTGTTGGCGAGGACAGAAAACTAGATTAGTTAAGAGCCTCAGAGTGAATGAAACACAATTATGTTGGTGTTACTGACAATGCGCCTGGTTTTACTCATGTTTCCTTTTTTCAGTTCAATCTGCCAGAGGAAGGAAAATAAAGGCCCCCAAACACCGATTATGGTTCTCAAGGATTATGTAGTGTGTTGCTTATTTGTACCTCTTGTCCTGTAACAGTGCCCCTCAGATGTGGTGAATAAAATGTTATTTAATTCTCTTGGAAGTTGCTTTGTATTATATGAGCAGACCTTTACTGTCAGTCTCAGCTAACGGTGCCAATTTGTAATTAAAGATGACTTGTCCAGTTTCTTTTTGAAAGTTATCACTGAATCTCCTTCCGCCACCTTTTCGCCAAGCCTCTACTTTCTCAGAAGACTAAGGCAATTTGGCATGTCAGCCACGACTCTCACCAACTTTTACAGATGCACCATAGAAAGCATTCTTTCTGGTTGTATCACAGCTTGGTATGGCTCCTGTTCTGCCCAAGACCGCAAGGAACTACAAAAAGTCATGAATGTAGCCCAATCCATCACGCAAACCAGCCTCTCATCCATTGACTCTGCCTACACTTCCCGCTGCCTCGGTAAAGCAGGCAGAATAATTAAGGACCCCACGCACCCCAGACATTCTCTCTTCCATCTTCCTCCGTCGGGAAAAAGATACAAAAGTCTGAGGTCTCGTGCCAATCGACTGAAGAACAGCTTCTTCCCTGCCGCTGTCAGACTTTTGAATGGACTTACCTTGCATTAAGTTGATCTTTCTCTACACCCTAGCTATGACTGTAACACTACATTCTGCACTCTCTCGTTTCCTTCGGTAAGTTTTGTCTGTATAGCACGCAAGAAACAATACTTTTCACTGTATGTTAATACATGTGACAATAATAAATCAAATCAAAATTAAGGCATTGTGTTCCAGATCACCTTATTTGAGAATATTTTCCTCACTTCCTGTATTTTCCTTTGATGTATCTGCAAATATTCTGGGTCTCTGACCTACTTCCCGCTCTGCACAACTTTTTTGAATAGTTCCCTGGCATGTCTTAGTGATGCCTTGTGAGACCAGTTGGGAATTCCAGCTTAATATCTTGTTGAAACACAATCTGTCTGAAAGTGCGCTTTGAGAACCTTCCTTGATTTGCCCCTGGGAAATGGATTGAGACAAAGAACTGAACTGAGATCAATTGGAAAATACAGTCTCCACAATGCAAAGATAGAAAGGATAATGGAGAGTCAGAAATGAGGGTGGTGGGCTGGGAATGATGCAACATAAGCAGAGAAGACCCAAATTACCTGGTCAAAAAATTCAGCAGAACAAAATGACAGATCAGTAAACAGGAATCTTCAAAAATAAGGTCGATAGAATACAATATAATAATATTTCTGTGGTGACTGTCCTTTTAAGGGAAACACAGCAGAGTAAGGGTCACATGGGCTGCATGACCAATCAGGACACAGGGTATGGGATCAATCCATGGTGAAAGAAGCTCCGAGGCAGAGACATTTTGGGAGCTAACTACAGTCATGTAGCTGCTGTACAATTTGCATTCATAAATACCTTTAGGGGGTGACTCTCCCAGCCCGCTGGGCTGCTAGTGGGCCGGGAGACATAAGCGGAAGCCATTTAGGGGGCTCCCCGCTGGGTGCCACGGCATCTGCGTGTCTCCGGGTCCTGGATTTCTGGCGGCGTGAGTTCTGTGCTGGAAATCAATGCGGAGTTGCTTTAAATATTTAAGTGTTGATTTCAATCCTATTAGTGGGCCCGGGAGCTGATGTCCTGACCCTGCTGGTGGGAAGGGAAGCTCTGGAGGCCCCCCCCCCCAGGAGGTTGGGGGAAAGATTCTTGGCTTTCTGACACACTATCAGTAACCCCCACAGCTTGCCTCCTGGACTTGCAGAATCTCACTGGCTGTCCTGTCTGGAGACAATACACATCTCTTTAACCTGTGCTTAATGCTCCCTCCACTCACATTGTCTGTATCTTTAAGACCTGGTTGACTGTAGAGATTCGCATTCTAATCAGTATTCTGTAACTTGATTTTGTGTCTCTGTATGCCCTGTTTGAGAGCAGATTTCCACTCCATCTGATGAAGGAGCAGCGCTCCGAAAGCTAATGGCATTTGCTACCAAATAAACCTGTTTGACTTTAACCTGGTGTTGTTAAAACTCTTACTTGGAAAGGGTCCAGAGGAGGTTCACAAGAATGATCCCTTGAATGAAGAGCTTGTCGTATAAGGAACGGTTGAGGACTCTGGGTCTGTACTCGTTGGAGTTTAGAAGGATGAGGGGAGATCTTATTGAAACTTACAGGATACTGCGAGGCCTGGATAGAGTAGACATGGAGAGGATGTATCCACAAGTAGAAAAAACTAGAACCAGAGGGCACAACCTCAGGCGAAAGGGATGATCCTTTAAAACAGAGATGAGGCGGAATTTCTTCAGCCAGAGAGTGGTGAATCTGTGAAACTCTTTGCTGCAGAAGGCTGTGGAGGCCAGGTCATTGAGTGTCTTTAAGACAGAGATAGATAGGTTCTTGATTGATAAGGGGATCAGGGGTTATGGGGAATAGGCAGGAGAATGGGGATGAGAAAAATGTCGGCCATGATTGAATGGCGGAGCAAACTCGATGGGCCGAGTGGCCCAATTCTGTTCCTATGTTTTATGGTCTTCTGGTCTTCTCAGCTGCGATTGGCTTAAAGAAATCAGTTGAATTGGGCTGAGATTTTTCAAATGCGGCAGGGGAACTGCCCGAACTGATGAGAAAATACGAGAGCATCTTTTGTGATGAATTAGGCAAAATTCATGGGCTACAAGCTGAGACTTATATGGATCCAGAGGCGATTCTCCGATTCTTTAAGCCAAGACCGGTGCCATATGCCTTGCAGGAGAAAGAGGATATTGAATTAAACAGGCATTTTCCGGCCAGTTCAGTTTTAGGAACAGACCGAAAGTCTCCATATTGAAACTGGACAAGACCATCTGCATTTGCGGCGATTATAAGCTAACAGTTAATCAGGCTGCCAAGCTGGATAAATATCCAAACCTGACAACTGAAGACCTGCTTGCAGAGTTGATCAATCTTACACAAAGCTGGATATGAGTCACAAGTACCTCAAATTAGATGACGCTCCCCTGGAGTGTGTCATGATAAACACACTCAAAAGGCCACTCCATGCCTGCCTTTTGGCATGAATTCAGCAAACTTGTATTGTCCCCCTTGCATATTCAGTTAAAGAAACACCATAGTTGGTTTTGGAAGGCTCCTCAGGTGGAAGCTTTCAACAGAGTGAAGCAATTGTCTAACGGACAATGGAGAGTCTGCTGCAGGGGCCACTGTGGGTTGTAGTATACTTTGATGATATCCTTATAACCCAATCGACAGAGGCCGAACATCTAGCAATCGGAGAAAGGGTGTTAAAGAGGTTTCAGGAGGCTGGAGTTTGCCTCCAGAAAGAAAAGTGCGCCTTTCAAACCACATTGCATACTTAAGATGACCTACTTGGGCACCGTGTAGATCACAAGGATTACACCATTTGGAAGAAAGGTTAAGGTGATAAAGGAGGTGTCTACCCCCATAAACACAACTGAACTCAATTCATTTTTGAGGTAAGGGGCATCTAGACGAATACATGAATAGGATGGGAAGGGAAGGATACGGACTCCGTAAGTACATGTGGTTTTAGTTTAGGCAAGCATCATGATTGGCACAACCTTGGAGGCCGAAGGGCCTGTTCCTGTGCTGTACTGTTCTTTGTTCTTTGTTCTTTTCTCTTTGATGGCAGACTACTATGGATATTTTTCTAGCAAACTTGTATTGTCCCCCTTGCATATTCTGTTAAAGAAACACCATAGTTGGTTTTGGAAGGCTCCTCAGGTGGAAGCTTTCAACAGAGTGAAGCAATTGCTGCATTCCTCAAACCGGTATGACACTTCAATCCATCAAAGAACCGATATTAACCTGCGATGCTTCTACAAATGGTGTTGATGTGGTTGTTGTCCCATAAGATGGTTGGAATAACTTTACACATAACATCAGCAGGGTTTCATAACAGGGAGAGAGAAGGAAGTTTTGGGAGAATTTTTCAGGAGGGTAGGGGCAAATCATAGGATCCCTACAGTATAGAAAGAGGCCATTCAGCCCATCAAGCCTGCACTGACAACAATCCCACCCAGGCCCTATCCCAGTAACCCCGTATTTACCCTACTAAGCTCCCTGACACTAAAGTGCAATTAAACATGCCCTATCAACCTAACCCTCACATCTTTGGAATGTCAAAGGAAACTGGAGCACCCGGAGGAAACCCACGCAGACACAGGGAGAACGTGCAAACTCCCCACAGATGGTCACCAGACGCCGGAATCGAACCCGGGTTCCTGGCACTGTGAGGCAGCAGTGCTAACCACTGTGCCACCGTGCCGCCCAGAAAAGAGGGCATGACTTTCATTGTGGGGCTCAGAGGAATGTTCTTACTCTATCTTAAGTTGTCAAACTGCCAGGATTTGAATGCTGTCTCTCTGACCCCACAAAGGACAGTTTTACAGGACCTTGGAAAGCCTTTTCATTCTTCCCGCCATCTTCTGACCTGCTGCAGTTCAGTTAGAAAGAAGCGTCACCCTTCACTCAGGCCCCATTTCAGATGCGGTCGGGGTCCTATTGATTTCATTGGACCCCGATTAACATTTATGCACAAGGGGGAGGCGATGGCCTAGTGGCATAATCACTAGACTATTAATCCAGGAACTCAGTTAATGTTCCAGGGATCCGGCTTCGAATCCCACCACGGCAGATGGTGGAATTTGAATTCAATCAAAAATATCTGGAATTAAGAATCTACTGGTGACCATGAAACCATTGTCGATTGTTGGAAAAATTCATCTGGTTCACTAATAGTCCTTAGGAAGGAAATCTGCTGTCCTTACCCGGCCTGGCCTACATGTGACTCCAGAGCCACAGCAATGTAGTTGACACTTAACTGCCCTCCAAGGGAAACTCGGGATGGGCAGAAGATCGCCAGATCGCCAGTCAGTGATGCCCATGTCCCATGAACGAATAAAGAAAAACTTATGGCTGTCTCTGGTGGGCACTTTGTCCCCTGCCAAAGCCAGAAAGTTAAAATTGAAGACGTACAGGAGGGTAGGGCGAGTAATGGAACCACTCAATTTTAACTGCTAGACCACTCCGTTTCTGCTGAGTGGGGAAAGTTAAACCATTGCACATCTTGAAACTCACAGGCCTTCATTCGTGTTTTCTCATCATTAAATCTTTGGCAGCTCCCTCCAGTGCTGCAATGCCAGTTTTAAATGGGAGAAATTAATGCAATGTGGGAATCAATTAAATTCTGAGCAAATCTGTACATTCCTTGTTAATTGCAGCTAACAAGCAAAACATTGTTAACATTGTGTATGCATGTTTATTTGCATTCAAAATTTTTATGTTCAGAGGAGATTAGAAGTGTCAAGAGAAGTTAATGTCCATTCGATTATTAGCGATTCACCAGACTTCTGCTCTTTAATGCACAATTAGATGTGCTGGCTGTAAATTAAATCTCCAAATGCACTCAGGTTAACTGAAAGTGAATGGGAACATAATCTAATACCGATGTTGCATTTACATTTAGCACACGGGATCAGCTAAAATGAAGACAGCCATTTAACCTGTATGATCTACCTCTTCCATTTTTATAGCATCTAACCATATTCTTTTCTTCAAATAAAAAGCCGGGGTGGCACGGTGACACAGTGGTTAGCGCTGCTGCCTCACAGCGCCAGGGACCTGGGTTCGATTTCCGACTTGGGTCACTGTCTGTGCGGAGTCTGCAAGTTCTCCCCGTGTCTGCGTGGGTTTCCTCCGGGTGCTCCAGTTTCCTCCCACAGTCTGATAGATGTGCTGGTTAGGTGCATTGGCCATGCTAAATTCTCCCTCCATGTACCCAAACAGGTGCTGGAGTGCAGCAACTAGGGGATTTTCACAGTAGTTTAATCGCAATGTTTATGTAAGCCTACTTGTGACTAATAAATCAACTTTAAAATTTTATGTCATGGCCTCATCTAACCTTCCTGACAACTTGATTCATCTGTTGATTACTATTGTATAAAGAAATACTTTTTGTTGTCTACGCACTTCACAACTCAGAATATGTGCCCTTGCATCCCGCTGCCTTCTGCATCACATTTTTAACATGCAGTTATTCCTGCACAGCTTTACACAGTATGTTTTCCTTCAGATCTGATGAATTTACACCAAGGCAGAGCAAATCTGATCAAATCTGTAAAGCTGTTTAATTATCTTTAGTCAGAACAATTTGCACATAAATATCACAGATAGCATCACTGAGTAAGTAAAGCAGGGAGTGCAACTAGGGGAGCAAGACAAAGGAAGCCTTGGCCTACTGACTATCTTCTATTCTAGTGCAGAGAAAAAGATACAGGACATCCAGCAACTAAACAATAAGTCCCACAGATGTGGAGGCAAAGTGTTTTTAGTGAGATGTAATGAGGACAAAGAACAATTTAAAGAGCTATGGTAAAAAATGAGAAAGCTGGCTGTAAACTGCACAAATTAACTTGGTTCTGCATCATAACTATCTTATCCATATAGATCTGCTTTTTCAAATTATCTCCTTCTCCTGTTTATGGATGTTGCATGTATTTACCTCAAATTGTTGTCAACAGCAATCCAAGGAGGTAGCAATTGTTAGCAAAAGGTAGCAAAAATGCAGCTATTGTTTAAAGTTAAAATTTACTTATTGGTGTCACAAGTAGGCTTACATTAACACTGCAATGAAGCTACTGTGAAAATCCCCTGGTCGCCACACTCTGGCGCCTGTTCGGGTACACTGAGGGAGAATTTAGCATGGCCAATGCACCTAACCAGCATGTCTTTTGGAGGAAACTGGAGCACCCGGAGGAAACCCATGCAGACATAGGGAGAATGTGCAGCCTCCGCACAGACAGTGATGCAAGCTGGGAATCGAACCCAGGTCCCTGGCACTGTGAGGCAGCAGTGCTAACCACTGTGCCACCCTAAAGATTCATTTCAGTAAATAAGTATGTTAATTTGACTTTCTCCACTTACAAAATCGAACTGGAACAAAAAAAATAGTTATGAAGATATTGCATAAGGAGCAAATTAGGCTACAGAAGAGCTAATTTCAGCTAAGACAGCTAGTGTGTAACTATCTGAAATGAGTCAGTATCTGGGGCTGGTGAAACATTACATCAGTAAGTCATTATTGTAAAAATTGAATGGTAGCCTCGACTTAGGATCATAGAATCCCTACAGAAAGAGGGCATTCGGCCCATCGAGCCTGCACCAACAGCAATCCCACCCAGGCCCTATCCTCATAACCCCACATATTTACCTTGCCCCTGACACTAAGGAGCAATTTATCATGGCCAATCAACCCAAGGACACCTTTGGACTGTGGGAGGAAACTGGAGCACCCGGAGGAAACCCACGTAGTCTCAGAGAGAACGTGCAAACTCCACACAGCCACCCAAGGCCGGAATTGAAACTGGGTCCCTGGCGCCGTGAGGGAGTGCGAGACACTGTGCCGCCCTAAAGGACATCAGTGAACCAGATGGATTTTTCCGACAATCAACAATGGTTTCATGGTCATCAGTAGATTCTTAATTCTAGATATTTGTTATTGAATTCAAATTCCACCATCTGCCATGGCAGGATTCGAACTCGGGTCCCCCGAACATTAGCTGAGTTTCTGGATTAATAGTCTAGCGATAATACCACTGGGCCATCGCCTCTCCTGTGTTCTGTTTGTAAAGCAGGGCTACTCTTATAAAAAGATAAAATTCAAGGGTTTTTAACATGCAGCAAATGGGTCATAAAGCATCAAACCCTTGACCCCCTTTATGAGGACATCACACAGGGTGCCATTGGAGGGAGCTAGTATCCAGCCTGGTTACTGAACATGTTTGTGCTGACCAGTACATTCATACTTAGTGCACAGTCATTGGTTCAGTGATTGCAAATTGAATCATGTTAAATGCAGTGTTAGTAGCACTCCGCATGCAGAAGAGAAAATGACTGCCCTAATGACCGTGAAAATGCTTTCAAATACCAAAGTAACTTGTCTGTTTCTGCAGCGTGGCAGAGAGACAACAGGAATAGCCTGGTCACTCGGGAATCACAACACACTGCATCAGTCATCCCGCTCAAACCAATACCAGCTCGACAACAAATATTTGATATGGGATGAGGAGATTAATGGGAAATGCAGGGTGAATCATTGATCAAAGATAAGGAAAGGACAAGGTTGTGTGTGCTGAATAGTTCGCTGCCGCTGGGCCAGGCAACCAGATGAATGATTTTGCAATCCCAACCTTCTGCAGCCATCCACGAAACAGAGCCCTTCAGTAGATTCTTAAAATGACTGCCGATGATATTGGCAGACAAGTGTTAAAATACGCTTAATTGACATTCTTTTTGTCTAACCTTTTAGGAGACTCAGAAAAGCTGCAACAAGTCATGCAGACTCGGATGACATTGGAGTAGCCAGACAGTGGAATTATTTTAGGGATTTATCATGAACCCACTACATCCAGTTCTTCCACAAAGGAATCACTCAGAAGCCAGGTATCATAGCAAATGTAGACAGGGATGAGGGACTTCAGTCACGAGGATAGATTGGAGAAGTTGTAGCTGTTCTCCTTAGAGAAGAGAGGAGCTTTGATTGAGGTGTTCAGAATCATGAGGGGGTCTGATAGAAATAAACTGTTCCTGTTCAAATTACAGTAAGTAGTCTCACAACACCAGGTTAAAGTCCAACAGGTTTATTTTCGGAGCGCTGCCCCTTCATCAGGTGAGTGAAGAGTTCGGTTCACAAACAGGACATATATAGGCACAAACTCAATTACAAGATAATGGTTTGAATGCGAGTCTTAACAGGTAATCAAGTCTTTACAGGTGCAGACAATGTGAGTGGAGAGAGGGTTAAGCACAGGTTAAAGGGGTGTGAATTGTCTCCAGCCAGGACAGTTAGTGAGATTTTGCAAGCCCAGGCAAGTTGTGGGGGTTACAGATAGTGTGACATGAACCCAATATCCCGGTTGAGGCCGTCTTCATATGTGCGGAACTTGGCTATCGGTTTCTGCTCAGCGACTCTGCGCTGTCGTGTGTCGTGAAGGCCACCTTGGAGAACGCTTACCCGAAGATCAGAGGCTGAATGCCCTTGACTGCTGAAGCAATGTTCCAAAAGCTCGTACTACCAAATAAACCTGTTGGACTTTAACCTGGTGTTGTGAGACTTCTTACCGTGCCCACCCCAGTCCAACGCCGGCATCTCCACATCATGTTTCAAATTAGAGGACACCAATTTGAGGTGATTGGCAAAAGAACCAGAGGCGAATGAGGAAAAGCTATTTTTACGCAGCGAGTGGTTAGAATCTGGAATGCACTTACCTGAGTGTGTGACCGAGGCAGATTCAGTTCCAGCTTTCAAATGATTCTTGTTCTTCTATTTCTTGATTCCTCTGACCGCAGGCAGAACCTTTTCACAATCATTCATCGAACCATGGCAAAGTCCTGTGATATTTTACTCATGGCAGGGAGAGCAGACGGGCTCCAAGTCTACCTCAACCGAAGGGGAATCGAACCCCATGCAATTGGTGTTCATCTAATTGGCATGCGAGCCAAATGGCCAATGACCTAGCCTAGTTGCTCTTGCAGAGAGCTGACATGAAGATGATAGGCCGAATGGCCTCCCTTTGTGCTGTAACCATTCTATAATTCCAGGAGGGATCAGTACAACAGGTTATTACGATAACTACAAGCACGCAAATGGGCTCCTACAGAAATAAAAACATGTTATGAAGACTGAAAGCTGTTATATATTATTACTGTTGAGATACAGCTTTTTTTCATCTGCAAGTGAAAGGGCACCTAGGAAACGGGAGGTCACATATTTATATGTAACAATTTCCATGCCTTGGTCTGTGGAGAGTCCAATCACCAGGCAGGTCTCGGGGGAAAAACTGTCAACTTCAACAGTTCTGAAATTTTCTCCAATCATTGAATGCATCACTGATACACATCTGGAAAACTTTTGTCTGTCCAACATCTGGTGCAGTGTATGGCCTGACTTGTATTTTTTTATTCCTTCATGGGACATGGGCATCGCTGGCTGACCAGCATTTGTTGCCCATCCCTAGTTGCCCTTGAGCTGAGTGGCTTGCTAGGCAATTTCAGGGAGCAGTTGGGAATCAATCACGTTGTTGTGGCTCTGGAGTCACATGTAGGCCAGACCAGGTAAGAATGGCAGATTTCCTTCCCTAAAGGGCATTAGTGAACCAGATGGGATTTTCTGACAATTGACAATGGTTTCAGGGTCATCAGTAGATTCTTAATTCCAGATATGTTTTATTGAATTCAAATTCCACCATCTGGCATGGCAGGATTCAAACCTGGGTCCCCAGAACATTAGCTGAGTTTCTGGATTAGCAGTCTAGCAATTAATCCACTTGGCCATAGCCTCTCCGTACACAAAGATATACTGAAAGAGGATATCTGCTTGATCATAACTGAGCTGACAGCACTCTCTCCCTTGAGTGAGCAGGAAATGGGTTCAAGTCCCTCCTCAGCAATCTGAGTGCATATTCCCTGGGCTGACACGGGAGAGCACTCTAAAAGGAACACTCCGTGGGCGAGGTTGAGAAACTAAACTGAGGCTCCATTTGCCCTCCCAGGTAGGCATAGAAGATCCCATGCGAAGAAGCGCAGAGCTTAGAAACTGCCATCGGCCTCCTTTAATTCGGCAAGTTTAGTTGCGAGTCAGGTCATTTTTCTGGGCAGGATTTTCTGGCTGCGCTCCTGATGTCCTAGCCAACATTTATCCCTCAACCAACACCTGAAATATGTTATCTGGCTATTGTTTCACTGATGGCTATGGGATCTTGCTGTGCACAAATTGATAGCCGCATTTCCGCTATGGCAGGAAATACAGGAGACGTGAGGGAGAACTTTCATTTCACAGATGGAGTGCTAATGATCTGGAACATGCTGCCTGAAGCAAAGATGATCAATAATTTTAAAAGGGCATTGGATAGGAAGGTGAAAGAAATAAAATTGCAGGGATATCAAGATAGAATGAGACAATGAGAATGACCGTATTGCTCACCAGGGGCTGAAATTGACTCAATGGGATGAATGGTCTCCTTCTGTGCTGTCATGAGTTTATGACTACAATTTAAAAGTACTTCATTAGTTGTAAAGTATTTTGAGACAAACTGAGGTCATGAAAGAACTATAGGACCTGATTGCTTTTTTTTTATTCATTCAGGGGATGTGAGTATCACTGCTTAGGCCGGCATTCATTGCCCATCTCAAATTTTCCCTTGAACTGAGTGGCTTGTTAGGACATTTCAGAGTCAACCACATTGCTGCGGGTCTGGATGTGACCTACGGGGAAAGTTTTTCACACAGAGGGTGCTGGGTGCCCGGAATGCCAGCGGAGGTAGAATCCCTACAGTGCAGAAGGAGGCCATTCAGCCCATCGAGCCTGCATTGACAACAATCCCACCTTTTCCCATAACCCCACATATTTACCCTGCTAATCCCCTGACACTAAGGTGCAATTTAGCACGGCCAAATAACCTAACCTGCACTTCTTTGGAGTGTGGGAGGAAACTGGAACACATGGAGGAAACATGCAGATACAGGGAGAACGTGCAAACTCCACACAGTCACCCGAGGCCGGAATTGAACCTTGGTCCTTGGCACTGTGAGGCAGCAGTGCTAACCACTCTGCCACCATGCCACCCATTGCATGTGGTGCACGAGGTGGCATTAGCAGGCATGTTTGCAGTGTTCAAGGCATCTCTTGATAGACGTATGAACGGGAGGTGAATAGATGGATAGAAACGGCATGTGGGCAATGAGTAATGGCACTAAATGTGAATTGATGTGAAGATGCCAGCATTGGACTGGGGTGGGCACAGTAAGAAGTCTCACAACACCAGGTTAAAGTCCAACAGGTTTATTTGGAATCATTTTCAGATACTAGATTCCAATAAGATTCCAAATAAACCTATAGGACTTTAACCTGGTGTTGTGAGACTTCTTACTATAAATGAGGATTGGAATTGGTGCAGGTTTGGTCGGCCAAAGGGCCTGTTCATGTACTGTATTCTTTGTTTGTTATTCATGTACTTGGCCATGTTTATGGTCACATGATCTCATGCTGATCTTGCTTCCAATCCATAGCCAACAAAAGACATGGTGCTCCATCCATGCAGCTTGAAGTGTCCTGTTGCTATTAGCATAAGTTTCATACAACTTTGCGAGCCATGTGATCTTTGTCCGCTCCCTCAAGCTGCTTTAACCTCAGGACACCTTGGAGTAGTAGACACAATTTGAAAACCAAACACTATGTTGAAATTCCTTTTAATTGCTACTTAACAAGCAATTAATCTTGAGCAGTAACCCAGGGTCCATGCATGATTATGTAGATTTCTTGAACACAAACTTCCAAATTTGATCCTCACTAATATACATTCAGATCTTGTGCTGCTGTTAACTCTCAGAGTAAATTAGATTTCATTGCATTGTTCATTATCAATATTTACTTGCACGCTATGTACATTTGAACTGAAAATTAATTAATGTTGGAATCTAAAGGACCTTCTGTCACTCCACCGTAATATCGTCAGTGAAAGTATGGTGCTAACCACAGTTACACACGGTTTCCACAACATTTTTGGCAATGTTACAGAGGTTGTCATCATTAGAAATTCCCAACCACCATTGCAAAAATGATGAGCAACAGAGAGGCTCAAATTAATACTTGTCATAGTCATAGCTCATAGATTCATCTACAACACAAGCGAGAGTGTCACTTTGGAGGATGAAGCTATTGTGGTATCGATTTTGGATTACAGTCCCTTGTCTGCCTTTATTTTGTATTTCCATTACCTGTATCAGAGTTTCCCCATTCATCACTTTGTTTCCATCAAATGGTGTATCAGGTTCTACATTATCATTACTAGCCTCTCATCAATCAAGAGTTTGTAGTCCCGTGAGCTTCCATCTCCACTGCAGCACAGATTCCTGAAGTCAGTTTTGCTGGCGCACCAGGTTCTGTGATCATGACCTTAAAGAACTTCCATACATAACCAATCTCTCCAGTTAAATTATGTACATTTGCATCTAACACAGACACTCTGTAAAACCCTTCCTGCCCCCACCATTACCCCAAAACTTCCACAATTTCTTATTGTTCTATTTTCTATATTCAGTAGGTCTTACAAAAAGGTTCTGAGTCTCATATGGTTAAACATTCAGGCCAGAATTTTCCAGCCATTCCAGCCCCGCCGCTGCTGCAAGCGAGGGTGGAGAATTTGGAGCTCAGCCAAATCTCCGTGAACTGCAGCGGGACCAGAAACTCCTTCATGTTTGTTGATAACACATAATTAAATATATATAATCCCACCTCTAGGCTTGCTTTTCTACACCGGGCAAAAACTTTCTGGCTGTTCACGCCAGCAGGATCTTACAGTCCCATCAACAACGCACCCCGTTGGAGGTTTTCCAGCAGTGAGGTGTGCATTCAACAACCTCATTGACAATGGCAGGATCAGCAGGTCCCGCCACCAGTCAATGGCAGGTTGCTTCCTGCTGCCATGAAACATGCAATGGGTTGAGTGGTAAATCCTGCCTCAGGTCTCCATCTAATTCACAACTCTCTCCAGACTCAGACCATGTGTCGATTTACACCACACAATGGGCAGTACCATACCCAGTTCCACATTAACCCTTGCTACCAGATACCCTTATGGTGTGCCGCACCCCCACCTCTTTACCTAACATACTTACATTACAATCATGTTTATCCAATGTATTCACATTACCATTATGTTACGCCATCTCCCCCACACATAGATTCAGATGATCTGGAGGCTTGGTGATTCTTTCAGATCTTGTTCTGGTTACATTTGGAAGATTTGTAGGCTATGTTGATTTGGACAAACTTCGTTGATTCAGGGGTTGTTTAATAGATAGTCTTTCTGGCACTTGGTTATCTTTTCCTAATTCTCTTTTTCTTCTCCTTGAAGTTGAACCTTGTTAACACCCCATCTAGTCTGCTTGAGGGCCATCAGTTTGTCCCGTTCTTTCCCGAGAGAACATTTACTCTGTTCATTCTTGGTATGAACCAGGTGTTTCCTTTCGTATGTGGTCTGCTGTGAGTTGACGGTGTCTCTCCCTGTCATGTGGATGTGTCTTCTTGGTGGGCTCACCTTGCAGTTTGGCCTTTCTCGCTTCATCGTGTTCCACATCTCATTGAGATATGCTTCGGCCAGTTGTTCCAGCAATGACTTGCATTTGGGTGTGTTGGCTGGAGGTTGCAGCCATGATGGTTGGAAGTATTGTGGCAGCAATGACTGGAGCCTGAGTTTGGGGATCATCTTGATGTTACTGGTCATCCTCTTCATTGCCTTCCACCCGAGGCATCGTGGTAACATGCTGAGTGTCTGGCTGGTCTGACCAAAGAGAAGCTTAAAAGAAAGCAGCTTCTGGTGAAAGACATGTTTGCTTTATTTTCCCCTTTCAGGAATACGTAGGAAAAGGGGTCAAAAGCCAACTGCAGCCTGGTCTCAGTGTGCTAGTCTAGTGTTTCAGTTCTACTGTGCTGGTGTGTGCTATGACAGTTACTATGAAGAACTTCCATTAGGGATCCCTGTGCTTGCAGATAAAAAACTCTTTTGCTCTATTTACTGGAAGCAAGTCACCAGTCGCAAAGTCGCAACTGAAATAAAAACAGGACAACTCCTTTCAGTTAATCTGCAGAATCAAGAATCTCCAAGTCAACTGCTGATGTCAGCACTATTGGAATCACCCGGCTTAATGTCTGCAATGTTTCACATTTCACCTCACAGACAAGCCAAAGACTTTTGTGTTTGGACTCACTTCTCATTTCTAATCTGTGCATTTTTGTTCTGCTTTTTATTATTTTCTTCTCACACTTTAGTAACCAAAACTTTATTATTCTTTCTTTTACTTAAGAAAACCTGGCTAAATTGGCTCCTTTTAAAACATAAATATACTTGGACTGGAAAAAGGCATCCATGAGGGAAGGGACCATTATTAAATTAACCTTGTTGCAACTGAGGTGGTTAAATAAAGGAGGGGAGACATCAGTCATCACCTGGGAGCATCATAAATTGGGGGTTTCTCATCCGGAATCACAGCAAATTGGGGGGACCTCACCTGGGGACTGGTCACAACACAGGCTGCACTTCACTGTGCCACAGTGACTTCCTTTGGCAACTTTTGGGAACACAGTTGCATTGGTCAGCTGTGGCACAACTGGCAGAACGCTCACATCTAAATCAGAAAATCATGTAAGAAGTCTCACTACACCAGGTTAAAGTCCAGCAGGTTTATTTGGAATCACGAGCTTTCGGAGCACTGCAAGGAACAGAACTCTGAAAGCTCGTGATTCCAAATAAACCTATTGGACTTTAACCTGGTGTTGTGAGACTTCCTACTGTGCCCACCCCAGTCCAACGCCGGCATCTCCACATCAGAAAGTCATGTGTTCAATTTCCACTCCAGACCCGTGAGCACAGGGTGTGAGCTGATCATCTCT
Source organism: Mustelus asterias (assembly GCF_964213995.1). NCBI lineage: Eukaryota > Metazoa > Chordata > Chondrichthyes > Carcharhiniformes > Triakidae > Mustelus > Mustelus asterias. Next base: position 102,727,713 of record NC_135813.1, read on the forward strand.
GTCGCTGGTGCCCTGCTGCACTGTTGGAGGTGCAATGCTACGGATGAAACATGAAACTCAGTGACCTGTGAAAGTTGGTAGTGGTCTTCTCCCTCAGCTAAATCTCAAAGATTTCATGAAGAAGAGCAGAGGAGCTTTCCTCGGAGGACCTTTTGAATTTCAAAAGGACATTGGTGGATTGAGCAGACAAGTGGCAGATGAAGTTCAATGCACAGCAGTGTGAGCTGATTAATTTTGGTGAGAAGAATATAAACAGACAGTATAAAATAAAGGGAGAAACTCTAAAGGAGATCCAGGAACAAAGGACTTCATTGTCTATGTATATAAGTCACGGAAGATGGCAGGGCATGTTGAGAGCAATTAATAAAGCACATAATTTCCTAGGTTATATTGATAGGGGAATTGAGTACAAGAGTAAGGTCATGGTGAACTTGTATAAGGCACTAGTTAGGTTTCCTCTGGAGTACTGCATCCAGTTCTGAGCACCATACATGAGGAAGGATATGAAGGTATTGCAGAGAGTACAGAGGAGATTCACAAGAGTGATTCCAGTGATGAACAACTATACAGCTAGGAGGATAGATTTGTGAGGCTGGCTCTGTTTTCCTTGGAGAAATGTAGGCTGAGAGGAGAATTGATAGATGTATTCAAGATCCTGAGGGGTATGAACATGGGCAATAGTGAGAAACTATTCCCACTCAAGAGTACATCAAGAACTAGAGGACACAGATTCAAAATCATGGGCAAAAGGAGTAGAAGAGATGTGGGGAAAATCTTATTCACCCAGGGGGTGGTTGGAGACTGGAACAAACTTCCTGAGAAGGAGATGGAGACAAGTTTGATCCAAGTATTCAAAAGGGAATAGGATTTCTATCTGAAAAGAAAGAATGTGCAAGGGGATGAGGATAAGGCAAGAGAGTAGAACTAGGTAGAATGTTCCTTAAGAGAACTAATGGAGACTCGATGGGCTGAATGGCCTCCGTCTGCACTGTAAGGATCCTGTGAGTCCTGGCCACTATTTAACCCTTAATCAGCAATACCAAAACACTCATCATTATCACATTGTGCAGGATTATCCGGCCGCGCTCGCCCCCAAACCGGAAAATCCTGCCCAAGATCAACGGATCTTTGCATGGTTCACTCCTCCTCCCCCCGCCCCATCCGCTACAATTCCCGTGGCGGGTGGGATGGGAAAATTCCCCCCATTGTATTTGTGGCATATTACTGTGTATAAATTGCCTGCTGCATTTTCGACATTGCAACAGTGGCTACACTTTTTTAAAAATGTCTTCATTGGTTGCAAGTTCTTTAGGACATCCAAAGGTCATGAAAGACACAATGCAAATGCAAGTTCTCTGTGTTGCATTGCAGTAATAAATCAATGAAGGCTGGGGGGAGGCAAGGCAAAAGACACAGAGAGGCAACAGTACAGAAGACAGTTGCCTCTTAAGAGAATAGTAGAGACACTAAAGTAATATATGCCTGAGCCATCCCCTGTGATTCTAAGTAGATGCACAAGAAATATATAAACCTACACTTTATCTCTTAGCCAATTAAACCCACTCGCACTCCAGCAAAATGCCTTGCTCGGCAGAGAGCTCACTCTCTGTGTTTTTAAAGGTTTTTTTTGGCACACCAGGGGATTCAGTAACATTTAAAAGCCTGGGTTTGCGGAGCTGTGAGCCAGCAAGGCTGTAGGGCTGCATATTGATCACATGCTTCTCACCCACAATGCCTGTAGAGAGAGAGAGAGCAAGTAAAAAGGGAAGAGAAAATAATAAGAGGGAGCCACATTTTTAATGATTAGCTTCAAAGGGTTGTCCAATTATTACAAGAAGATGCTTGAGATGTGATGAAGAGTTCCTCACACCTCTATTAGACTAATGGAGTGAGCACTCTGGGCAAGGGAAAAATTAAGCGACACACTTTTGCGAATTAGACAATAGTTAAGGGTTGTTGCTTGAGGCATATTGCTTGTGTGTGCATCTCGATTAATCATAGCATGACAGCTTTCCGATAGAGTTGCCCAGGTGGATGCAAACTTGTGAATTTACTACTGGTTGCTACAGGTGTACAGTGTCATGTTTTTGCCCGGATGTTAGTTACATAGGGATGGATAAACTTTAAAATCAGAGTATACTGCCTGCCTGCAGAATAAAATGTAGAAACAGGCAGGAGTTTGTTTAGGCCCCATTGTTCATACCTCACAGCACCAAATCACAAACAGAATTTACATTTATAAAGCGCCCTTCATGACCTCAGGAAATTCCAAAACACTTTATAGCTAATAATGTACAGTGGCACAGTGGTTAGCACCGCTGCCTCATAGCACCAGGGACCTGGGTTCAATTCCTGGCTTGGGTCACTGTCATAAGTTCATAAGATATAGGAGCAGAATTAGGCCATTCAGCCCATCGAGTCTGCTCTGCCATTCAATCATGGCTGATATGCTCCTCATCCCTGCTTTCTCCCCATAACCCTTCACCCCATTACCAATTAAGAATCTGTCTAACTCCTCTTTAAATTTACTCATTCTCCCAGCATCCACCGCACTTTGGGATAGCGAATTCACAGGTTCACAACCCTTTGGGAAAAGCAGTTTCTCCTCAACTCTGTTTTAAATTTGCTACCTCTTATCCTAAGACTATGACTTCTCATCCACAAGAGGAAGCATCCACTTCGTGTATACTTTATTCATACCTTTTATCATTTTATATACCTCAAGCTGATCTCCCCTCATTCTACTAAATTCCAGCGAGTAGAGGCTTAAACTATTCAATCTCTCACAATACAACAAACCCCTCATCTCTGGCATCAATCTAGTGAACCTCCGCTGAACTGCCTCCAATGCCACTGCATCTTTCCTCAAATAAGGGGACCAAAACTATGCACAATACCTCTGATGTGGTCTCACCAATGCCTTGTTTAGTTGCAACAATACTTCCTTACCTTTATATTCTATTTCTTTATCTATAAATGCCAACATTCCATTCACTTTCTTTATTATCTGCTGTACCTGCATGCTAGTTTTCCATGACTCATGAACAAGGACACACAGATCCCTCTGCACGGAGCACCCCAAAGTCTCTCCCTACTTAGATAATAAGTCACCTTCCCATTTTTCAGACCAAAATGCATGACCTCACACTTATCCACATTAAACTCCATCTGCCACATTTTGGCCCGCTCTCCTAACCTATCTATATCCATTTGTAAGGTTCTTATTTCCTCATTGCAACTTACCCTCCAGCCTATTTTTGTGTCAACTGCAAATTTGGCTACAGAGCCTTCTATCCCTGTATCTAAGTCATTCATATAGATTGTAAATAGCTGAGACCCAAGGACTGAACCCTGTGGCACTCCACTAGTTACTCCTTGCCATCCAAAAAAAAACATTTATCCCAACTCTCTGTCTTCTGTTCATCAGCCAGTCACCTATCCAAGCTAATAAATTATCCCTAATCCCATGTGATCTAAGCTTGTGAATTAACCTTTTGTGCAGCACCTTATCAAACACCTTCTGGAAGTCCAGATATGCTACATCTACAGGATCCCCATTATGCACTTTGCTTGTTACATCTTCGAAGAACTCTAGCAAATTAGTCAACATTATTTGCCCTTCATAAAACCGTGCTGACTCTGATGGATAGCGTTTTCCAAATATCCTGATATTGCTTCCTTGATAATTGATTCTAACACTTTCCCAACAACAGATGTTAAACTAACTGGTCTGTAATTTCTCACATTTTGCCTCCCTCTCTTTTTGAATAAGGGCGTTACATTAGCATTTTTCCAATCCACTGGAACCTTTCCCGTGTCCAGGGAATTTTGGAATATTATAACCAATGGGTCCACTATCTCTGCCACCATTTCTTTTAATACCCTAGGATGTAGGCCATCAGGCTCAGAGGACTTGTCTGCTCTCAATCTCAATAGTTTGCTGAGTACCTTTTCCCTATCGATGTTGATTGTTCTAAATTCCACCCTTTCTATTACCACTAACTTGTCCGTTCCTATGGGAATGGTACTAGTGTCCTCCATCGTGAAAACTGAGGCAAGGTATTGATTTAGCATCTTTGCCATTTCAGTGTTCCCTACTATTACTACCAAAGGACCAACATTCACCTTAGCGACTCTCTTCCCTTTTTTATACTTTTAGAAGCTTTTGCTATCCTTTTTGATATTTTGCACTAGTTTTCTTTCACAATTTACTTTAGCCCTTTTTATTACTTTTTTAGTATCCGTTCCTTTATGTTTGAAAGTTTCCCAATCTTCCAGCCTGTCACTGGTCTTTGGAATAAACTTGGTTTTTGTCTTTACATTGTCTTTGACCTCCTTGTTTAGCCATGGATGGTTTTTGCCCTCCTGACCATCTTTCTTCCTCACTGGGATATATTTTAGTTGTGAAGAATTGAGTATCTCCTTAAACAACTGCAACTGCTCATCTGCTATCCTACCTTTTAGCTTTCCTGCCCATTCTACTCGGGCCATATCTGTCCTCATGTCTATGTAATTTCCTTTGTTTAATTCCAGAACGCTAGTGTGGGACTCCACTTTCTCATCCCCAAACTGAATTTTGAATTCTATCACACTATTGTCATTACTCCCTGGAGGATCCTTAACTATGAGGTCATCAATTAATTCCTCCTCATTACACAATACCAAATCCAGAGTAGTCTGCTCCCTGGTTGGTTCCACAACACACTGTCCCGAGAAACAATGTCTAATACATTCTAATACATTCAACGAACTCTGCCTCCAGGCTACCCTTGCCAATTTGATTCTTCCAATCTATGTGCATATTAAAATTACCCATGATTATTACCGTACCTTTCTTGCAAGCTCCTGCTTGGGGACCTATAGATTAGTCCTACCAAGTACTTCTTCCCTTTGCTATTTCTTATTTCTACCCAGACTGATTTCACATCTTGATCTCCCATGCTTATGGCATTTCTCATTACAGCACTGATCCCCTTCTTCACCAGCAAAGCTACACTACTTCCTTTTCCTTTCAGTCTATCTTTCCGAAATGCTGAATACCCTTGGATATTCAATTCCCAACCTGATCTCCTTGTAACTATGTCTCAGTAATTGCCACCAAATCGTACCCTTTTGTTTCTATTTGCGCCATTAACTCATTAATTTTGTTCTGAATGCTTGGTGAATTTAGATACAAAGCTTTTAACTTTGTTCTACTGGTAAATTTCTCTACTCTTTTATAATCCCTTGGTGCATAAAGACATTCACCCGTTCTGTCCTTCACCTTTATTGTCTGGTAACCATCCGCCACATCATTAACCTGCACTCTTACCTCCTCCTTTAATTTGGGTTTTCTAATTTCCCCGACAATTGAACCTCCCCCCCTCTGTGCAGACTCTGCACCTTCTCCCCGTGTCTGCGTGGGTTTCCTCTGGGTGCCCCGGTTTCCTCCCACAGTCCAAAAGGCATGCCGGTTAGGTGCACTGGCCATGCTAAATTCTCCCTCAGTGTACCCGAACAGGGGCCGGAGTGTGGTGACTAGAGGATTTTCACAGTAACTTTATTGCAGTGTCAATGTAAGTTTACTTGTGACTAATAAATAAACTTAACTTATGTCTTGCCACTAGTCGCACTGGTCAAATACTCGATTTGTTGATAAAAGGTTTTTGCACACGATATCATTATAAGTAATAAAAGCCTATCCCATCAAAACAGTCAGCACTACCTATTCCCGGATGACCCCTTTAAATTTACAGGTACTTTGAAATACAATTGGAAAACAACCAAAATTGGATTCAGCAATTAACTTTTGTTTCAGAAACAGCAAAATGCTATGAAGTTCTTTCTTAGATCTCAACCTCACAGCTTTTCGCATCAGAAGCAAGTCTGCTTCAGTGACCTCCACTGGTAATATATTACTTCACCTGACCCATGCCACTTAGCACAAATTCCACAGTCACTAGCCTTCATCGAGTTCTTTTATTCTCACTCTGGGGTGAACTGATTTTCAAGAAGAAATTAGATATAGCTCTTGGGGCTAAAAGGATTAAGGGATTGGGGTGGAAGGAGGGTTCAGGATATTGAATTTGATGATCAGCCATAATCAAAATGAATGGCGAAACAGGCTCGATGGGCCGAATGGCCTACTTCTAGTTTTCTATGGTAAATAGTCTCACAACACCAGGTTAAAGTCCTACAGGTTTATTTGGCAGCACGAGCTTACTGTGCCTACCCCAGTCCAACTCCACATCATGTCTAGTTTTCTATGTTTGCTCCTCAATGTCAACCAGAGGCAGACTACCAAAAAGGCCATCTGCATCCAAATCCCTGATAAGGATCAAGCCCCAGAGTTGAGGAGGCACTACTCCTGCCAAGAAAGGTGCCAAGGCAGCATTAACACTTGTTTAGGGACTGAAAACATGCACACTGCCAGCATGAGTAGTAATACCCTGAAGTCCTCCACAGCAACAACAAAAACAACTCACGTTTATATAGCAGCTTTAACATAGCAAAACATCCAAAGGTACTTCACAAGAGAAGAACATTTGACAGTGATTTGACAGACATTTGGATAGGTGGTGGCGTATTTTAAGGATCGTCTTAAAGGGAGAGAGGAGGGATAGAGAAGAAGAGAGATTTTGAGTGGGGGAGAGAGAGGTATAAAAGAGGTTGAGATAACGTCAGACCTTATAGCCTATGCAGCTAAAAGTAAGGTCGCCAGTGATGGAGCAATTAAAAACAAGGATGCACAAAAGATGAGAGTTGGAGGAGCACAGTCATTGAGGTGGTGAAGTTGACAATTATCCCTACATGTTCTGCATCTCTTGACGTGCCAAAATATAGAATTCAAGTAGTGCAGCTTATAGCTAGGGAATGTCTAAGCATTGAAGCATGGCCACTGAAATTGTGGGGATAGAATGTATTATTGAGCTTGCACATCTCTGCCTGTCTCGATCAAACCCTCTATATGATTCTCTCTCTATCTCCCTCTCCCGCTCTGTCTATTTCCAGGTTTCCTTTTTTCTGTCCTGGTCTCATTCAGTAGCTGCATCTCTTTACATAAATTTTTTTTAATCCAAGCATGTTTACTGTGTTGGTAATAGGGCTGAGCTGTCTTTCATAACCCGGCTTGTAGTAATCTTTCAAACACAAAACGCAGAGAGAATCTCTATTGCTTTCTGTTCAGTTTTCTTTTTAACAAAAGTACTTTGGGCAGCTGGAGCGATGAATTGAAGGAGCTCACCATGGCTGATCTGATTCATTAGCAGATAGCCTGCTGAGGGCTTGTAGAATTTAAACTGTTCCAGAGCCAGGAGCAATGTTGATTTTCGTTCCTGCAGTGTGACTGCTAAGAAGCCTTTTCATGTACAAAAAAGGAAGCTGGGGCTTTCATGCTGAGCAGAGCAGACCAGTGCTCGGGTCTTGGGGGAAATCATTAGGCTGGGTGGACTGGCAGAGCCTCGGCCGTCACTCTTTGAATGTTGGTCACTGCCCGAAACACCAGACTGCTGTTTAGGATTCTCTCGCCCTTTGAAAAGAGAGATTAATGGCTGAGGATTGGAGAAATTAATGGTGTAGTCGTTAGATCAGAAAGGGAGAGTCAACAGAGGATGGAATCTCTTGAGTGGGGGAGGCAGTGTGGAAATACAATAAGTCAGATAATGAAAAAACAATACACGGGAAAGAATAGAGCGCATTAGAAATAGATGAAGATAAAATGTTGACAATAGAGGAAGATGAGGGAGAAGGACATGATGCCTAGAGACAATGGTGTAGTGATAATATCCCTGGTGATAATCCAGAGACCCATGCTAATGCCTTGGGGACGTGGGTTGAAGTCCCACCACGGCAACTGGCTGGAATTTAAATTTGATTGATTAATAAAAATTCAATTAATTATTAAAATATCTGGAATTGAAAGCTGGTCTCAATGATAGCACAGTAAGAAGTCTCACAACACCAGGTTAAAATCCAACAGGTTTATTTGGTCGCACAAGCTTTCGGAGCGTTGCTCCTTCCTCAGGTGAGTCAATGATAGCGCCATGAAACAATCATTGATTGTCATAAAAACCCATTTGGTTCACTCATGCCTTTTAGGGAGGGGAATCTGCTCTTTTTATTTGGCCTACATTTGACTCCAGACCCACAGCAATGTGGCTGGCTCTTAACGTCCCTCTGAAATGGCCTGGCAAGCCATTCATTTGTACCAAACTGTTACAAAAAGGTCAAAGCAGAATGAAACGAGATGGCACCTGACATCAACTTAGCACTGAAAACGCTAACAGCACAGCAGCCCTCTTGACCCTGCAAAGCTCTCCCTACTAACATCTGGAGACTTGTAATTAGGAGAACTGTTCCGCAAACAAGTCAGGCAACAGTTGGGCATAGCCGTACCTACAGTATCATATATTGCAACCAATGTCCCAGATGACACCATCACCATATCTGTGTATGGCCTGTGCATCTGGCAAGATAGAACCAGAAGAGGCAGTGGCATACCTGTCTACAGTCAGAAGAGAGTTGCCCAGGGAGTCCTCAGCATTAACTTTGGACCTCATGAAGTCTCCTGGCATCAGGTCAACCACAGGCAAGGATCTGTTTGTCCAGGACATCATAGGTAGGAGCGACCACTGCCCAGAACTTGTAAAGACAAAGACCCATCTTCACACTCAGCTCTCTGTGGAGATTTGGACTCTATGCTGAACTCCAGAGTAAGAAAACTCCTGTTGGGGAATAACCTGCTTAGTTAAAAAGGACAACTGATAACTTAGAATGCAAACTAACAAGGACATCATTTATTGGACATCAAAGATTATTTAGTTGAGGTAAGGTATGGTGCACACTCTCTTTCCCTTGGATCCTAGGACTTCTGGAGTCTTCTCTTCGTCTTGGTTCCTTGAATCTGGGCACTTGACTCCTGTCATTTTTCAAGCTTTTAGCTTGGTTAACTTTACTCCAACATACATGCAAAACCCCTTTGCAGCTTTAAGTCTTCAGCTCTAATTTTCCAGTCTACCTTAACTGCTGTAGCTGCATGTTTCACAGCTATTTGCTTAGTGCTTCTCTCCCTCTGTCTCTGTTTCTATTCATTTCATAGTTTCTGTTGAGTGACCTCTCCCTCTCTCTTTCTCAATTACTATAGCCCTAATTTTGGTTTCTAATACTGACTTGGATTCTTACTGCAATCCCCAGCCTGGTGGCAATTATGTTAGTCACTTCTGCATTCTTACAGCAATCCCCAACCAATGACAAATACCCGTTGACTGCCAATGTTCTCCACAAATGCTAACTTCCTACTAATAAACTCCTAAATTCCTCTCTTGGCAAGAGCCCCTTTAGCAAGTGTCCTGAGCCTATTGCTAACCCCTGGCACGTTTTTTAAAGTTTTAGTTATTTTGTGTCACAAATAGGCTTACATTAACCTGCAATGAAGTTACTGTGAAAATTCCCTAGTCACCACACTCTGGCACCTGTCTGGGTGCACTGAGGGAGAATTTAGCATGGCCAATGCATCTAACCAGCACATTTTTTGAACTGTGGAAGAAAACCAAAGCACCCAGACAAGTACAAAGATCCTTGGCAAGTGTTCTATTTTTATATTTTTTTTGCAGGCAGCTTTTGCAACTTTCAGCCCAAGTTGTGCAGCTGAGTCAACACAACAAATAACTTCTACCCAAATATTTACAATTCTTGACCAATGGGAGGAGTGCTTCTGGCTCCCCTACAACAACCTAATACTAACTTGTAATCTTTACATACAATCCTAGTCCTCAGGCTATCTTTCTAGCCAATCAACATCACAGCTTTGAGTTCTGTTCACTGCTAATGCCAAACTCACTGAAGCCCAAATGTGCAAATGTGCTCTCGCTATCAACTTCACATGTGCTTTCTTAAAGCAACCTTACTATATTTTGGCATTTAAAGCGATGCCAACTTAGAGATTTCTTAATATTTTAATCATACTTAAAACTTAAGCTTTTTCATCACTATGCTTATGTACACAGTACAATTGAATAACTCAAACCGTATTAACTACACCAATTAAATGAAATCTAACAGACTCCCCACCTTGAGACTGAGAGAACCAATTCCCTCTCCCATTAAACATTATTTACAAATGGGCATCTCCAAGTCTGTTTCAGCTTCTTCGAATCCTAGGATCTTGAAGCCTTCGCATTATCTGAAAAAGACCAAATAAGCAGTATTTCCCCCTTTTCCAGTTCTGATATATGTGACATCATACCAAAGTCCATCAACTCTGGTAACTTAGGAAAAACATCCATTGTAAAGTGAGTTGCTTGGCTGCTATTGATCTGTATGGGAAGTCCCCACCTACACAATCCGTCACTTAACAATAGCTTTGCAGCAGTAAGTGGCTATTCCACTGACAACGAACTGCCTCGATCCACTTAGTAAACTGATCAATAACCACAAGTGCCTACGTAAACTTCCCTTGTGAATCGGCCAATAAAGTCAATTTGGAGGTGATTCCAAGGATCCTTTAAATCTGCCTGACTCTAAAGATAGCCTGTTACTACATAATGAAGGGTTTACCTGTAAACATGGCAAATATCTAGCAACCGAGAGGTTTACCCCGTCCTTTATCTGAAGCCACCATACAATAGCTGTAACTTTCTCTTAGCTAGACTCAGCAGAATATCTACAAGTTGGAAGCAAATGAAATATGAACAAAATTTCAGCTTCTAACTGGAGACCTAAAATCTATTACAGGCCCAACTACTTGAGAGAGGAGTTCCTGCATCTTCTACCTTTGAATGACTACGAATGACTATACCCTAAAACTCTGTCAATGAATCTCCAGATATTAGCTGCCATATTAACTGCTTTGTTACCCTATATGCATGCTTGGAACTGCCCCACCTGTGTTCTGTGACTTTGCCTGTGTAGCGCAGTGTCTTTCTCTCTTTCCAAACTTGCCAAAGAAAACAAAGACATGACCCATGGATAAAAGATTTACCATCCGTGGAACAATAAGAATTTTTATTATAAAGAGGAAGATCCAGAATGGCATCAATAACATCGGTACTGTCAGACCATATATTCATGGGAGCAGTTTCTTTAACTGTCAAAAGGATAGCCATCTGTAAACTGAAAAGAATGATGAAGTCACTTGAATTTGAGGGTACGGTCGGGCAACACCACGATAAATCCTCCATGAGGAACTCCCTGGTGTTTCTCACACAGGTGAACCATCAATAAAAACATCAAGAGTTTCCACAATAGGAATCTGAAGTAATGGATGCTGCTCAAGATCCATCAAAGGTAAGGGATACTGGTGAGGGTGGCCTTCGAACACCACCATTACTGGAAGAAGAGTGGGGTCACATTTAAATCTCTGTGAAGTAATTCTCATGTCCATCTACCCAGTCTCTGCAATGATACTAAAGTGTCTCATGGCAACATCAATAAATTCAAAGAGTGTGAGATGAATCGATGGTGACTTTTTGTAGATCATGATATAAGTAAAAGAACATATTGCTCAAAAGATAGCTGGCAAATGCTATTCATAGGTTGAATAATGCCCCTGTGGGAGGAGTAACTATCTAATACCTGTGACCTGCTTAGTCCTGTCTCACTGTTAATCCCCTCTGTGCAAGCTGATTCCGAATGAAATGGGTGCTTTGGGTTTGGTGTTATTACGGTGGCACAGTGGTTAGCATTGCTGCCTCACAGCGCCAGGGACCCGGGTTTGATCCTCGGCTTGGGTGACTGTCATTGCAGAGTCTGCACGTTCTCCTCATATCTGCATGGATTTCCTCCGGGTGCTCCGGTTTCCTCCCACAGTCCGAAAGACGTGATGGTCAGGTGCATTGGCCATGCCAAATTCTCCCTCAGTATACCTCAACAGGCATCGGAGTGTGGCGACTAGGGGATTTTCACAGTAGCTTCATTATAGTGTTCATGTAAGCCTACTTGTGACTAATAAACTTTCAATTATTAAACTGGTAGCCAACTATGGTAGTATAGCCCTTTTAGGGGGAATGACCTGAGGGCCACATGATCCATAGGGCTGGACCCTATGGATTGTCAAGGAGGGAAGCTGAATCAATCAGGAGTGAGGGTGTGCACCCGGGTCAAGGAGCCCTGCAGTAGGAGCCTGGGAGGAGAGTTGTTCCGTCACATAGTTGATTTAGTCTGACCTTTTGTGTATATACTTATTTATCGTTGGCAATAAAACCTTTGTTACTTTGAGCCACATCGAGTTGCCCTCAATTTATTGCACAACATAACTGCTACTCTAATGTCTCCACTGTATTACTATGTTCTGCTGTCCATGAAGACTATACCTGGTTTCCCTTGCCTTAAGAAGCCCATATAGAAGTTTAGCTATCTCTATAAAACCCAGAATAAATCTGGGCTGGTATCTCACCAATCCCAAAAATGAACAAAGTGCAGACTTGGATGTTGGCAATGGCAACAACTGAATGTGACTATTCTACCTTGAGACTGTCTGGACCCGGACAACATGATGATAACATGATGAAAAGTATTTTTTTCTTCAACAGCTGAACCTTCTTGGGGTTAACTTTCAAACCCACCATCAATGACAAAGGTCACGACTTGTTTAATAATTGAAAATGTTCCTCAACTGTTTAGTGACTCAGAATAAATCATCCACATATGGCGTCGAACCGAGTCAACTTCTTGCAAGCTGTGCCTAGCATACTTTCTAATTCTATCTTTTACTCTCGTTCTATGCTTCTAAAACTTCATTCTAACTCTTTTAAACTCTCTAACAATGCTCTAACTCAATCAGACTTTTAATGGAACTACCTTGCGTTAAGTTGATCTTTCTCTACACCCTAGCTATGACTGTAACACTACGTTCTGCACCCTCTCCTTTCCTTCTCTACGAACAGTATGCTTTGGCTGTATGGTGCGCAAGAAACCATACTTTTCACTGTATACTAATACATGTGACAATAATAAATCAAATCAAAAACAAATATTTTGGCTTTGGAAATCTCAGAATTTCTGCAATGCTTTTATGGAAAATAATAGGGGCATTATGAAACCCCCTGTGGAATCACTGTCCAAATCTAGAATCCTCAAACATGAACAGAAACTTGTACTGATCTCTTTTCACTACTGTTACAGTCTGGAATCCATCAACGATATCCAGTGTCGGAAATACTGGTCGGAAATGAAGCTCTTGCTGATATTTCAGAATGCAATGTGAATGTGTCCCTAACAACGGGTGTGCATTTAGGCACTACCTTACTCAACCCTCTGTCATCAATCAACCATCAATCTCCAAGAATTACCTGGCTTTCTCACTGACCATGTGGATGAATTGGTTACTGAAGTGCCTTGCCTTAACATGCCCTGCTTAAGATGTGACTCTATTATCTCTTCCAAAAAAAAGCTTTCTTTAGGAAATGGGTACAGGTTGAGAAAAGAATGACAAGGTCCATTAGTTATTTCTTCATCCTGCAATTTTCTACAATCCTGCTCACTCATTGTAAAGACTAACAAATGCTCTCTAATTATCTCTGGGACTCAGCTATTGAAATGGCAAAGGACTTTATATACTGAAGCCTTTTTAGTTATAAAAACTGAATATTAATCAGAAATCTCAACCAGTTCACTAGTTCCTATACTGATCTAAATGCTGCCTTGGCTGTAATCAACAATCGCCTAATATTGCTTTCAAGCATCACCATTCAATATCCCTTTTCCATTAGCAGTGTTCATAAATCCCGGAGATTCAGCAGTTAATGAGATCCCTTGTGCTTAAAGGAACAAGGCATTTTATTTCTATGCATTTGCTCTTTCTCCATTTAACCTAATTTAGTTTAATCTGGTTACTGCAAACATTTGTGCCCTTGCCCAGCTCCGCTCGATTCAGGGCATGAAGTGTGGATGATGATAACGGCACAACTGCTATCAGCAAGCCTCTCGGTAATTTAGTCAAAATTTCCAGTCACCATTCACATCACATTGGAACCTTATTTCCAACAAAATGAGGCTCACTTCTAACCCCATAGCCTGCTGCTTCAAGTCCATCACAGACTATGTGGTAATTGCACACACTTGAGAGCCCTCTCCTGTCTGGCTCTGTGTAGCCATGACTGCTACCACTTGCTCAAATTTCCCACTTAAATCGACAATTTAATAAGAACATAAGAACATAAGAAATAGGAGCAGGAGTAGGCCATCTAGCCCCTCGAGTCTGCCCCGCCATTCAATAAGATCATGGCTGATCTGATAGTGGTTTAGTTCCACTTACCCGCCCGCTCCCCATAACCCTTAATTCCCTTATTGATCAGAAATCTATCTACCTGTGACTTAAACATATTTAACGAGGTAGCCTCCACTGCTTCAATGGGCAGAGAATTCCAGAGATTCACTACCCTCTGAGAGAAGAAGTTCCTCCTCAACTCTGTTCTAAACTGACTCCCCCTTATTTTGAGGCCGTGTCCTCTAGTTCTTGTTTCCTTTCTAAGTGGAAAGAATCTCTCTGCCTCTACCCTGTCTAGCCCCTTCATTATCTTATATGTCTCTATAAAATCTCCCCTCAGCCTTCTAAACTCCAACGAGTACAGGCCCAATCTACTCAATCTCTCCTCATAAGCTAACCCCCTCATCTCCGGTATCAACCTGGTGAACCTTCTCTGTACTCCCTCCAAGGCCAATTAATTAGCCAATTGATTCACTCTCGCATTAGAGCTTTTGCCTCCAGCACTGTACACTGGCTGTGAAGAGCGAGGCCTTGGAGGTGGCCCCCTCTCAGGTGATCTCCTCTATTATTGTCCACTTAACTCTTTTACATTTCAATGTGATGTGACCTGTTCTCCTGCAGATACAACACAATGTATGACGTGCACCCGAAAACGCTGGAACTTCTCATGTTCCTTCCAAGATAGGGATAGGCCTTATAGGTATCACTCCTTTAACCTGGATATAATCTTTCACCATATCCCAAGCTCTCTCTGCATGGTCCTCAATTGTATCCCACGGAGTTGGACAAAAAATAGCGTAGCCTAATGCTGCCCATAACTCTAGCCTGATCTGCTTCAGAGAAGTGCTCTTGAAAGGACCCTGGTCAAATCCTGCTACTGGTATGGGAGGACAGTGCCCTTGTGGAAAGACACGTAACCATTGGACAAATGTTCCATTGATGCTCTATTGGACCTTGCGTACAAGACCTCATCTCTTCATTGTCATCCATTTTCTCAGTGGCCAATACTTTAAGGACTGTGTTTAATACTTCATTCGCTGTTCTTTCACATAAACTAAGATGAAATCCCATCTTTAATCCTGAATCGCAAGCTGCAAGAATTATTTTCTTACATTTCCTCTAATTCAGGGTGCCCCAGATTGAAGCACCAATACTACATGTACACCACCATTGGACAAGTCCCTGACTTAATAAACCCTAACTCCTGAACATAGGCCTGTAATGCATAAGACGTCAAACAGTTCAACAGACATCATGTATGCCACTATTCCTCACTGAGGATTCATCTCATGCTGTGTTTGATGAAGATCTCTCCATCTCCATTCTATCTCTACTATATTACAAATCTTCCAAATCTCTTGTCTTTTCAACTAGATTCTGGGACCTAGTAGTCACTGCTGAAACTATCCCCTATTGTCTTCTAGCTTTTTTAACTGCTCTGTCTGTATTTTACATCCCCGGGAGACAGTTTAATTGTGTCCTGGATTGTCCTGCATGCATCCTCCAATTCCTGTCTGAGACTCCTGTTTTCCTTCTGACACAAATCAGGAGTGTGATGGAACACTGTCCACTTATCTAGCTGAGTGCGGCTACACCAACACCCAAGAGGATTGACAACATCCAGGACAAAGCAACCCACTTGATTGGTATCCCACCCACCAACCTGAACATTGATTCCCTCCACCACTGATGCAAAGTGGCTGCTGTGTATATTTACATATAAGATGCACCATAGAAACATACCAAGGCTCCTCCGACAATACCTTCCAAACCCATGATCCTTACCACCTAGAAGGACAAGGACAGCAGACAGATGAAAACACCACGATCTGGATGTTCCTCTCCAAGGCACACACCATCCTGACTTGGAACTATATTGCATTCCTTTACTGACACCAGGTCAAAATGCTGGAACCGCCTCCCTAACAGCCCTGTAGAAGGACTTTTACGCTCCCCCAGCAGAATGTTTTTGGGCTGAACTTGAAGGAAAGAGGTTTGAGGGGCGGCGATGGCCTAGTGGTATTATCACTAGACTATTAATCCAGAAACTCAGTTAATATTCTGGGGACCTGGGTTCAAATCCCACCATGGCAGATGGTGGAATTTGAATTCAATTTTAAAAATCTGGAATTAAGAAACTAGTGATGACCATGAAACCATTGTTGATTATTGGAAAAACTCATCTGGGTCACTAATGTCCTTTTGGGAAGGAAATCTGCCGTCTTTACCTGGTCTGGCCTACATGTAACTCCAGAGCCACAGCAATGTGGTTGACTCTCAACTATCCTCAGGCAACTAGGGATGGGTAATAAATCTGGCCAGCCATCAACACCCATGTGCCACAAATGAATAATAATGAAAAAATTCCCTCTCGGTTCCCGCCTGCCCTGACCACATAGTGATTTTACACTGGTGCGGTCAAGGCTTCAGATGGGAAGCCCACCCGTACCCCAAATAGAGTCATAGAGTCATAGAGGTTTACAGCATGGAAACAGGCCCTTCGGCCCAACTTGTCCATGCCGCCCTTTTTTTTTAAAACCCCTAAGTTAATCCCAATTGCCTGCATTTGGCCCATATCCCTCTATACCCATTGTACCCATGTAACTATTGTGGTGAACCATCGTTGGTTCCCACTGGATAGTACTGGGCCAGGGCTGGCCAGCACTATGGGAATGTATATAGGTTACTGTGGGATTGTACTAATGTTGTTGTTGGGCTAGGGTGGGATTGATACACCTGTGATTGTTACTGTTGTGGCACATCCCAGTCGGGCTCCGCCTCCTGGGAGAGGTATAAGACCCCCTGCTCGGACGGGACCCCTTCAGTCTGGGATAGTGTGTTAAAGTTCTGATAGTTCCATTGTTAGTTAATAAAAGCCTTCTTTTACCAAAGCTTTGAGCCTCGTGTCCAATTGATGCGCATCAACTATCTAAATGCTTTTTAAAAGAT
The DNA here is from genome assembly GCF_964213995.1 of Mustelus asterias. Taxonomy (NCBI): domain Eukaryota; kingdom Metazoa; phylum Chordata; class Chondrichthyes; order Carcharhiniformes; family Triakidae; genus Mustelus; species Mustelus asterias. Next base: position 102,744,844 of record NC_135813.1, read on the forward strand.
AAAGTTGTTCCCACCTCTACTACTACCTCTGGCAGATTGTTCCAGACACTCACCACCCTCTGTGTGAAAAAATTGCCCTTCTGGACACTTTTGTATCTCTCCCCTCTCATCTTAAACCCATGCCCTCTAGTTTTAGACTCCCCCACCTTTGGGAAAAGATATTGACTATCTACCTTGTCTATGCCCCTCATTATTTTATAGACCTCTATAAGGTCACCCCTCAGCCTCCTACGCTCCAGAGAGAAAAGTCCCAGTCTATTCAGCCTCTCCTTATAACTCAATCCATCAAGTCCCGTTGCATCCTAGTAAATCTTTTCTGCACTCTTTCTAGTTTAATAATATCCTTTCTATAATAGGGTGACCAGAACTGTACACAGTATTCCAAGTGTGGCCTTACCAATGTCTTGTACAACTTCAACAAGTCGTCCCAAATGATGTTGTTGACTGGACAATCAATGGCTACTTCAGGGCTGCTTCTCCCCACCAGCCTCAATTTTTAGGTTTCCCAAAATACACTAAAATTAAATCATGGTTGGGAAGTGGAGGGATGGCACCTCCATCACATGCCCCCTTCTGAAATCAGGTGTCCTGCTCCCTTAATGCCCTCTTCCATCACACTCCTCACAACCCCAGCCCAGCCTTCCATACTCTCCCCACCCCTTAAACTTAGCTGGGCCTCCAATTCCCGGACTTAGTCTCCAACAACTCCTTGAACTTCCTCTTCTGTCCACGACAGTGCTGTCACTGCAGAGACTGGAGAGCTGCCAGCCAATTAGACTCCTCGTCAGTGTGGACCGTCAGTCCCACCTGCAGCCAATCAACACCCATTGGGGGGTAAATTGGCTGTGCAGCAGCTGGAGGTCTTCGGATGGGGGGTGCGGGGTGGGGTGGGGGGGGGAGGGGGGGTGCGGAGGGCGGTAATGAGACCACGCCATCTCTAACATTCAGGACAGCAAATGCACCTATACCATATGGACCACAGCTGTTCAAGAGGGCACCACACTAGCACCTTAGCGAGGAGCAACAAATTCTGGCCTAGCCAATGAGGCCTAAATCCCATGAAAGGATAAAGGTTACAAGATTATGTGAGGCATGGACAGGGTGGATAAGGAGCAGCTGTTCCCCTGAGTTGAAGGGTCAGTCACAAGGGGACATAGGTTCAAGGTGAGGGGCAGGAGGTTGGGGGGAATGTGAGGAAAAGTTTTTTACCCCGAGGGTGATGACAGTCCGGAATGCACTGCCTGGGAGGGTGGTAGAGGTGGGTTGCCTCACATCCTTCAAAAAGTACTGGATGAGCAGCTGGCATGTCATAACATTCAAGGCTATGGGCCATGTGCTAGCAGATGGGATTAGGTGGGAGGTCAGGTGTTTGTCACATGGTGGTGCAGACTCAATGGGCCAAAGGGCCTCTTCTGCCCTGTATGATTCTATGACTCCATGAAAAGATAGTAATTTAATTTCATTTTCAGGTGTTTTGTTTCAATCATGTTAATGTTAAAGTATTACAGCTACTGTAGACGGGAGTTGGATTAATATTACAGTAATAAATTCACTGACATCCGAGCACTTGTGTCAAAGTGATGTCAGTGTGGGTTACAACGCATATAATGAGTTGATTTTTAAAAAATGCTCCCAGCAAATAGAAATTTCCGGGAACCTGTCAGCCCTCCAAAGGGCCAGTGCAAACATTTATATTGATTGTAAGAGGGCAGTGGTTCATGGTTAAGGCTGCATATATTCAGGACAAGAGGAGGCCTACTGATGCTTGTGTCTCCACAGATGAGCTGTCTAGTCTAATTTAATTTCCTGCTCTTTCCTGTAACGTTATATTTTCTTCAAGTGCTGGTCTAATTACCTCATAAATTATTAGCTCAGATCCAATAGTACTCAAAATCCATTTCATATTCCAAGAAGATTTCTGATGAAAACATTTGTTTCCTCTTCTGCTTCTGTGACTAAACCCAAATTTTCACTTACGGATTCACTGAGATGTGGAAATAATGTTGTTCCAGTGAAAACAGGGGGAACCCTGGCAAAAACTGTGTGAATACTTTGCCCGCTTCTCTCTGGAAAGAAGGCCAGACGTACTGACTAATTAATTGTATGTTGGGATTTTCATCAAAAGATTGCCACAATTTTTACTCTGAGTGCTCAACATTAAAAAAATTAGATGGCTTGAACATGAATTTTCTTCCCAGTTCCTGCTGCATATCGCGGTGGGATCACAACAGTTAAGTAGCTCTTGGGTCACAAGCTATCGCTCAGCTTGTGTTTACTGCCCGATGGAAGAAGGTGGAAGAGAGAATGTCCAGGGTGCATGGGGTCCTTAATTATGCTGGCTGCTTTCCGAGGCAGTGGGAAATGTAGACAGTGTCAGTGACTGGGAGGCTGGTTTGATTAATGGACTGGGCTTCGTTCATGAATCATTTTAGCTTATTGCGGTCTTGGACAGAGCAGGAGCCAGACCAAGCTGTGGTACAACCAGAAAGAATGCTTTCTATGGTGCACCTGCAAAAGTTAGTGAAAATCATAGCAGATTTCCTTATCCTCCTGAGAAGGTAGAGGGGTTGTTGGGCTTTTTAACGATAGTGTCGGCATGGAAGGACCAGGACAGATTGTTCGTGATCTGGACACCTAAAACATGAAGCCTTCGGCCGTTTCTACTTTGTCCCCACTGACGTAGGCAGGGGTATGTCCTCCACTACACTTCCTGAAGTCGATGACAATCTCCTTCGTTTTGTTGACATTGAGGGAGAGGTTATTGTCGTCACAACAGTTCACTAGATTCCATATCCCATTCCTCTACTCAGTCTCATCATTGTTTGAGATCCAACCCACTACGGTGGTGTCGTCAGCAAACTTGAAAATCGAGTTGGAGAGGAATTTGGCCACACAGTCATAGGTGCGTAAAGAGCATAGTAAGGGGCTGAGGACACAGCCTTCTGGGCACCAGTGTTGAGGATGATCATGGAGGAGGTGTTGTTGCCTATCCTTACTGATTGTGGTCTGTGGGTTAGGAAGTTGAGGATCCAGTCACAGACGGAGGAGCGGAGCCTCAAGCCACAGAGTTTGGAGATGAGTTTCGTAGGAATAATGGTGCTGAAGGCTGAAGGTCAATAAATAGGAGTCTGACATCGGTGTCTTTGTTATCTCGTAAAACAGGGATAAAGACGACTGGTCCATGTTATTTTTTTCCTTCTGTGTTGCTGAAGCCAGTTGCGATCATCTGTTAATATGTTAACAGCAGCTCCAGTATCAATTTTAAAAGTAGTATCAAAGGCCTGAACTTGGACTGTAACCAACCAATTCTTAGTTCCACTCGGAAATCTTTCTCCTGACTTTCCATTTCTTGAAAGAATATGTCTTAGTGGTGATTTGTGGCGATTGTCTTTTGAAGGGCAACACAGCAGAAGAGGGTCACCTGGCTTGGGGGAGCAATTGGGACTGAGTAGATAATCACCCAGGGGGTGGAGTCCTCTTGTGGACAGAAGACAGGGCTGCTGGCCCCTGTACAGATGTTCTTATTAATAAATACCTTTTGTGTTTCTGATTAAGTCTGTGAATGTGCATCATTACGGTACAATAAATACTTTTTAGTCTTTGCCTTCAATTGAAATGATTGGATTTGTAGAAATGTTTAAAGTTTCCAGTTTTGTTACACTGCACCCCCTGCTGGGCAGTCTTGGCATCCAAGTTAGGTTTTCATGCCACAATGCCAGCATCTCAAAAGAGCTGCTGGCTTGGAGTGCCCCTCCCCTTCGCCTCATTTGGCGGGCTTTCTTATGGGTGTGACCATTACCCTTGGGACTATCCAGTCGATGGAATTGCCCTGTGGGTTGAATGCCCTAAGCCTGTCCTGCTTCGCATACAGGACCACTTGAACCAAAGTAAGTCTTGGTCTGCAGACATTCAGAGAGATTTTGTCTCAGTCACCCACGAATATGTAATTACAAATGAGCTTAACCTTCAGCATCCTGTATCCACAAGAACAAGCTGGGCAATTTAATTCAGTTAGAAATAATTCAATCAGTTCCCCACGACATCGCGAGCGCTGGTTAGAGCATGTTCATTCAATTACTAAATTTTGCTTCAGGCTAAGGTAAGTGTCAAAGGTTTTCAGAATGGAATCACAGTCCACAGTGGACTCCTAACACCCCCTGCCTTAGGAGAATGTCACCCATTACTGGAGCTACTGTATAAAGAAAGGGACTAACTTGAAGCTTTTGTTCCTTTTCATGAAGGCCTGACGACGCTGCTTGTTACCAGAGTAAATGGCATTTCCAAAACTCCCACTCCACTGCTGGCCTCTCTGTGGGCCCTCGAGGCTGTCACATGGGCGAGGACAGGACAGTTCACCACGTCCCGTCACTGTTATCTTTTTCCTACGCACCCCCTCCATCCTCGGAGTTTTTTAGGGGCTGCTTCCAAATGTTTCTTTGCTCTGTGGATCCTTTGAGTGTTTTACATCGACGTCTCTACACCTATCACCATGTTCTGAGATGGGTCCTTTACTTTAGACTCTTCTGTACGGATGGATGCCGTGCTATCTGCTTAATGCTTGTATTGTAGGTGGCACAGTGGTTAGCACTGCTGCCTCACAGCGCCAGAGACCTGAGATTGATTCCCGGCTTGGGTCACTCTCTGTGCAGAGTCTGCATGTTCTCCCCATGTCAGCATGGGTTTCCTCCCACAGTCTGAAAGACGTGCTGGTTAGGTGCATTGGCTATGCTAAATTCTCCCTCAGTGTACCCGAACAGGCACTGGAGTGTGACAATTAAGGGATTTTCAGTGTGGTGAACCATAGATGGTTACCACTATGGGTACTTGTACATATGTTACTCTTGTTACTGTTGGGGTTAGAGTTTGGGTGTTCCACCTGTTATTATTGTTTATGTGGTACACTCCGTTCGGCTCCACCTTCTTACAGGAGTATAAAGGTCACTGCGACTTCCTAGCAGTCTTTAGTCTGGGATAATATTGTTAAGTCGTGTGCTCCTATTTGTCGTGAATAAAAGCCTTTATTCCCGGGTACGTCCTAGCTTCCCGTGTGAATCAATCGCGCATCACACAGTAACTTCATTGCAGTGTTAAAGTAAGCCTACTTGTGACACAAATGAATAAACTTTAAACTTTACATCTATAAAGGTAACAGAGTAGGCATGTTGTACCTAGGCATGATTCCAACCGCTCTCCTAACAGTCTAACACATGGCTGATTGATGTCAGTAGTTTGTCATTATCTACACCATATTTAGCACATCCATCTGTTAAACCTTTATATTACATGAGTGAAAAGTTTGTGATTTCAGGTCCCGCTGCAGGACTTGAGTGCAAAAATCAAAAAGCTGACACTCCAGTGGAGTACTAAGGGAAACCTGCACAGCTGGAGGAGACATTAATCAGAGGTTCCCTCTTGTTCCTCAAGTAGACTTAAAAGATCATGTGTGTAATGACCTCAACGAGGACCATGAACTTTGCCTCTTGGAGTATGAGCTCTCTGATTGCGATAATGATTGCCTGTCCAATCAGTCTCAACTGCATATATATTGAGGAGTGTCAGGGCTTATATTCTCCGGAGTTTAGAAGAACGTAAGGCAATCTCACTGACAGCTATAAAATTCTGAAGGGGCTTGATAGGGTGAACGCTGAGTGATTGTTTCTGCCAGTCGGGCAGTCTCAGGGTGAGGGGGCTGATTATTTAGGACTGAGATGAGGAGAAATTACTTCATCCAAAGGGTTGTGAATCTTTGGAATTCTCTATCCCAAAGGATAGTGGAAGCTCCATTGTTGAATATATTTGAGGCTGAGATAGACAGGTTTTGATTCTCTCAGGGAATTCAGGGACATTGGAAGTCAGCAGGAAAGTAGAGTTCAAACCCAAGATCAGCCATGATCATATTGAATGGCGGAGCAGGTAATGTGCCATAAAATTTACTCCTGCTCCTATATCTTGTATACCTCCTGTATATATCTTGTTCCTGACCTGTTTCTCTGCAGGTTGAGCTTTAGATTAAGTATTGTACCCTCACTGCTTCTTTCTCTACTCCAAAAGTTGAGAAAGGTTTGGGGACAGTGTTTAATACATGAAGTAGAAATCCTATGTCTACCTATTTTTGTTCTCTCTCAGGGAAGTGCCTGGTCTCCATTCTCCAACAATGCTGTAGCTACATTCAAGAGTTCAACATGTGGGAAGCTGCAGGTACTGAACTAGATCCTATTACTTCATGGTGAAGCGAATTAAATAATTGCCAGTGTGACTGGCAATAATAAGTGTGACTCTCCAGCAAACAATTGATTATGACCTTCGGAAAAAATAATAGTGAGTAACATCTCATGGACATAAATAGGACCAGTTGGCTAGCGCACTGTACGGTTAACTGTACTGGAGTAAAAAGGGTAGCAGTTGATTAGGGCACCAGAAAGGTAGAAATTTTAGCAGCTGGTAAGGATACCATGAGGTCAATAGTTGAAGGGGATTTATTTTGATAGTAACTTGCTTTACACACACCCTGTAACTAGCACAGACCATGCTATTTTGATATGATGGAACATTCTGCAGTGCAATTATACGGATATTTCTGTCTTCTCACTTTCTGATTGTTTCCTTGGTGGGTAGCACGACTCTTCTTATCATTAACTGTGTGAGCTTGTTAAATGAGGATGCTTTGTGCAGAATAAAATTGCGTATTCAGGGCAAACTGGCCTTCCTACGATCGCAGCAGAACGCCCACCAGATGAAATGTTACAGATAATGATTATTTGTAATTCTCACCCAGAGAGCATCGGCTTTTGTGGCAATCGTCAAACCTTGACGTTTTTCCATTCATGTGGGATTGAGATGGTCATGGTACTTTCTTCATTTATGATTCCCCGAATCCATTCGCATTAGCTTGATATTTAATGGGGGCGATTCTTCCATCCTGAGCGCAGCAGGCCAGGAGATTTCAGCGGGGCTGGATTAGTATGATCCGCACTGGGCACCCGGCCCCGAGCGCCTCTCCCAGCACCAGAAATAGGCATGGAGCTGCATTAGGTATTTAGCGGGGGAATTTTAATATAATTTAAGTATGATTAGCGAGCCCAGAACTGAAGCCTCCAACCCATTAGCCTCTCCCTCGCCACTAGGAGTGTTTCAAGTAACTCCTCACTTTCAGGGAGCTGGCAGCCCAACCCCGCTGAAATGAAGGGGGAGCAATCGGGAAGCCCCAGAGGGTTAGGTGGCAAGGGGTGACCCCTTGGCCTGGGCACTGCCAGCCTGTGCCCCTGGCACTGCCCAAGGGTCAAGGTGCTAATGCCCAGGTGGCACATTGGCACTGCCCACCAGCACAGGGCAGTGCCAAGGGCTCGAGGCCTACGAGGGTGGGGCTTAGGGAGCAGGGCACGGTGAGGTTGGGGGGGGTGGTGGCTGATGCCACTTTGCAGACAGGATCGGTGGGAGAAAGAGAAGGCAGCGATCGGGACTGGCCAATCGGGGGGGGGGGTGGGGGGTGTCATTCTGCTGGGGGGTTGGAGCTGTGGAGGTGGGGGGTCGGCACTGTCAGGGCAGGGGTCGGCGGTGGGGTCGTGGCTGGGCCTGGGCTTGGCTGGGGAGCCAGCGATCGGGCTGTGGGTGGGGTGGGAATGCTGGCAATGCGGGGATCGTGGGGCTGACCAGCGATCAGGAGACCAGCAGAGGGGGGTCACTACACATGCGCCAATCTCGGCACTGACAGATCGGCGGATGCTGCTGGCCTCTTCAATGGGAAAAGGCTGGCAGTGTGATTCAGTGTGAGGCACTCTGCAGTGCACAGAGTGGGAAATTCATTTTTAAACCCCCACTGAAGAAACCAATGTGATTTACTCCAGTTTCCATGCGATTTTGGCACTTAGCATTTTTCTGGGAGAATCGTCCCCAATATCTTTCATCCCTTGGGATGTGCTTATTTACTCTGTCAGGGAGGGCTGATTCTGTTGGTGCTTCATTGCCACACACCACACACACTGCAGCAATTGTGCTGCTCCAGTCCTTGGTAAGATTAGCAGCGCTTGTTCCTTTAAGAAGTATTCTAAGGCTAGCCTTCTTTGACAGATGGAAGTGTTAATGATTCTTTAAAATCTGACAAGGATTCAGTCTGAAAATCTTGCAATCGGATTACATGTGGATACACTGCGTAAAGCAAGCCTTCCTTTTTAAATAGGTTACAGAAGGCAGATCAAGGCTTTTAAAGGACAACCATGCAACAGCTTGTTGCAGTCCCAATCTCGGTGGATTTAAGTTCTCAGTCCACGCACCCATCTGGAACTGATCAACAATTGTGGGCGGTAATACTGTAAGCTTTGAGAGAGCAGAACTCTCCAAGTTTTGAAGGACCTGACTCGCATATACCTGCGCCTGTTGTGGAAAGGCTGCACTAACCCATGTCAGCCATTTTGTACTGGCACCGCACAGATCTCTAAAGTTTATTTGTTAGTGTCCCAAGTGGACTTGCATTAACACTACAATGAAATTACTGTGAAAATCCCCTGGTCGTCACACTCTTGCACCTTTTCGGGTGCACTGAGGGAGAATTTAGCATGACCAATGCACCTAACCAGCACATATTTTGAAGTGTGGGAGGAAATCGGAGCGCCCAGAGGAAACCCACGCAGACACGGGGAGAATGTGCAGACTCCGCACAGACAGTGACCCAAGCTGGGAATCGAACCACGGTCCCTGGTGCCGCGAGGCAGCAGTGCTAACCACTGTGCCACCGTGCCACCCCCATGGATTGGCCTAGTGGAACCCAATTTTCTCTGAGGGAGTTCAGGGATTTCACTGGGTCAATATTTCATGTTGTAGGAAAGTAAAAATGCGCACAGGTGAAACTATTTGAAAATATCGATTTGCCTTTTCAGTCAGGGCACTGAGGGCGAGAAACAGTTAGTGTTTCGAGTCCATGTGACCCTTCTGCGGAATTGGAGATGAGCATAAATGTTGGATCACACCTCTACTATACAGATAATGTTTCTGCTTTCAGTTTTCACATTTATTCCTCAGAGAATGGTGTGGAGTAGTGCGAGGATTTGCAGATAGATTAATAGTCTGACAGGCTGTGGACACAATGCTCCTTCTGTGGATATAGCTACCGTTATACCGTGGGTTGAGTGGTTACCCCAATACAACAGGAAAGCTTTTAATGGGTTCTCACCCCATATGATGAGGGGATAGGCCAGAAGTACCCACAAAACGCAACTGTCCCCCTGGATGCCAACTAACATTTGAAAAAAGAAGAAAAACTATCATTTATATTGTGCTTGATACAACCAATTGATGGGCGGGATTTTACAGTCGCGCTCAAGCGAGACTGGAAAATCCCGCCCAACGTCAACAGACATTTCTGTTGTCTGCCCCTCGTCCGCTCTGATTCTGTAACGGACAGGGTGGTAGAATTCCAGCAGATGTCTCAAAGCGCTTTATTGTCAGGTACGTTTTGAAGTGTGGTCATTGTTGTGCTGTAATGTAACTTTGCAAACTCCCACAAACATTAGCACTGTTTCGCGTTGTTTGGGGGATATATAATTCCCATTCTCTTCTTAAAAAGGTGCCAGGGGATATTCACCTGAGCAGATAAATGGGAACTTGGTTTAATGTCTCAGCCAACCATGGTCAGGTTCTGTGGCTTAATTGGTTAAAGCGCCTGTCTGGTAAACCTGAGATCTTGGGTTCAGATCCCAGCAGAACCTTAACATCTCTCAAGTGATCATTGCAATTGCGCAAGATGAAATATGCCTTCAAAGGTGGTACAGTGGTCAGCACTGCCGTCTCACAGCTCCAGGGACCTGGGTTTGATTCCCAGCTTGGGTCACTGTCTGTGTGGAGTTTGCACGTTCTCCCGTGTCTACATGGGTTTCCTCCGGGTGCTCAAATTTCCTCCTACAGTCCAAAGATGTGCAGGTTAGGTGCATTGGCTATGCTAAATTGTCCTTTAGTGTCCCAAGATGCGTGGGTTAGAGGGGTATGTGGGGTTGCGGGGATAGGTCCTAAATGAGATTGTTGTCGATGCAGACTCGACTGGCTGAATGGCCTCCTTCTGCACTGTAGGGATTCTATTCTATGATTTTCAGAAAAACGCATCTGGTGTACAGTTTTGGTCTCCTTACTTGAGAAAGGATATACTGGCACTGGAGGGGGAGCAGAGGAGATTCACTAGGTTGATTCCGGAGTTGAGAGTTATGAGGAGAGACTGAATAGACTGGGGCTATACTCATTGGAATTCAGAAGAATGAAGGGAGATCTTATAGAAACATAAGATTATGAAGGGAATAGATAAGATAGAAGCAGAGAAGTTGTTTCCACTGGCAGGTGAAACTAGAACTAGGGGGCATAGCCTCAAAATAAGGGGAAGCAGGACTGAGTTGAGGAGGAACTTCTTCACACAAAGGGTTGTGAATCTGTGGAATTCCCTGTCCAGTGAAGCAGTTGAGGCTGCCTCATTGAATGTTTTTAAGGCAAAGATAGATACATTTTTGAACAGTAAAGGAATTAAGGGTTATGGTGAACGGGCGGGTAAGTGGAGCTGAGTTCATAAAAAGATCAGCCATGATCTTATTGAATGGCGGAGCAGGCTCGAAGGGCCAGATGGCCTACTCCTGCTCCTAGTTATTATGTTCTTATGTTCACTCGTGTCCTTTAGGGAAGGAAACCTGCCGTCCTTACCTGGTCTGGCCGACATGTGACTCCAGCGCCACAGCAATGTGGTTGACTCTCAACTGCCCTCTGAAATGGCCTAGCGAGCCATTCAGTTTCAAGGGCAAGTGGGGATGGACAATAGATGCTGGCCAGCCAGCGATGCCCATGTCCCATCAATGAATTTAAAAAAAATATTTATTCAAAACAATTGTGGGATTGAAAGAATGTTTTCTTTATACGCGTACAGTAGTATTTCTGAAGAATGCCATCCTGACCTACAATGAACCAAAACCTGGCTCTTTATGAGCACTTAGAACCATATCAGATCTTCATTAAACCTCTGGGGTATTCACAGAGGAATAGCTTGAACTTGGGGCTCATGCTAAAGTGGGCTGTAGCTTTAGATAAAATGTTGAGTGTTATAAGGCCCGCTTGTCAATTTTTTATTGAATTTCATAAAGCTTTTGACATAATGGCTTGGATTTTGCTATTATAATGACAGCAAAACTATCAGCATTTGCTGTTGTTACTCTGAGAAAACAATAGCAGCTTCTGACATCCACAGTTAAATGCAGAAATCTCGAGGTTGTCATCAGTGATTTTCCATTCCCCAACTGAGTGCACGGTTAAAGTCAGCACTAAAGGAAATCAATTAGAAATCTCTTGAGTTGATCTAAACTTTGACTTTTCACAGTTACTCTCAGTAAAACACTTGAAAACAATTATGCTTTGTTGAGTGTGGTATAACTGGGTTTGTAACGGCGCATTCAAGTCATGATTACTTCTAAATTACCTCTTTGGCCCTGAAAACTCAGTCGTATATTTGTGAAATATTATATTCACCATTCCATGATAATAACATACTACAGACTTTTAAAAACAGTAGGAAAAAATAAAATATGGTTATTGGCGGCACAGTGGTTAGCACTGCCCCCTCACAGCGCCAGGGGCATGGGTTCGATTCCCGGCTTGTGTCAATGTCTGTGTGGAGTCTGCACGTTTCCCCATGTCTACGGGGGTTTCCTCCAGGTGCTCTGATTTCCTCTGTCGGAAAGACGTGCTGGTTAGGTGCATTGGCCATGCTAAATTCTCCCTCAGTGTACCCGAACAGACGCCAGAGTGTGACGACTAGGGGATTTTCACAGTAACCTCATTGCAGTGTTAATGTAAATCTACTTGTGACACTAATAAATTAACTTTAACTGATGTTTTGGCTTCCACCCTATCCCAAACATAAGTCTCGACCTTTATTTCACTTTCTGTAATATTATAAAATGTGACAAAACCCCCATTGTGACTTCCTGGTTTGCTGTTCATGAAAATTCTTCAATGCAATTGGTAACTTAGCCTGCTTGATGATCTGACTGTTCCTGGACAGCCCCTATAGCTGGGGCCAAAATGAAATTAACATCAATCACAGAATTACAGAATTGAGCATCATGTCTGCACTGAGTCTCCAAATGAACACACTGGGTGGAATTTTCTAGCCAGGCTCGCCCCAAAACTGGAAAATCCCATCCAAGGTCAACTGACCTTTCCATGGTCCGCCCCCCGCCCCCTACAATTCCTGCGGCAGACAGAACGGGAAAATTCATTCCTATTAATTAGTGCCATTCTCCTGTCTTTTCCCAGTACCCTCACACATCGAAGAGAATTTTCCCATCTCACCCGCCGCAGGAATTGTAGCGGGTGGCGAGGCGGAGCATGGAACGGTCCGTTGACCTCGGGCACCACCCCCCCCCCCCCCCCCCCCCCACAATCCCAGCAGCTCCAATCCCCTCTGCAGCGCTGACCCACCCGGCAGCCCCAACCCCCCCCCACCAGCCTCTACCCAGATGGCCAGCCCCAATCACCCACTTCCCTCCCTCTGCCACCGATCTTTTTTGCAGAGTGGCCTCAGCACCTCCCACCCCCACCGATTGTTGGGGTGCAGTGCCGAGGTATCTCTTGGGCATTGCCACTTTGCGCCTTTGGCAATGCCAAAGACTGACACTACCAGGCTGGCACTGCCCAGGGGGCACCCCCTCTTTACCCCTGACCTCCAGGGGGGGCTTTCATGGCCTCTGTTCACTCCAGTGGGGTCGGCCACCAGTTCCCCATTACTGGAGAGCTGTTGTAAATGCCACTGGAATGAACCACTCCCGGCGCAGGGATCCAGGTTTGATTCCCGGCCTGGGTTACTATCTGTGAGGAGTTTGCACGTTTTCCCCGTGCCTGCGTGGGTTTCCTTGGGGTGCTCTGATCTCCTCCCACAGTCGGAAAGGCGTGCTGGTACGGTGCATTGGCCATGCTAAATTCTCCCTCAGTGTATCCGAGTGTGGCAACAAGAGAATTTTCACAGTAACTTCATTGCAGTGTTACTGTAAACCTACTTGTGACAATAAATAAACTGAAAAAAAATTAAAACTAAGTTACCTGCTATCTCGAATAATGGCCATTGGTCTGTGGTAGTGGATGACCCAATTGTATCTTTACAACTGTTGATATTGATCACAAGGCACATCTATCCCAATTGCTGATTAATATTGGTACATGGTGTTTCGATGGCTGCCAGTTTCAGGTTAGAATGCCAAACACACCTCCAGGACCATGCTGAAAAGGGTCAGAGCAGATATCAATCTTTCTCACCTTTCTTCAATGACTGAAAAGATAAAATACAGGTTGTGCTTGTGGGCCTATCTGTGGATTAATAATTATGCTTTTCTTCTTCTATCATAGATTCATAGAATCCCTACACTGCAGAAGGAGGCCATTCAGCCCATCGAATCTGCACTGGCCACAAACCCACCCATGCCCTATTCCCGTAACCCCACATATTTACCCTTCTAATCCCTGACACTAGGGCCAATTTTAGAATGGGCAATCAACCTAACCCACTCACCTTTGGACTGTGGGAGGAAACCGGAGCATCTGGAAAACCCATGCAGACACGGGGAGAATGTGCAGACTCCACAGACAGTGAATCGAACCCGGGTCCCTGGTGCTGTGAGGCAGCAGTGCTATCCACTGTGTCACCGTGCCTCCCCCAATATATATGTTTCAGTTGTCTTGTTGTGCCAGAGGAATGCTATAGATATGCAAGTTATATTATTTTCTTACCAGTCAACTCATTTCCATCATCACATAATTCAACTATGGTATACATGGGGCTGCATGCCGTGTTATGACGGTTGATTAGGAACTTAGGAACATAAGTAAACCATTCACCCGTTCAAGCCTGTCACGCTCACTAAGTATCACCACCTGATGGTACAAAAAAAGAGATTCAATTGAAACAAATATTGTCAGTCCATGTAGCTTGTTCCCACAAGTTTGTGTCTCACTTCAGTCTCAGTGGAACTATTTAATTTGATAAGTTGTAGATATTGGGTTTTGGTTTTCACAGAAAAGTGCACTGAAGTGCAGAATGTGATTGCTAAATATTGGAATCCCTTGTTAAAAATGGAATTGAATTTAGGCCGCAATTAGAAAGCAGTGGTCCGGTCATATATTTATTTTCTGCACTTTTTAACATGGTTCCTTTTGGGAGCTATGATTAGCATGAAAGGCACTTTGTGGCTGTCTTTTATTACATATTTTTATATATTGTGTATTTATTAGATATTACATATATATTACATATGTATTCTATGTTTATTATATATTTTTCCCTGGAGTGCAGGAGGCTTAGGGATGACCTTATAGAGGTCTATAAAATAATGAGGGGCATAGACAAGGTAGATAGTCAATATCTTTTCCCAAAGGTAGGGGAGTCTAAAACTAGAGGGCACAGGGCTGAGGTGAGAGATACAAAAAGGTCCAGAGGGGCAATTTTTTCACAGAGGGTGGTGAGTGTCTGGAACGAGCTGCCAGAGGTAGTAGTAGAGGCGGGTACAATTGTGTTTTAAAAAGCATTTAGACAGTTACATGGGTAAGATGGGTATAAAGGAACATGGGCCATTGGGACTAGCTTAATGGTAACAACTGGGTGGCATGGACAAGTTGGGCCAAAGGGCCTGCTTCCATGCTGTATATTCTTGCAGCTACTACATTTATTTTGATTTGGAATTCCACTCTGCACAAGGAGTGCCAACTTCGTATCATCATCATTGGGGCTGGGTGCTGCAATTTGGATGAGGAGGTGCTTGGAACGGTGATTAGTGATCGCCTTTTACTGGATCCTGGAAACCTTACCAACACCAAGGCATGGCGGCTCTCCAGTTGGAGACTTACCTCAACTACAAGAGGGCACAGGTTTAAGGTGAGAGGCAGTAAGTTTGGGGAAGACGTTCGCGTAAGGAGGGTGGTGGGTGCCTGGAACGCACTGCCAGTGGAGGTGGTGGCAACAGGCATGTTAGCAACGTTCGAGGCATATTTTGATAGACTTATCAACAGGAGGTGAACAGAGGGATAGCAATGGCGTATCGGCGCAGGATTGGTGGGCCAAAGGGCCTGTTCCTGTCCTGTATTCTTCTTTGTTCTTTGTTCATTACATCACTGCTATGGCAACACTGGCTAAATGTTTGATGTCTAAGACCAAAGTGTTTGGGATTCAAAAGAAGTTATAGTTTCATTAGTAAAGGAAAAGACACCAGAGGGCAGCCCTTCAGTAGTTTGTCATCTCCATCGGTTTCTCAGTTGCCATGATCAAGTTCATTTCCCATTTCAGCAGCTTTACCATCTGACTAGTGTGACAGCTGCACAGAATTTTCCTTCTTACATCTTAAGTGCATCTGCTGGAGAAGCATTAGCACAGCCCAAACCAGGGCAGAAATCCGAGCTAAGTTGCAGAGATAATCATAGACACAAAACATCTGCTCTGCTAGTTTTTGTCTCTCTGGTACTTTCAGTTGCTGCCGAACCCTGTGTTCACACAACTGTGTCCGAGGTATGCGTCACACAGATTCTCAGAAACCTCCATAGGTCTCAAGCAGATCCTGAGGTCCACTTCAGTGTTCCGCTTCCCGCTTGTGCTAGAGCAGGCTTGAACGGCTTGACATTCAACTTACCTGGAATCGCTTAATTCCCCAATACCACATGAAAAGGAAACAGGACAATTAAAGAAAGAGAAACTGGATCAAGAGGAGGTATGAGTGGGAAACAAAAGAATTACCTCCGA